>NC_082652.1:1738282-2049220 GCF_028023285.1 Balaenoptera ricei | reverse complement strand
ATGAGGGAGAGCCCTCGTGAACGAGGTTAGTGCCCTTATCAAAGAGGCCCCGGAGAGCTGACTTGCCTCTCTGCCACACGAGGAGAAAACGGCCACCGGCAACCCGGAACAGAGCCCCCACCAGAACTCGGCCATGCTGGCTGGCAGCCTGATCGCAGACCCCCAGCCTCCAGAACTGTGAGAACTAAACTTCTGCTGCTCATAAGTCACCCAGCGTGTGGTGTCCCGTTATAGTGGTCCGAACAGACTAAGAAAACCAAGCAATACGTTCCATTCCCCTAACCATGGTAATGATGCAGAGGTGAGCCTAGGACCTGAGCCGGTCCAAAGGGAACTTTAAGATTGGGAAAAGTCATGCTCTTTCCTACTGGAATTAAGTGATCAAGCACGTAGCCTGCAGGAGGTATTAGAAGCCATCTTGCGGGACTTCCCTGGCGGTCCAGTGGTTAAGAATCCGCCTTCCAATGCAGGGGACGCGGGTTCGATCCCTGGTCAGGGAACTAAGATCCCACGTGCCTCAGGGCAACTAAGCCCACGCACCGCAGCTAGAGAGAAGCCCACATGCCGCAGCTAAGACCTGATGCAGCCAAAAAATATAAATAAATAAATATTTTTTTAAAAAAAGAGAAGAAGAAGCCATCTCCTGAGCTAGGAGGAGCCAGCTTTAGCCCAAAGACAGCACAGAGAAGGATGGAAAGAAGCAAAGTCTTGGCTGACGACATTAAGTCTCTGGATCAAACCATGCCTGATGTCTTCCTGATCTATGGACCCTGAGGTTATTTGAGTCTATACACTCCCTTGTAATATTTAAGCCTCTTGGAGATGTGTTTTCTTTTAATGGAAAGATTCCCAACCAATAGAAATCTGAAACCAAGCCTTTACATGTGGCTTCTCCTTGCCTAACTAAATGGATTCATTAAAGCTCTTTCAAATTACTAAATCACTTAATAGCTTTTGTGTAAAAGCTCTCCAAGCTTTTAAGGAGAAAAGAAGAATAACACCACCAGTGAACCACACTTCACGTTGCACCCAAGCATTAAAATCCGTGACTGCTGAAGCATATTCACACAGCAGAGGTGATTAATTTGTTTTTCCACACTCTTAATGACTTTCTGTTCCCATTCCATCCTTGAGGTATCAGTCTAAAAGATGCTTTTCTGGCACCAGTCAAGGGTTGCAAAATACACGCATCTCTGTGATGGAAGAGCAGAGGACCGTGGTAATAACAGGGATGTTTCAACTTTGGAGCTTTAAACAGGGGCGTTGTCGTGAGAGGGGTTGCCTCATTTAAAACATAAAATCATACAAAGCTACGGTTGGAAAAAGCCGTAAGAGTCATCTACTCAAGAACAAGAGGCAAAAAGCAGGCTCCGAGGTTGAATGACTTACTGACGGTCTTAAAACTCAGAGTCCCAGAGCCAGGCCTTGGAGCCCGCTCTCCCGACCCCGGGGTCACGAGCAGGACTGGCCATCCCAGCCAGGACATCCCAATAGCCACGAGCAGTGAAATCTGGGCTTTGCCACTCCCCACCTCCTGGTCTAGGGGACTGGCGTTGGCCTATGTGATTCTCGCGGGACACACGTGTGCACACGTGCACACACGCACTTCATACCATGTATTTCTAGCTTAAAGAGAATCACTAAAATTTCAGCACTGATGATCACTGACTGCCTTTGTCACTAATCACTGCTTCCTTAATGTTTACACATCTTTATTTTCTAACTCTTCTCTAATAAGTAATGACAAATGGAAACAATTTCCCCAAGGCTTTCAAGACAAGAGGGGAAAGCATATCTTGTATACTGCTAATGGGAGAGAAAGTGGACACAACCTGTTTATCAAATAGATAAGCTATCAAATCTAAGCTGTTTATCAAATGCCTTACAAACATGTCTATCTTTGGACCCAGAAATTCTGCTTGTGTAAGTTTATCTTAAAGGATAATAATGGATGTGACTGAATCATCTTATCTTTTAGAATTAAACACATAGTGTATTCATTGCTTAAAGAAAGAAAATCACTAAGCATAAAGATGAAAATGAAAACTACCTAGTATCCCCCCAAAATACATTCAACCCATATACATTTTCTAAATACTCTAGCAAAATAAGATTCAAGCTATAAATATCAAATGTTATCTGTGAGGATGGTGCTGAAGTATGTTTATGGATGATTTAATTTTTTTCTAAATTATTTTCTTTACTAAAAAAAATTCTGCAATGAATATATATTACTCTATGAGTTAAGTAAAAGCAATCTAAAATTCTATAATTTAAGATAGATTGGGAGAGTTTGGGATTGACATGAACAGAGTAACTGCCTTTAAAATAGATAACAAACAAGGACCAGCTGTATAGCACAGGGAAATCTGCTCAGTATTCTGTAATAACCTAAATGAGAAAAGAATTCAAAAAAGAATTGACACATGTATATGTATAACTGAATCACTTTGCTGTACACCTGAAACGAACAAAACATTGTTAATCAACTATGCTCCAATATAAAAATTTTTAAAATTTCAATTTTAAAAAAAGAAAGAGAAAGAAAGGAAGGAAGGAAGAAGGAAAGGAAGAACTGGCACGTGCACAGTAATTGTCACTGCAAGAAGAGTTAAATAGTGTGGGACGCAAATGCTGTTTTTCCAGTTGATCACAGAGTCGTGTGGATCCCATGGTTCCTGATGGACCCATAACTTGGAGGCACCAGTAACAGGGCTCCCAATTTCATGCGCTACACAACAGTGATAAGATAAATTGGAGAGTGGGGGGGGGTGGGTGAGGGGGGAGCCAATGGACAAGAAAGTAATTGAAGAGGGTTAGGGTTAGGGTGTTAGTATAAAACTAGCCTCTTTACCAAGGGAGGCACTGAAGCGTGGGGTTTAAAGGAATATGCATTTGTTCGACTCACGAAACCATCAGTGCAGGTGGTCTTAGCTGGGGGCAGCTTCCCTGCATGCAGCAACCTGGAGACCCAGGCCCCTGCCATCTTGTGGCTCCCCTGTTCCCTGGGGGCTCACGGGCCTCACATCCGGCCCGCAGGTGGGTTACGAAGGGTTGTGCTTCTCCATCAGCTTTGCCCAGAAGCATCACACATCACCTCCTCTCTCCTCTCATTGGCCGGAACCAGTCCCGTGGACCACCCAGACCTGGGGCTGCCCCAGAAATGGGCTCCTTAGCTGAGAAGCAGCTTCCCACAACCAGTCGACGCTACGGGAGGACACATCTTAGGTGACCAGTCACCTCCTATTGCATGGGGGGACAGTGTGGGCAGCAAAGGAGACCCCCAAACGACGGGCCCCCTTCCTGTGACCAGCTCATCCTGCTTTGTCCTGGACGCTCCCAGTCAGCACGGCAAGTCCCCTGCGTCCTGGGCAAACCTGGAGAGTTGATCATTCTCCACCTACTCAGGAGTCTGACGAGATAACCTGACAAGGGGTGGGGGCCTGAGGCCTGGCTGCCCTCCCCAGAAGAGGACACAGAGGCCTGCGAGCCCTGCACTCAGTGACTCTCACAGTGGCAGGTACAGAAACCTACCCCACAGGCCTCCTGCCCAGACGCTCAGGGTAATCGAAATTGGAACCTTGTCCGCAGGTCAGAGAGTAAATAGGAGCAGGTGTTCCAAGGCTCTGAGAAAAGACAGAGTATATAGAGTGCACACCGAGTATACAATTGAAGCTGAAGATGCCAAAGATGAAGATGTACCCAGCAAGTGTGGGGTGAACTGATTTGATAACCTGCTTGGGAAGATCCAGCAGGGGCTGGAGGGGGTAAAAGGAGAAAATTGCATCTGCTCCTTTGGCACCAAAACGGAGGGGCATGTCCTGGGTGGGTAGCTTGCAAGCTGTGCCATGGGGTATGTTTCTGCCCCTCACGTGCACTGTGCTCTCTGGGGGCCGGCTTGCACCCCTTCTCCCAACAGCCACCTGCCAATTCCATTCTTAAAATCCTCCAAGGTCATGTTGAAGCACCTGCAGCAAAGTGTCGTTAGCTCCCAGTCTGGGCTCCAGATAGACCTGCTTTTAACACGACACCTGTGCTATTTCCGCTCAGCACAGGCCTCGGCATCTCATAGCATCTTTATCTGTGGACTCTGCCAGGGACACCCTCCCACAGGGCGTGACCCAGGGGCAGGGTCCCGCTGTCTACGGGGGTGCGCGCTGTGCCCCACCATGCGGTGCAATGGGCCCATATGCCCTGACCTGGCATTTCAGATCCACGTGGAAACATTCTGAAGATCCTGCTTGCACACACAGATACTGACCTCAATCTTTTGCCCAAGGAAGCCCAAATCTCACTTAATCGTCTGAAGTCCCTTTCACCACGTCAGTAAACAGGAAGGGTGAGGGTTGCTGTCTTTTTTTAATTAATTTTTATTGGAGTATAGTTGCTTTACAAATTTGCATAGACGTGGAAGGACCTAGAGACTGTCATACAGAGTAAAGTACATCAGAAAGGGAAAAACAAAAATTGTATAATATCGCTTACATGTGGAATCTAGAAAAAGGATACAGATGAACTTACTTGCAAAGTAGAAATAGAGTCCCAGACATAGAGAATGGATGTATGGATACCGGGGCAGGGGGAAGAGGGGGTTGGGATGAATTGGGAGATTGGGATTGACATATATACACTATTGATACTATGTATAAAATAGATAACTAATGAGAACATACTGTATAGCTCTGTGGTGACCTAAATGGGAAGGAAATCCAAAAACGAGGGGATATATGTATACGCATAGGGTTGTTTTCTTAACAGATCCTTGTTTTCTGGGGGCGCGGGGAGCGACGAGGAGAGAGATCTCCCTTCAAAACAAGTGACAGCATCTAAAATTTATATTTTGCATTTTAAGCCTGTGCCCTGAAAGGAAATTGCCAGGAATAAATGCGAGCCTCCTGACCTTGGAGGCAAATATCAAAGAGATTTCAAGCAGCATTTCCTTGAACAAAAATTTGCACAACCCTGTTTTAAAAATAAATAAATAAATAAATAAAACTGCTGTGTAAATGTCATAGGAAGGATGCTAAGCGCTGATGAGAAGGTTCCAGCAGAGAGAAGGGCCACACCTAGGCCAGCACTGAGATTCCAGGCTCTGGGGTCTTATGAGCATCTCAACTTCCAGACTGATGCTTTTTGGAGGGGCATTTTGGCGTTTGCCTCCCACAAAGGTTGACACTTTTCCATTTCACTCTGCAGAGAAACGGGGCTTCCCAACATCTGCCAGCACTGCCTCTGGAACCCTTACCACGGGAAGCAGGGGTAAGAGCGGGGAGCGCCCCGCACTGGCCACCAGGGAGACCTTGGGGTTCTCAGGAAGACAGGTTGAAAACAAGAAATCGTTAGAATGAGGTGCACGGACCATGATAAGATGGGCAGTGTGATGACGGCAGTGAGGATGCCGACGGACATCGTGAGTTCTTCCCGTGAGTGGGCAGGAGTTGTGAGTGTGCCGTCCGGTCATCCGTCAGCGTGTGAAGTCATTTAGGCCTCACTGCCCCCTGTTAAGCAGGTAACACTGTCATGCTCATTTTATAGATGAGAAAGCTGTGAGCGACACCAAGGTTGAGTTACTCATTCACGGCGCACAGTCAGGAAGCAGAGGGGCAGGTCCAAACCCAGACGGTCCACTTCCCACGGCACCCTCCCGGCCCCAGCAGCGCCAGCCTACGACCTAACAGCGCGGTGGTGGCACCAGAAGCGGAGACCCCGACTTCACCTGGGCAGAGTCTGGAAACAGCCTCTGAGCTGAGTCTTCCCAAAGAACCAGCCCTTTTGGACCCATGACCCACACACTGCAGGCACCAACCCAAGTCAGGTCCTTCCCAGGAGAGACGAAAAGCTTAAGTTTAAATGAGGTTGCGTGCGGGCCTGGATATGCTAATAACTAAACCAGTGCCCCACTAGGGACCAAAGACAGAGGACACTCACTGCCTGAGAGAAGTCAAAGGCATCGACACGACGTTTCATCCGAGGGGACGGGAGGAACCGGCCTTACAGCGAGGGTTTCTCGGGGGCAGTGAGAGCGAATAAAGCTTTATTTTATCACACCCCTGAGTCCTTCCTGCTCAACCTCATAGCTTTCATTCTTTCACAGAGTATGTGGTTTCCAGTCCCTGAGGTTACTTTGAAGCAGCCGCCTGACTGTGTTTCTTTTTAAATGTCCCTTTTGGTATATATCGTATCTTGCTTTAAATATGCATATGCTGAGAATATTCAAAATCAGAGAATGAAGGCTGGACGGAAGCCAAACCATATTTCAAAGACGTGTATATTTAGGAGCAGAGAGTTTTTGCCATATGATGCTAAATCCCAAGATGCTTGATTTTTTCCCTCTCCTCTCTTCAGTACTGTATTTGACCTTCCCAGCACCCACAAAAGACACCCTAACTAACAATTAGCTCACGAGAGGGGCTTGGCCACAGCAAGGAGGCTGCAGCACCTGGGGGCCCGAGGCAGTCTGGTGAGGCTGGCGGAGGTGGGGAGACCTGCACAGCCAGAGGACTTGAATTCGGACCTCCAGGTTTCTCATCCGGCTGCAACTCTTCCAGCTAACTTCACCTGCCTCCCCAGGTGCTGAAGCCAGGTGCTAACCCTAACCTGAGACATTCTCCTGCAGGCAGGAATGGGAACTTTATTATTTGCATTTAGATACATTTAGATATAAACACAAAGAGACGCCAAAACTCTTACATCTTTTCCTTTGTACATTGGGAGAAAATGCAGCCTTTTCCACTATGAAAAAAAAAAAAAAAAAGGAGACAACGTTTTGGAAAAAAACGGAGACCAGGAGAATCATATTTCACCAAGTAAATTGACAAAAGGTCAAAAAGCTTGATCTTTGCCACTGATGCGCTTTGTCTGAAAGCTGAGCTGCCATTTAAATATTTATAGGCAAGAGCTGTAGCTGCGGCTACGCTTCCAGATCCGAGCCAGGCTGGGACCATTTTTTGAGAAATTAACCAAGTTCCCTTCGGAGGGAGACTCTGGGAAGGATTCCACCGAGCGCCCACTGCTGTGCCCTGGACCCTAAAAGAACACAAGTGATGTTGCGGGGTAACAGGCCAGGTGGAGGTTTGCAAACATGCAACTGAAAAGATGCTTCAAGCCTGGCTCTGTGACACGTTCACCCTGGTGTTTCCTACAGGCCTCACCCTCCTCCATCTCCCTCTCCCCCACATTCCCGCACCCGTGCTCCCGGTCAGTCACTGTAATGCCGCCTTTGAGGAAAAGATCAGAAGATCTGGACAAAGCAAGATCAAGAGAGGCGTGCGTGAAGGGGGCAGGCGTGGCCTAAGCCAGGGCCGTCCAGGAAAAAGATAACGTGAGCCATACACGGAATCTTACACTGGGGGTAGGGGGGACTTTTAAAAAAGTAAAAAGTTAACAGATCAAATTAATTTTAACAGTACACTTTCACTCAAATATCCAAATAGATCTGTAACCAGTATAAACATTGCTAATGCTGTTTCACATTCTTTTTCTCCAAGCCTTCCAAAACCGGTCACGATTGGTAATTACGCGTTTCAATTCAGACTGGCCGCATTTCGAGGGTGTGACGGCCACTTCTGTGATGGGCAGGCAGGGCTGAGAGGCAGGAGGAGGAGGTGGGAAGGGCGAGAGTCTAGATTAGGGGGGGAGAGACTTGGGAAGGAAGGAGCAGTTGCTGGCATAAAACCCTTGAGACATCGGGACACAGGACCACTGGCAGCCTGGGCTCAGTCACTGGCTGAGCTAATTATCCCAAAGATTTTGCCACGTGCCTCTCTCTTCTTTCCTTATATTCTCCTCTTCGGCGTCTCACGGAAACCTCCAGTTCAGTGACTGTCTTTATACAGATGCCATATGAGCAAGGGAGCTGAGGGAATGTGTAGGGTCCCTGAGAAGATTCCAGTGCAAACTGCACGGTGGGGAATCGTGGGAGACACAGCGGGGGGAGGTGACAGAGAGGACATGAATGTGAGGAAGTCTGGTCTACACTGCGGGGAGCATAGTGAGATTCTCCTGACTCTGGATCAGAAAGAGTCTGCATGCAGGATTCATCTGCCTTGAACTCTGAAACCAGTGGCAGAAACTCTCTCTCACCACACACTGAAGTCTGCAGGAGGGGCAACTGCTTTTGTGGCCAGGAAAGCCTTCATTGGACCCTCTGCTTCCTCTGACCATTCAAGGGTAAGATGCCAAGAGCCCCTTCATGAGCAACTTTCAATGGCAAGGCCCACCGAGGCTCCTGGAAATGTCACTGCCACGGATGAGAAAACACATTTCCGGGTCAGGGAGATCTTGTATTCAAACATCCCTCGCCTGCCCTCTTAGAAGCCATATGATCTCAAAAATTATATAACAGGATGGGGAAAGGGCTCTTAAAACAGAATACAAACAGAAACTAAGGAACTGAACTGTATTTCAGATGAATACAAGACCCCATGAAGGGCAGAGGGGGGTTCCCTAAGTAACTTATAAATGCAGTACTCGGATGTGCCCTCAAGCCAAAGACAGAAAGAGCTGTGAATATATATTAAACTCTCCTTAGTAGTGCTTTTGTCTTCTAGGGTTGAGCAGATGAATAGATATCTGGTGTAAAATGGAATCCAGGTTTCTCACTGTCAGAGAAGGGGGTAAGACATATGGAAGGCAGGGGTGCAGGGCGATTGCAGGAAACCTGTCGAGTCAGATTGGGTTTGGAAGTATAATTATGAACTCATGGTTTCAGTAGAGATAAACAGATACATAGATAGACTTGGAAATAGAAATAGACACAGAAATACACACACTCAAACACACATACACACACACACACCCTAGCTCTGGCTGCTGAGTGGTCCTAGAATTATGACACCCCAGTTGCAATGATCACACCTAGCACCCAGATTTTGGTTTCTAAATATCATTCTCCACCAAAAGAAACAAAGCCTCCTTCAAGAAATGGCTTATATGTGGAATCTAAAAAAAAAAAAAAAAAATGGTACAAATGAACTTGTTTACAAAAGAAATAGAGTTGTAGATGTAGAAAACAATCTTATGATTACTGGGGGGAAAGGGGAGGGATAAATTGGGAGATTGGGATTGACATATGCACACTACAATATGTAAAATAGATAACTAATAAGGACCTACTATATAGCACAGGGAACTCTACTCAATACCGTGTAATGACACATATGGGAAAAGAGTCTTAAAAAGAGTGGATGTATGTATATGTATAACTGATTCACTTTGCTGTACAGCAGAAAGTAACACAACTATACTCCAGTAAAAAAAAAGAAAGAAATGGCTAATTCCAGGACTGGAGCAGGGAAAGCAGAAGCTGAGCTGGGGCATCCTGTTAAGCTAGAAAGTAAAGAAGAGCTAAAAAATGATGGTCACACATCAAAATGACACAGAAACCAGCTTGAAGGAGCTCCCAGTGCTCGTTAAGGTGAGCAGTAAAATAAATAATGGGGCTTCCCTGGTGGCGCAGTGGTTGAGAATCTGCCTGCCAATGCAGGGGACACGGGTTCGAGCCCTGGTCTGGGAAGATCCCACATGCCGCAGAGCAACTGGGCCCATGACCCACAACTACTGAGCCTGCGCGTCTGGAGCCTGTGCTCCGCAACAAGAGAGGCCGCGACAGTGAGAGGCCCGCGCACCGCGATGAAGAGTGGCCCCCGCTCGCCGCAACTGGAGAAAGCCCTCGCACAGAAACAAAGACCCAACACAGCCAGAAATAAAAATAAATAAATAAATAAATTTATGGGGAAAAAAAAGTGATATGCATTCAGTAGAAACTGTACTTCAATTAAAAAATAAATAAATAAATAAATAATGATAGTAAATTTAACCCTTGAATAAAAGAATAACCATTAATCTAAACTGATATAAATAAACATCAATATAAAATGGAGGGAAAGAGGGACGTTTTCCCTTACAGAGGAAAACCAACTAACAAATATTGAAGGAATGATAGAAAAATCACCATTTTGTAACTGTCACAAATAGTCACTGATTTGGATAAGAGTCACCAATGGATGCTAAAATATGAAGAACAAATATTTACATGATCTCAGTGTACCTCCCCACAAATCACTTGCTAATTTACAAAAGGGACCAGAGTAACTCTACAGCAAAGGAGCTCAGTGGATGGCACCTCAACCAAGTGACCAAGTCAACATCCTCAGAAATATGACAAACTTACATCCTGTGTTTGCGCTGCCAGGATGTACCAAGACACAGGCGGCATCACCTCTGCAGTGTCCCTGCCGAAATGCACAACCAGCATCTTGTCATGAGAGAACATCAGACCGACCCAAAGTGAGGAACATTCTATGAAATAACTGGCCTGCATTCTTCAGGGATGGTCAAAGTAAGGAAAGACCAAGAAAGGCTGAGAAACTGTTACAGAAAGGAGATTAAGGAGACATCACAACTATATGTAGTGTGTGATCCTGGGTTGAATCCTGAACAGGAGAGAAAAAGAAGGAAGGAAGGGAGGGAGGGAGGGGAGGAGAGGGGAGGGGAGGGGAGGGGAGGGATGGGGAGGCAAATGTCCCTGTGGGGAGGAAGCAGACTTGACACACCCTACTGCATCCTGGCTGGAAGCAGATGGCTCACCTAAATTGGGTAATTGGAAGAGAGCTGAACAGAGGAACTGTTTACAGAGTTGTGGGCAAGGTACAGGAATCAAAAAGACGGGGAGGTCCCCCGGGCCAGCGACATCTGCAAGCCCACACCCACCCCAGAAGAGAGAAGAGGAGGAGTAATGACCACGCTCCAGGGAGAGCAGAGGTGGGAGAAAGGGCCAGGGCAGGCGCTGTGGGTTTAAGGAGGGACGGAGCAGATAGCTGGCTGTCCCAGCCCCAGCCCTGCACGTGAGGACGAGGCAGGCCCTGCAGGTGAGCCTGCTGGGACACGAGCAGGACGCAGGCACAGCTAGAGCACACACAGCTGCTGGCGTGTAGTGAGAATCCGGCTGCCTTTGCCCCGGTCCTGGAAGGCAGTCTCTGAACCCTTGGGATTTCCCAAGTCACAGGAGGGTCCTTGTTATTCGGGGCTGCCAGGGCCATACCCGAGTTGATGCTAATGAGGTAGCTCCCGGTGGGACCACAGGCTGTTTCAGGGCAGGGTGGGTGGTGGTCACGCAGGAAAAACCTTGTGACCAGAGGGCTGGGGCTTTGAGCGAGGTGACGTCAGCCTGACCCTCCAGGACGGGAGGGGCTGGAGATCGTGCAGAAATCTGACGGAGCTCTCTGCAACCAGTGTCAGCATCGTGCTGCAACTGCACGCCCAAATGCTGAGCAGACGGTGACATCTGAATGCTTCCAAGGTACCAGGTGCTTTACCGACAATATAGCATTAAACCCCGCGAACAGCCTGTAGGGTCGACCTTCCTCAGCATCCTCGCTTTACAGACAAGCAGGCTGTGTCTCAGAGACAGCGATCTGGGATTTGAGCCCACACAGCTCCATGGCACACGCGAGAGAAACGGGTGACGGTTTTGTGTCCTCCCCACACTGCGGCCGCGGCAGAGGACGTGCGGGGTGGGCCCCACTGAAGAGAAGAGGGAAGAACATTCCGCGCGGGGAACAGCCCGAGCCTGGCTTAACCAGAGAGGACAGGCGGCCTTGGCCAAAGCACAGGATTTGTGATGGGGCTGGTTGGGGGAGGGGGGGCAGTGTCACTGTTAAATCAGCTTAAAAACTGGGGGACCGTAAGTCCCCTACACATGAAACTTCAAGCTGCGAACTTTCTTTAAAGAAAATATCTTTTTTTATATAAATTTATTTATTTTATTTATTTATTTTTGGCTGCGTTGGGTCTTCGTTGCTGCATGTGGGTTTTCTCTAGTTGCGGCGAGCGGGGGCTACTCTTCGTTGCGGTGCGCGGGCTTCTCATTGCGGTGGCTTCTCTTGTTGCGGAGCACAGGCTCTAGGCACGCGGGCTTCAGTAGTTGTGGCGCACGGGCTTAGTTGCTCCGCGGCATGTGGGATCTTCCCGGACCAGGGCTAGAACCTGTGTCCCCTGCATTGGCAGGCAGATTCTTAACCACTGCGCCACCAGGGAAGCCCCAAGTTGTGAACTTTCAAAGATGTGAACGTGCGTTTGCATGTCCAATCACATAAGTTAGTTCACGTGTGTGGCGTACATTGTCACGTGCGGGCATCCTCTACAAGTGGTTGTGCTTTTGTGTACCATACTGTACAGTATTGTGTAGAGTACAGCAGTACAGTATCTTTATTTGAAGTCCAGAATGTCCAGAAACAAGCATAAAAGCAATGGTGATGTAGCTGGTACAGTACTACCCAGACCTCACTGGATCATTTTTTCGAGAGGGTGGATAGAATTGAATACAGCAAGGAACCAGAACCTGTGCCATCAACGTCAGGCGTTGAGTGAAATTGCACCTTGCCCTCTGTCTCCTATTGCTGACGATCCTTCAGCTCTACCATCTCCCTCCTCCTCTCTCTCCTCCAGTCAGTAACTCTTCTTGCCTGTTCACTTGATGCCAGCCCCTGTGCGCCAGCTCTTGTACGGCACTACTGTACTTTTCAAGGGACTGTACTGTAAGATTAAAAATGTTTTCTTTATTTTTTTGTGTTTGTTTTTTATGTATTATTTGTGTGAAAAGTATTATAAACCTATTACAGTACAGTACTATGTAGCCGACTGTGTTAGTTGGGTACCTTGGCTGACTTTGTTGGACTTAGGAACAAACTGGACTTATGAACGCACTCTCGGAACAGAACTCGTCTGTATGTAGGGGACTTACTATATTAGGTTAGACGTCAAAAGAGGAGCTCAGAGGGAAGATGTACCAGGAAAGACAGCAGCCTAGCCCCCATGCCTCGTGGTTGGAATAACCTCTCAAATTTTAATAGGATTCTTCATTCTGAACAGCGTAGATGCTGACTGTAAAAACCATTCAAGAGGTAACAAGATTTCTCTCCAAATACCTGTACTTAGGATCTGTCATGGGTTGAATGCTGTCCTTCAAAAAGATGTATCCACTAACAGTAAGGTCCTACTGTACAGCACAAGGAACTATATTCAATATCCTGAGATAAACCGTAATGGAAAAGAATGTATATATATATGTATAACTGAGACTCTTTGCTATATAGCAGAAATTAACACAACATTGTAAATCAACTATACTTCAATAAAAATTTTTTAAAAAGATGTATCCACATCCTAAACCACGGAAACTGTGAATGTTGTATTATTTGGAAAAGGGGTCTTTGCTGAAGTGCAGTTAAAGGTCTTGAGATGAGCTCATCCTGAATTATCCAGGTGGACCCTAAATCCAGTCACTCCACAAAGGAGAAGACAGACACACAGACAGAAGAGGAGGAAGCAGTATGACCACGGCGGGGGACATTGCAGTCACAGGGCCACAGGTTGAGGAGTGCCGACGGCCACCAGAAGCTGGAACAGGCAGAGGATGGAGTCTCCCCGAGAGCCTCTGGAGACTGTGCCGTCCCACAGGCACCTGGGTTTCTGGCCACTTGATACTTCTGACAGCAGGAACTGTTGCTTCAAGCCAGTTTGTGACCCAGCTGTGACTGGTCACAGATGACCCAGCTTGTGGTCATTTGTTACAGCAGCTGCAGGAAACTCATACAGCCCCTGGGATGCTCAGAGAAGCAGATCTTCCTGGCAGCGACCATTGCGTGGGCACTTTCCTTCAGGAAATTAGTGAATAGGGTGATGGAGAATCTCATAACAGCATCAATATTTCTCTTGCTCTTCTGGCCCCAGCCTCCAGGCCCCTACACGTGTTTTTCCCCTCCCTCGGGGACACCCTAAGATCTCAGCTCAAATGTCACACGTGCCAGCACCCTAAAGCTGGCTGACCTGACACCTATCCTCAACACCTTTCTCCCACTAGAGAGGCTAGAAAGGATAAATACTAACTTATCCAACCTTCCTGGCAGCCCTCGTTGTCATGTGACCTAGATCTGCCCACCAGCTCATAAGAAGTCTCTCGAGGGAGGTTTCATAATAGTTTCTACTCTTCTGATAGGAGAGCTAGATGGGGCTGGTGCCATTTTCCCCACTGTGTGCACAGATGTGCTGTCTGGAGCTACAGCAGCCATTTTGTGACCTTGGGGGAAAAAAACACATGAGACTTACAGAGACCCTGACCCTGAATCAGTATCAGCAGCTACCTGCTTCCAGACTCCTTATTAAGTGAGCAATTAAACCCTCATTTGTTTCAGCCATGGTATGTCACATTTTCTTATTTTAGATGATACAATTCCTAACTGATCTATTTCCTCACCCAAGTGGACTTCCATAACTACCCTAACCAACATTGCCCCCTCCAGACAGCTATCTCTACCACGTGACACTGATTCATTTCCTGTGCTGCAGGAACTAAAGTTATCTTGTTACTTTATTGCCTCTCTGACCTCCTCTACCCCACAGCTAGAGTATAAGCTCCATGAGATCAGGAATATTCTCTGTCTTATTCACCACCTTATCCCCAGTGCCTAGAACGGTGCTTGTGAAAAAGAATACACCCAGTGAATATTAGTTTAATATTCAGCCTCAGCACTATGGAAGTGTGGGGCTGGAGAATCATCCATTGCACAGGGCTGTCCTGTGCATTGTGGGATGTTTAACAGCATCCCTGGTCTCTGCCAACTGGCTGCCAGCAGCACACCTTCTCCTGCCCCCAAGACTATGACAACCAAAAACCTCTCCAGACATCACCAAATGTCCCCCAGGGACAAAACCTCCTGGTTGAGAACCGCTGATTTAATGAATGAATGAGTGAATGAATGAATGGCCTTCTGTAAGTGCACACAAAAATTATGCCCTATGAGATGCTGGCAGATCATAGAATCTCAGGAGAAAATGCCACTTAGAAGAAAATCATTTATCATCAAAGGAATCAAATGATATAATGGTCAATGGGCCAGCCTCTTTGCTTATTTGTCCTTTGACATAATTGGAGATGGGAGGTGATATGATTTCAGGATGGAGAAGGGTTGCATTTTTCTCTCTCCCACCTCCAATGGAAGCTTAGAATTCCACAGATTCGCCATGGTTGTTCGGCTCAGAATGTGTCTCCAAGTCTCTCAGTCGACGCTCTGAGAGTTCTAAGATAATTCCAGTTAAAACCTCAAATCCCTCACTAAAACTGCACTGCTCTAATTCTAAGGAAAGTTCCACAGATGGAGACAGAAATAAATACACGCTCCTGGCCAGGTCTGATTCTCGCCATACGACTCATTAAATCAATTAATTCACTTGCTTGGCAGAATTATTTACAGAAATAAGAAATCATTTTCCATCAGCAAGTTTGAGCGTGGCTAAACACCATTCCAAACTGGCGGGGTGAGTTGAGCTCATAGGCACCTCATTTGGATGAACCAAACCTTCCATTTCTTGACGCATCTTTAAGGTTCCCAAGCACTTTCAAATTTACCCAGGGCACCTCATCTCCTGTAACAGCCTTGCAGTGGCTCCTTTGGAAGGTGGGAGATGGAAGAAGGAGGGAGTTCAAAGGCTTGGCCAAGTTACCAACAGAGCAAGAACCACAACCTGAGAGTTTTAATGGTACATCCTATGCCAGGGGCCGAACGCAGAAGGCAGGCAGGTAGTGGGGGTGAAAGAAGCAGGCTGGTGGGGAAATTTAAATTTAAGGAGTTGCTGCTCTCCCGTGCAAGCTGATTGTGGCCACGCAGAAACTGAGAGAGTGTTGCCAGAGCCTCTGACTTTTTTCAAGAAAATTGTCAGGAATCTGGAATATCAACGAGAAATGTTGGCGCCTATTTTAAACACTGGCCATGTCTTCAAAATTGAAAACACAGTGTGTTTGCAGACCTTAGCAGGGCATTTAGATCAATCCTTTGTGGTCCTCACCTTTTTTCTTCCCACATACCTTCATTCCTTAAGAGGCAGTTTCGACTCACTTCCTTCTTCTCACTTAGGAATTTGTTCTGCCCTCAGACACGCAAGGAAGTCCCCAAGGAACGGGTAGCCTATCGCAGAAAGGAACACGAGATTCCTCAAAGGAACGGCTCCCACTTGGGAATCTAAGAATCACAGCGCCTGCACCTGACCGTTATAGAGAAATGTACCTGGGGCTAAATCGTTAGAGTAGCCACAAAACCGCTCTCTGTTTGGGTTCCCAGGAAAGTACAGGAACTGCTGTCAGCAGAGGAGGTGGGTACCCAGCCCGGAAAAACCCATCTCACCCCAGGAGCTGGGCACTACGTGCCTCCCCAGGTGCTACCATGTCAACCTGGAGCAGGCACCCCTCTCTCTACCCCAGGCACAAAGAGGCCAAAAGCCCATTCGGTGAAGCCCTGGACAAGTGATCCACACCCCAAATCAAACTGCAAGCTGGAACCAAGCGGCCGAGGCAGTGTGGAAATGTGTCACCGCTATGCTATGAAGGAATTCCCAACAGCTCATCATTTCACTGGCTGGGAAAAGTCAGCGCTCGGTGGACCACTGAGGTTTGGAAGGAAAACACAGGTGGGCTTGTACACAAAGCATATGGGTCGACACAAGTCCAGCTTCCAGCCAGGAGGAAAGTGGCTGCATAAAAACTGAACAGAGCTTCCTTTGGGATGAAGATGTGGCCACACGAAGCATGGCTGCCACACAGGGGACAGAGCCAGGGCGGATGGCTGGTAACACCTGTGCCCACCTGGGCACCGGACCTGATCGGCAAGGCCGGATTAACCAGGAGTGAGGGTGGCCTGTCCCCAAGGTCATCGTACCCATCCCTAACATTTACTTGGTGGTACTTACTCCAGTAGGTTGTTTCTAAATTAGGATAAAATACACACAGCATGACATTTACCATTTTAACCATTTGAAAGTGTGCAACATTGTGACATTAAGTCCACTCATAATGTTGCACACAAACATCACCACCATCTACTCCCAGAAGTTTTCCACCACCCCCAACAGAAGCCCCACCCCCACTAGCAGCCCCGCCCTGTTCCCTCTCCCCCAGCCCCTGACATCCACTCATTTGCTTTCTGTCCCTATGGATTTGCCAATTCTAGACATTTCATTTATTTTTTTTATTGAAGTATAGTTGACTTACAATGTTGTGCTAACTTCTGCTGTACAGCAAAGTGACTCAGTTATACACATATAGACATTCTTGTTTTATATTCTTTTCCATTATGGTTTATCCCAGGAGACTGGATATAGTTCCCTGTGCTATATACAGTAGGACCTTGTTGTTTATCCACTCTATGCATAATACTTTGCATCTGCTAATACCAAACTCCCAATCCCTCTCTCATCCCCTCTCCCTCGGCCACCACAAGTCTGACCTCTATGTCTGCAAGTCTGTTTCTGTTTTGTAGACAGGTTCATTTGTGCCATATTTTAGATTCCACATATAAGTGATATCATATGGTATTTGTCTTTCTCTGTCTGACTTACTTCACTTAGTATGATCATCTCTAGTTGCAAACATGTTGCTGCAAATGGCATTATTTTGTTCTTTTTTATGGCCAAGTAGTATTCTGTTGTTTATATGTACCACATCTTCTTTATCCATTCATCTGTTGATGGACATTTAGGTTGCTTCCATGTCTTGGGTATTGTGAATAGTGCTGCTATGAACATAGGGGTGCGTGTATCTTTCTGAATTATAGTTTTGTCCAGGTATATGCCTAGCCTAAGAGTGGGATTGCTAGATTATATGGCAACTCTATTTTTACTTTTTTAAGGAACCTCCATACTGTTTTCCACAGTGGCTGCACCAACTTACATTCCCACCAAGCGTGTAGGAGGGTTCCCTTTTCTCCACACCCTCTCCAGCATTTGTTACTTATAGACTTTTTGATGATGGCCATTCTGACCGGTGTGAGGTGGTACCTCATTGTAGCTTTGATTTGCATTTCTCTAATAATTAGTGATGTTGAGCATCTTTTCATGTGCCTACTGGCCATCTGTATGTCTTCCTTGGAGAAAAAGACATTTCATTTAAGTGGAATCATGATATGTGGCCTTTTGTGTCTGGCTTCTTTCACTCAGATAACATTTCCAAGTTTCATCCATGTTATGGCACGTGGCAGTGCTTCATTCCTTTTTATGGCTGAGTAATGTTCCACTGTGTGGGTGGACCACATTTTGTTTATTCCTTCACGTGTTGATGGGCATGTTGTAGGATTTTTACATAATGTTCTCATTCACCCATTTTCATAGATCGAGATTATTATACCCGTTTTAGAGATTTGATAGATAAGAAGCAAAGTTCCAGAAGAATAGATCATTGGTCCAAAGACACAAACTCTAAGTGGCAGAACCAGGTCTGGAATCCAGGTCTCCCTGAAACACCGCCCAGGTGGTGCCCAAATAGTGGTGGAAAGAAGGACGAACGCCTTGCCCCGCGCTTCTCACTAGGTGGATTTGGCCGGGCAGGGACCGTGGGCGCTTCTAGCTTCTGTACGGGTACGACCACCCCAGTCCGCTCCCTCCACCCTCGTCCCCGCCAGCAGAGTGCCTCCCGGCTGAGCTGAGCTCCCTGCCCGAGGCACACTGGTCCTCACCTCCGTGCCTGTGTTCAGAGGCTCCCGCATGCCCCCAGTGCTGCGCTGTCCAGGCGCCCTTGGCCTTGCATGGAAGCGGGAGGGACCTTCCTCCACACAGCCTGGCCTCTCCTCAGCCCTGCAACCTCCCCAGGCCTCCTCCCCTCTCCTTCCCCCCTCACTGAGTTCCGGACGCCTCCCATGAACCCTCACAGTTCTCCCCAGAAACTTCCCTCTGAGAATTGTATCCCTTGGATTGGTGTCAGCGACAGATCACGGGAAATCTGTGCCCACAGATCAAGCAGAACAAAATGCTGGTTCGGGGGCTGTTTTCCCCCAGGTCCTGCCAGCTGACAGCCCTGCTGGGGACAGCCCGGCCAGGGATAAAACACTCTCTCACCTGCACCCGGATCTTGCCGGCTGATGCCACTCCCCACATCCAGCACCTTCTCCTCCCAATAAAGGAAAACCCTTTCTGCCTGCCCTCGGAGCCACCTGCAGACCGACGCTCGGAGCCCCCCGACTGCAGTGGCCCCTTGCTGCCCCCCTGGCCAGCATCCTCTCCAGTGATGCCTCCTTACAAGGCCCAGGTGTGCTGCTTATTTTATGTTCATCACCAATTCCATGTGTCGCTCGGCTTGAGACGGTGAAGAACCATCTCTGCTTCTCATCGTCCTCTTCGGCGGAGTGAACGGCACACACTACACACCTCTTGCGGGCTTGCTCGGAGCCCAGGACACCGAAACTGTTGCACAGACAGGATCCACGAGGCCATCGCCACCTCCAACCCGCGCGGGAAGGAGATCCACACCGGGGCCCTGAGCGTCGGGGTCACATTGCTCTGCTGGACCCATGAGCTGATCTCTGCACTTAAATCCCTGCTGAGGTTAAAGGCGCTCGCCGTGCCAGGAGGGGGCCGAGTCTGAGGCCAAGATGCGGAGTTGCCGATGAAGCAAGTTGCTGGCACAGCGGCCCTGGCCTGGAGCCCACAGGCCTGCACACCGGCGGGGGCGTCGGGAGCTGTCGGGAGCCCCGCTGCATCTTCCAACACCACCCGACAAGCCGGAGGGGCACCTGCCAGCTGGCCGGACCCCACGGGAGGCGCCTCGGCAGCCAGGGGCTGGGGAACCAGATGGCTTCGGTGACTCGGAGGAGAAGGGTGTGAACTGGAAATGGTGGCGGGGAGAGGCGCTGCCCAGGAGGAAGGGGGCTCCGCGACGGCGGAGACGGGCCGCAGTTTCCACGATGCCATTTACAGGTAACCTTCCGCGCACACCAGCCCGGAACGCGGATGATGCCCGTAACCCCGGCGACGCGGTGATGCGAGCCCAGCTTCCAGGAGAAATCGCCCTGGACGGAGAGTGTGCATTTTCCTTCTCGCTAATTCCTTAGTGTTCTTACCTTTTTAAAAATGAAAATATCATTTTCACGCTAAGAATCATGCACGCACACACACGTACGTGTCGTAGTCTCTGCACATTTCAGTTTGCAATTTTTTTTCGTGAACTACAGGAAGATTAAAGGAAGAAAGAATATGTGTGAAGAGGTGATTATTGTGTGTCTGTTCCATGTGGTTTTCTGGTGTTTATTTTACCAGATGTTTGTTTCTTTTACTAAAAGCTCCCAGGTGACTGGACCTTGGACAAAAGAGGTAAATAGGAAATAAAAGCAATGCTTTCTCAAAGCGAGATAATTTAGGCAAAATGGAAAGGTAAGAAGGAAAAAGGTTAAAAATTAAGAATCTCCTGTCATCCAGGGTATAAGACGTCCAGACACTTTCTGCCCATATTCCCGTGTGGAAACACACATGGGCCTTTACTGAGAAGTGTATTAACTGCCTAGTTTAGTTCATTGATGGGAACATTTATTGAACGTCTAGCATCCTTTGGGCGTGTGCTTCAAAGAGAGAGAGAGCGCGAGAGAGTCTCCACAGCACGATAAAGACCAACAATTAGTCCCCAACACATACCCAGGAATGAATTAAAATAGCACTCAAAGAAAAGCGTGATTTTAGAGAATCGCCACCATGAGACCCAACAGAACAAGCCCAAAGGGCCACACGATCTCAGCCCACCGGTTAGATCAACTGTTCAACCCAATTCGTACCGAGGGAAGAAGGGACACGCCATAGGGGTAATTAGACGTCTTGTGAAATCATGCACATTCCCATCAGGCTTTGCTGCCATCCCAGACGTGGTTCCCAGCTCCCAGCCTGGTCTGGGCCATTATTCCTGCCTGGAACTTACGCCAGACCCCTGACCACCTTGCCCGGCGGGTTCTCTGCACAAACACGCAGTCCCTTAATGCATCAGTCACGTCACGGCACTCGCTGGGGCTCTGCCCGCACAGTAGAACCCACGGTGGGTACCACGCGATCTACCCATCCCCTCCCACACTCCTGTCCCCACCTCCCAGCCTCACTGGCTTTCTCATTCTTCCAACACACCAAGCTCGCCCTGATATCAGGGAGCACGTGGAACATTCTAGAACACTCTGCCCCCCGGGCCCCACTCCCCATTCAGGTCTCTCCGTCTAAGGGCCTCACCCAGCCCATGCCGGCCACTCTCTCTCTCACGTCCCTGTCTTCACAGCACCTGTCACCACCTGTAACCAGGTCTGGCAGGAGGCACCTGGGACACGCTTAGGAGACGGACAGAGCACATTCCTGCTGGAGAGCGGCCACGTGACTCAGACGCCACGGCCACCGCTGGAAACTCCAGAGGAAGATAAAAAAAGGCTGAGTTTTTCCTTCCGGGAGGATGTGATCTCACGTGTCAGGAGCGCATGGGCGGGGCCGCCCCCCACTGCTGGAACTCCTCACAGGTCGTTAGGAGATGCTTGAGGAACCCCATGGTCCACGGGGAAGAGGGTCACAGGGATGACTTCCTCCCAGATGGGCGCTCTGTAACTCACACGCGGTCCCCCATGAAAGGGCTGTGTTTGTTGTCCGAGGGAAGGTGTAAATGGACTTCGCTTTCCTCGGAGGTGAGCTCTTCAGACCGCCTGCCGTCCCCTCTCCACGGGCTCAGGGTAAGTATAAAGCGAGAGGCCGACAGCGCCCCCAGGAGGCAGGGCTCACCGTGGCATCCTTGCCGGGCCTCGGCAACTCCACACAGGACCTGAAGGAGGCCTGTGATTCCGTCAACCTGCAAACGAGTGACTGTCCGAGCAGGCTTCCCACGGAGATGCTGGAGACACGAAGGGGATGGGGCTCCAGGCTTCCGTGTGCAGAGAGCCTGCCCGCAAGCAAGCGGACCCCGGCATCCGCATCCTTCCCTCCCTCCCGCTTCCCATCCAGCCTTCCTAAAAGGCCAGAACGGAGGTGGGGTGGGGGGGTGGGGAGGGCAGCTGCCGGAGGCCCCTTTTGCTTATTAAGAAGCTGTATTAGGTGGGACCCACCCCAGCTCTCAGGAGAGAAAAACAACACAGCAAGCGTGCGGTGTGCCGCACGGACGTGGTCGAAAACTATTTTTAAGTAGCGATTGGCTGGAAGTTAAAGGCTCCTTCATGGTGTGAATGGTGCTTTATTCACCGCGACCCCGCAGGTAGCTGCAGCTGTGTCTGGGGCGCAGCAGGTCGCCGATAAAGGCTCCCCGGGTGAGTGGGAGCTTGTCATTAACTGAGAGACGTGGTCTGTGGGTGCTTCCAGGGGTCTAGGAAGCCAGTACCGGATGCCGCCACGATGGAAAAGGAGAATCTATTTGTTGATGATTGCACAGAAAGAAGGAAGCCGGCCATGTCTCAGACACCCACCAGCGAGAAAGGGATTCGGTAGAGCACTGGCTGGGCTGAAGGGCAGCTGAATGTGCAGCAAAGGCAGCCCCCGGGGAGAGTCCTCCAGACCCGGAGACAAGGGGTGGCTTTTATTCCTGCTTCTGGAAGAAAGCCTCAGGGTTCTCAGGACAGAGCAGGAAATAAGTCGGTTCACAGCTGGAAGCCTTAAATCCATGCCCTCCTGGGGCAGGTGGGAAGGGAGAGAGAGGGTCCCCGAACAAGGGGGATTTGGGCGACACACTCCCATGCACGGTGGCGGCCCGAGTGCCACGGGACCCACCCAGGTCCAGCTCGCACCTGCCGCACAAACCCTCATCTGTGCCGCGTGTCCTTTCCACGCCTCTTCCTGCCTGCTCCCCCCCTCCACCCACTGCTGCTTTATGACCAAGCCTCTTAATGGACTGGTGTTGAGCAGCGGGTGTTGAACAGCGACCAACGAAGAATGATTTGATGAGTCCTTTGTTCTCTGTTTTATTTATTAAATTGTAATTAAAAACCATTAAAGGCGCCCCGTCCTGATGCATAGAAATAAATCTCACAAAGACACTGGAGGTCTCCTTCCGGGTGGGTCCCGCTTCCCGAGGGCGGCGCCATCTCCTCTCTCAAGATCCCAGCCCCACCCATTCCCTATCTCGCCCCAGGACGGCCAAACGTGAGGTTCAGGAAAGGAGTTGTCCAAACGTCAAGGCATGACCGATTGGATTGTGGAATCGACTTAGGAGGTCTTAACACCATTTGTTTGAATAGCATAGAAGGGGATGGGATGGGATGAAATTGAATAGACACTCACCTACAAGTTTGGAACTATTAACATCTCCATTTTACAGACAAGGAAACTGAGAGGGAAGGTCACTTCATGAGCAAGTAGCTAAGACACGATTTAAACACAGAACTGTCTCCTATAACTCTCAAGCTGCCCCCTCCCGTATTTTTATTATAGCATTCTCAAAAGTTACACATCTGACTGCCCTTCTCCCTGTAAGCTTCATGTGATATGACTTTATACGCAATCATCATGCACCAATTTGATTGAATGAATGAATGAAATGTGAAGAAAATGCAGAGGGTGATCTCTAAATTCATTTGTCCACTTTTTCTTGCACCTCCGATCTTAAAACAATCAGCAATGACAGAAGCTTGCATCCTGAAGGGACTCACGTAATTATACCTTTTCATCCCCACCCAAGAGGGCAGCTTAAAGATGAAGTCACCCAACGATAACACTCTTTTAAAAATGTGCTTCTGGATTTCCCTGGTGACGCAGTGGTTAAGAATCCACCTGCCAATGCATGGGACACAGGTTCGATCCCTGGTCCGGGAAGATCCCACATGCCGTTGGAGTAGCTAAGCCTGTGCACAACTACTGAGCCTGCGCTCTAGAGCCCGCGAGCCACAACTACTGAGCCCGCGAGCCACAACTACTGAGCCCACGTGCCACAACTACTGAATCCTGCATGCCTAGAGCCCGTGCTCCGCAACAAGAGAAGCCACCACAATGAGAAGTCCGTGCGCCGCAACGAAGAGTAGCCCCCGCTCGCCACAACTAGAGAAAGCCCACGCGCAGCAACAAAGACCCAACACAGCCAAAATGAATAAACAGATAAATAAATAAATTTATTTTTAAAAATGCACTTCCTAGAACTTTCTTTTTTTTTTTTTTTAAAGATTCTTTTGATGTGGACCATTTTTAAAGTCTTACTGAATTTGTTAAACTATTGCTTCTGTTTTATGTTTCGGTTTTTTGGCCACAAGGCATGTGGGATCTTAGCTCCCTGACCAGGCATCGAACTTGCAACCCCTGCATTCGCAGGCTAAGTCTTAACCACTGGACCACCAGGGAAGTCCCAAACTTTCTTTGTAAAGATAATTTAGACAATTGGGAAAAGTCTGAGTACACACACACACGCACACACACACACACACACACACACACAAAGCCAATTCTAGCATAATGACAACCTACGAAAGAGAGGATCCACCCAGTGAAATTAGGTGAACCACAAAAAGTGATGGCTATTTATCATATGTGCTTCCCTTTAAATGCAGTGACCCTCAACGCCAATGAAACCCAAGGATTGTGTGGAGAATCCACTCGTAGGTCCATCACAAGAGAGGCTTAAGGGCCAGAAAATAAATGTACACTGGGTGAGGAGAGCAGGTGTTTTGAAGATCACTGGTCTACCCAGTATGCACTTACCCTTCTTCTTTCTCACAGAACTCAAGTTTTATTGGAGGTGGTCATGCCCCAGGAAAATAGCTGTTATTTCCCAACTTCTGGTGCAATTTGGGTTGGGCACCTGGCAGGTGTGACAAATGAGATATAAGCAGAAGTCACTGAATGGTGTCCCCAAGAACACACATGAAAGGGCGATGCTTCAACTGTCCCTCACTTTTTCTTGCCCTCCATCCACTTCCCCTTCTTCCTGCCTGGAATGCGGACATACCGGCTGGAGCTCCAGCTGCCATCCTGAGAGCATCAAGATGAGGGTCACTGTCATCAAGATGACAGAGCAGCAACCTAGGACCCTGAGTCCCCAATGATTCTGTGAAGTCAACACACTTGGAATCTCTGGATTTCCCACATCTGACATTTTTAAGCCACAAAAATACAAAGCCGTATCTTGTTTGAGGCACTGCATTTTCTTTAACATGCAACTGAGCGTAATCCTGAATGATGGATCTAGGACACCCATGGACCAGAGGGCCATTCCATGCTTCAAGAACCGTAATCCTTGAGCGAGGTTCTCCAGGAGAGCAACCCTGACAGCCCTGCCCGCCGATCAGACGAGGAGGCCAGAACTCCCGACTCAGCTCTCTCCTGTCACTCAGCCAGTTACCACGTCCTGCCAAGGTGGCCTCCTATTAACTCTCCAATCCGTCCACTTCCTTCCATGCTGTGATTCTCATCCGGGCCACCAATATCTCCCCCTGGATCATGTAACCAGCCCGCTCAGTGGTCTTTCTTCTAGCCACGCCTCCCTTTAATTCATGCTCCGCCGAGAAGGCAGAACAGTCCTGGGAAAACGGACATCTGATTGTGTCACTCTCTTCTTTAAAGGACTTCAGAGGCTGCCCCTTGCCTCGAGGAGCGAGTCCACAGCCCTGACTGTGGCTTTTGCAGTCCAGCCCCGCCTCATCTCCAACCTCATCATGCGGGTTTTCCAGGGAGGGGGATGGACGGGGAGTTTGGGGTCGGGAGATGCAAACTATTACATCTAAAATAGGTAAACAACAAGGTCCCACTGTGTAGCACAGGGAACTATATCCAATCTCCTGGGATAAACCATAACGGAAAAGAATATAAAAAATAAAGGATGTCTGTATGTGTATAACTGAGTCACTCTGCTGTACAGCAGAGATTAGCACAACATTGTAAATCAACTATACTTCAATTCAAAAAAATAATAAGAGAAATTTCTGCGGGATTTCAAAAGGCAGGCAGGAAATCACTGTGGTTGGCGGCCATCGGCCAGTCTTACGGAAGGAGTAACTCCGAGCTAGGCCTGGGTGGGACCCGAAGGTGGGCAGGACGGTCACTCCCGCGGGCAGGAGAGGCGGGAGCCAGGAGCCTCCAGGCTCTAGGCGCCCAATAGGCTGGTGCAGCCTTTCATCAGGCCATTGGTACAGCCATGTGGGGATGCCCACATAGAGTTGTAAAGATGCAGACCAGCCGGGCAGGTCGTGTCACCTCTGTCGACGCCTTGCCTGGGTCACACACTTAACTGCTCGTCTTGGCTTGATCCACTTGGGCTGCCAGAGCAAAACGCCACCGAGGGAGGGAGGATTGTATTGTCTCGTAGCCCAGGAAGCTGGGTGTCCAAGATCAAGGTGTGGGCAGGGTTGGTTTCTCCTGAGGCCTCTCTCCTTGGCGTGGGGACGGCCGCCTTCTCGCTGGGTCCTCACGTGGGCTTCCTCTGTGCGTGCACACAATTCTGGTGTCTCTCTGTGTCCCCCATTTTCTTTTATAAGGACACCTGTCTTCTTGGATTAGGGCCCACCCTAATGACCTCCTTTAGACTTAGTTACTTGTTTAAAGTCCCCCATCTCCTTTAAAGAACAAACAGAGTCATGTTCTGAGGTCCTGGGGGTCCTGGTTAGGACTTCAACATACGGATTGGGGGGGGGTGGGTACACAACTCAGCCCATAACACAACCCCTGAAGAAATAAGGGCTCCAAAGAACAAAGAGGAATAACAGTAGCTAAGAGGAAGTAGAGCACGTTTGGAGGGTGGAGAATACTCAAGGGAAAGCTTCACAGTTGGCTTGGGGTTAGAACACGGGGCCTCGGGTTCCAAGGTTCCTGAAAGGGGTACCGAGCATTAGAGCATTTTGCTAATTCCAGGCCCTGAAAGCAACAGAACCCAAATCACTCATACCTGATGGGCAGCTGCAGAATTCATTCGTTTTTCTCCAAGATCTTTGGGCCAAACAATAGTATGTCTTTTAATAATGGATCCTTAAGTTCAGTGGGCAAAATAGGTTTACAACTGACTCTGTGACCTTAAAATCAAAGAGGGGGGGGTGCAGCTGTTGCAGCCTGCCTCTCCCCCCCCACAGCTCCCGGCCAGCGGCACTTTCTGCCGGGCACGTGCCGCTCGGCCCTGCTGGCTGCACGTTCGACCCTCACACATGCACTTGAAGGGGGCCGGGAGCTGTAGGAAAGAGCACTGCAGGCAGAAGCGCCCTTTAATAGTAACACGGCCTAGAAGTTCCTTGACAGCAATGCTCCTGGTTCCCGCTGACTTCAGCCAATAATCCAGTACGAGAAACTTCTAGACTTCCAGTTAACCAAACAACCGCTCTTCTTAACAAAAGAATGGGATTGACTATTTGCATTAGAGTGGGGAGAAAAATGTAACTCATAGCTGAACCCTTGGGAATGATTTTAGGTGCATTCCAACATGGGCTCTACCAAACTCAGCAATGAAATAGTCAGTTATCAAGGAGCTGGAGGAGAAAACAGGTGGAAATGGGGTGTGTGTGTGTGTATGTGTGTGTGTGTGTGTGAGAGAGAGAGAGAAAGAGAAAGAGAGAGAGAGGGAGAGAGAGAGAGACTATGTGTATTTGCCCTTCCTTTCCCCACCGGCGTTCAAAGAATGTCTTCTCAGCTATCAATTTCTTCCAATAAGAAACACTGCACATTGCTTAAGATAGAAGGCTCTGGAATCAGATGACCTAGATTAGAATCTTGCCCCCAGCCCCATCCCCAGTTACAAACTGTGTGACTTTGAACAAGTTACTTAAATTCCTGGTGCCTCATCCAAAGCCCGTCCCTAAAACCAGAATTCATAACAGGGCTGTGGAAATTCAGTAAAATTAAAAACTCAGAGAGCGTCAAAGAGGACCTGGCTCTGTATGACAGCAGGATCATCGTCTATTTCTCCTCCTTTTCTCCCGGGCCCAGACGACGAGACGCTGATTTCCAGCAATTCTCTCATTTCAGTAAATGCTGCTGCTTCGCTTCAGATGCCCCGAGAAGTTCCTGATAATAGGATCTTCCCGGTAATGCCTGCAGGTCACTGGGTCACCTCCGTGGGCACAGGCTGGACCGTTTGTCTCGAAGCCTAAAATAATTGCTGCAGGTGCCAGAGGGTCGGAACCAGGACCACCGGGGCAGCCAGTTAACCCGGGATAGGAGGCTCACCATTCACGCCCTGGTTCATCTGCCTTTTACAGTCACCACTAGTCATCATGCCGGTGCCCCTCACTGCCCAGCGCGTGGGGGCTTCACTTATTACACAGGCTGCCCGAGAATCCTCGATTCGCTGATAAGAAAATGACAGCCTAGTGTCAGTGCTTGAAAATTACCTTTAGAAGTCAGGCAGGAAGGGTATTTTTAAATGATCATTATGTTTTAAAAGCGTAGACATGCCTTTTGCCATCCCACATCCTCTCCCCGAGCCACCCGCCACCCAGCCCTGGTGGCTTGGGGACGGCGGACCCCATCCTGACTCAGCCCCAGCCTGGTCTCTGCCTGCCTGGCTCTGGTGGGGCGCCACATCAGATGCCCAGAGTAATGGGTAATCGGGATCTGAGAGGCATTAGCCCTCACGTGACCGGGCTGACCCCTCCTGGCCCTGATTAACTTTCCAGCCATAAGCTGCCGCCTGCAGCCTGCTCTGGGCTCACGTTGACTTTCCACATTTTGAATAAGATTCAACAAGTCTAACTGGTGGAATATTTGTGTGTGTGTGTGTGTGTGTGTGTGTGTGTGTGTGTGTAAATGGAGATTCCTAGGAGAGAAGAAAGAAAAATAAAATAGCACCCCATAATAGAACAGTGTAGGAAATGCAGAGGCGGGGGTAGGAGGAGGGGTTGGGTTAGGAGAGAAAGATCTAGAAGCAACAGGAGAAATCACAGCCCCAGGTCACTCAGCACAAGGCAGAGGCCTGGGGCCCGAGCGCTGGGGAAGGGCGTCCCTCTGGGGTGTACTGGGACTGTCACACGCTCGGGAAGGAGATGGCTCCGCTTTTGCTGTATTTTGAGGAGCATCGGCAAAGTCCTCCTACAATATCCCCTTTCTGTGCCCCAAACGCCCCAGCTGAGCCCCCTCCTGGCTAGAGCGGCACTGGAGAGGCCCAGGGACTTCCGGAGAGTGGGTGGGGGACATCGTGGCCACGCGGACCCTCCCCTGGCACCAGGACCACGGGAGAGGGTGCTGAGAGGGGCCAGAAGGAGGGCTGAGCCGCCAGAGGCAGGGGTGAGGGACAACTGCCTCTGCAGGTCCTGGGTCATGGCCAAGCCCCTCCCCACGTGGGCTTTCAGACAGGCTGAGCTCCAGCCTCTTAGCTGAAAAATAAACAAACACACCTATAGAAGGCAGCCTTTAAACCCCGGAGTCATCTTCTGTCATGTGGCGCTGTCCACGTTTTGACCTGCTTCCTAAATGCGCTCCCGGTGATGAATCTGCCTGCCGGCCTCCAGTCTTCCCAAAGCGGGGAAGGTCCGCCAACGAGCAGTGAGCAGCCTCGGGAAGGTCTGAGATTCCCAGACTCCGCGGTCCATCCACCCCGGTTCAAATCCCAGCTTTGCCACTTCCTGGCTGTGTGATCTCAGGCTAATTACTCCACCTCTCTGTGTCTCAGTTTCTTTGTCTACACAATGGTGATAGTAGCAACGGCTACTGTATGAGTTTCCTGTGGCAGCAGTAACAAATTACAGCAAACTAAGTGGCTTAAAATGACAGAAATTCATTCTCCCACAGACCTGGAGGCCAGAAGTCTGAAACCAAGGTCTCCGGGGCTTGGGGGGGAGGGTCCTTCCTGGCTTCTTCCAGCTTCTAGTGCCCCCAGCTTTCTTTGGCTTGTGGCCGCATCCCTCCAATCTCTGCCCCACGGTCACAGGGCCTCCTCCTCTGTGTCTGAACGGGTGGCAGCATTCAGGGCCACCAGACCATCTAGGATAATAAGCGCCTCCTCTCAAGGTCCTTAACGTAATCCCATCTTTTGCCATGTTGGTAATATTCACTCTATTGCCATATAAGGCAATAGTCACAATTCCAGGGATTAGGACACAGATGCATTCAGCCCCCTACACCTACCCTGTAGGGCTGCTAGGAAGACTTAATGAGCTAAAACCTGCCAAGTGTCTACGACATTGCTTGGCACCCAGGGAGAGCTGAATGCCTTTGTCAGCTGTCACAGCGTTAGTTATTGTTAGTATTATTATTATCCTTTTTTTTACCAAAACAGGGCAGGCCTCGAGAGCCGAGCCCAGGCAAGCAGGAGCAAATGCCTAGAAAATATTAGACTTCTCTTATCTTCACTATTTTCATTGTTAGGCTTATTTCATCTAAGATGATATAAAGATTTCATTTATGGTAATCACATAAAATTGTATTTGTTTCTTTTTAGCCTCCATAAATGTCTTTAAAAAGGAAAACGAGTCCATTTAAAAAGGAAAACGAGTCCACTGAAACAGATACTAAGTCAGTAAGAGCACAGGTTTCAACAACGGGGGCAAAAAGAAATTACGAAGCTGGCATTCCGGGGGGCAGGGCGTGCATCCACCCGCTGCAGGGATAAAGGAGCAAGCAAAGCGCTGCGATAGCTCACAACACACAGGTGCACGAGGCAGGGAGAAGATGCCTGCGTGACCCGAGTTTGGGAAACACGGGCGTGAGATTACTATCACCATCTTGGAACCGTGGCACCGGCCTGTTCATTACAAAACAAAGACCAGAACCCAGGGCTCCTGGGGCAGCTAACCTGTGTTTTCCAGTGCGTGTTTACTGCTGGGGAGAAAGGAGTTATGTTTCCCCCATTTGTTTTTTCCAAGACTGTAAGCCACAGGACCATCCTGGGGGTGGGGTTGGCCCGGAGGGGACGCAGCTGTCCCATGGGCCAGGCGCACCGATTAAACCCCCTGGGCACCCCTGCTTCTGATGTGTTCCTCCTTGATGAAAAATCAATGAAGGCATTTCCTGCCTTAGCTACTGTGTTTGAGGCTCCCGCTGTTTTCTCCCTCTCCCTTGCTTCTACAGGCCTCCAGGTCGCTGTGCAGGGCAGAAGGAAGGAGGCTTGGGCTCCCCCAGCTGCAGAAGCGTCCTGTCTGCCCAGACCTGGGCAGGGCTCCAAACGCGAGCATCTACCCCAAGGCCCCATGCAGGAGATAGACAAAGGGAGACCGAGCCCATCACAGCTCGTCCACCCAGGCAGGGCCACACGGATGTCGCTCCGTGCACAAGTCTCTCCCTCCCACACAGTTTAGGCAGCTCTGCTCCCAAGAAAAGGAAAATAAATAAACTGCAGAAAAATCTACTAAAAAAATCTAGGTTACACTGCCCAGGAGACAACAGTCAAGACAAACTTCAAAGGACCAGTGCAATTGGCACCTCTGCTCTGGGCTCTTGAAACAGATCAGAACTGCGGAGCCCGACGTCAAGCCTGATTTTGACATGAACTAAGCCGGGGGTCCGGGCTTTAAAGGAGCTGTTCCCCAGGTCAACACGGCAGCAGGCATTTCATAAAGAAGCCACACGGGAGCCCAGCCTCCCCTCCACGTGGCCGTTTCTGCAGAGGACGCGTGTCACCAAGATGTAACGTGGCTGCTTAAACATTCAAGTTGTTGAGAGCGGGGAGAATGTGACATTTTCATCCCGTGCCGATAGAGGGCACCGCTGAAGGGGGGGCCTGTGCAGGGGGTCAGCTCTGCCGTCAGTCAGCTGAGCTTACGGGGACTAACCCCCATCCAGTGCAGGGGGTGCGGGGAGAAGGTCCCCGTTAATATATCAGGTGGGATCCTGTCCTGTTGATATTAGCCTACTAATTCCATTGTCATTTTACTGCCTGGTCTGTTTAGAATCCAAGAATCACAGCAGTGATGATACTAGCCAGCCAGCAGGTATTGAACCCTCACTACACGCCAGGCCCCGTCCTGAATGTTTCACATCATTTAACTCATTTAATCATCCAAACGCCCCATCTGCAGTCTCCCCGTCTGAATGAGAATAATGGTAATAGCTAATATTTACTGAGTGCTTACCAGGTTCTGAGCACTTTTCCTGTATTAGCTCGATCCTTTGAGGAGGAGGTAGATACCATTGTTCTCCCACTTTTATAGATAAGAAAATGCGCCACAGAGAGTTTAAGAAACACACCCGTGGTCACACAGCCAGGAGATCACAGAGCCAAGATGAGACCCAGCCAGTCTGGCTCAAGACTCTAACCACGGCCAATGCCACCTACTGAAGGTCATTTCAGACAGTCCCATTTGTGGAACTAACTCCCCTTGCAGGTGCCGTAGGGAGAGACGTAAGTGCAGGGGCAGGTCAGCTCTCTCCTCAGCAGCAGTGTGGCAAGGTGGTTAGGGCGTGAGCTCTGCCCAAAGGGCCACGGTGAACCCTGGCTGCTCCACTCACTGGCCACATGAGCTTGGGCAAGTGACTTCCCCTCCCCGGCCTCAGTCCCCACCTTCAAGGTGCGGAGAATGACAGCTCCCGCCCTAGAGCATTAGCTATTGTTAGTACCGCTGGTATGACTGGACCCCAAACAGACTAATCACGACTGCAGCTGTGAATCAATGATGGATTATTACTAATCAATAGTGGAATGATTCAGAAAACACCAATGGCCCCCAATGTGGCAGGACCGTATTCTGACATAGTGGAGGCCTTCACCCCGGACCTCCTGCACCCCAGGGAAGAGAGAAAGAATATTCTGGACCGGTTCTGCTTAGGCTCAACTTTGATGGCAGAGCTGACCCCGGCCAGCTGTATGCTCCTCCTCGTGTGGAAGAGAAGTTAACTGTGAAATCCTGAAATGCTAGAGAAAACACGAAGTAACTGAATTTATCCTCTGGTGATAAGATTAACTTTCCTGCTCTTGAGAAAAAGCGGAGCTAAAACAAGCTGAGTTACAGACAAGAAAGCAGCCTCGGGTGCCACGGACCTTCGGGAGTCACGTGCCACCCACATCAGTGCGGTTGCCTTGCTCACAGCTCTTCCCCTGCACACGCCGCCGTCTGCACACCCAGGCCTCGCCCTCCAGGGAATGCCGGGCTGGGCGGGAGGAGACACCCGTGCCTGGGGGGTCATGCACCCTCCGAATAGGGACCACCTGAAGGAAGGCCAGAGGAAGCGGCCCAGGACAAAGGGAGCCTGCCCCGCCCTCGAGGAGAGAGGAGGAAACAGGTTTCCTGCAGGGGTATACGGCTGCACAGGCAACCGGACCAGAACAGACCAGCTCCTGGAGCCCCGAGCCACCCCACAGTCCCCAGAGCCTTTGAGACCTGCCTTCGGGGCCCACTCAATCCTCCTGGAGTGGGTGCTCTGAGATGGGGCACAGGCATCGGTATTTTTAAAACAGATTTATTGAGATAGAGCTCACATAGCATCGAACTCATCCATTTAAAGTGTACAATTCAGTGGTTTTTAGTCTATTCCCAGATACATGCAATCTTCAGCACAGTACACTTCAGGATATTCTCATCCATTTTAGAACATTTTCGTCATCTCAGAAAGAAACCCTACACCTTTATCATTTCCCAATCCCCCCCAGTCCTCCAGCCCTGAGCCGCCGCAAATCCACTTCCTGTCTGTGGATTTCTGGCCCTGGACATTTCATGCCGGTGGAGTCATACAACAGGTGGTCCTCTGTGTCTGTCTCTTTTCCCTTAGCATCATGTTCTCGAGGTTCACCCACGGTTTGGGAGGCATCAGAACGTCACTCTTTTTTACAGCTGAATAGTATTCCCCTGTATGGATCTACCAATTTTGTTCATCAGTAGGCATCCATATTTTTTAAAAGATCTGAGAACCATTGCTGGAAACAGAGCCGTGTGTAATCCCATACTGTTTCTCCTCCCTGCTTCCTCTTCCCTCCTCAGCTGTACCCTAGATTTGTTCCCTCCGATTTATTCCCTCTTCTTCCCTTCACAACCCGAGTCTGATCTCTCCTCACTATGGCCGCTACTGCACCCTGACCTGAGCTGAGACCCCACCGACTCACCCCCGGGCGGCTGTGTCGGCCCCTCCCGCCTCCTTGTCCGTCTCTGTCCTACAGCCCCCCCACACAGGCAGCCAGAGCATCCTGCTGAAAACAGGCAGACCGTGCCACCCCCTGGGAACCTTCTGGTCGCTTGTATCCTCGCCGGGAACGGATCTGAGGCCCTTCCAATCGCTACTGCGTGATCTGGTCCTGCTTCCTCCCACCTCCATCGCCACCATGCCCTCACCCTGCTGCCCACCACCTTCCAGACACGCCGGCCAGCTTGCTCGTCCTCCCTCGAGGAAGGAAAAGGTGGGCCGCGAGGGCAGCACCACACGGTGGGTACCCACTGGCTTCCAAGCTTGGCCGACCCAGGTTTGAAGCCTGGCCCGTCCCTCCCCAGCTGTGCGACCTTGGAAGGGTCCCTTCATTTCTCTTAGATGATTGTCTTGTCTGTACAATGGGTCTAAACTAGCACCAAGGCCCACCTCGTGAAGCCACAGTGTCGCACATGTAAAAAGTGAAGGCATGCGGAGACGTCCAGCCAGCGGCACACGTATTACTGCATCTGCAGCTTCAAGAACTGTTCACAAACGTTCCCTTATGAATTCTCAGCCTAAAAAATGGCCCAGAACTGGAAAGAAGGGACACCACCCAGAGCTGATGGGCTTGGGGACTGTCCAGAGCCTGGGGGTGACAAAGGCACCCAGCCCATCCTGCTGTGTGTCAGCTGAGCACCTACTACGTGTCAGTCACTTGCTGGCATGGGGGATTTGGCCACGGCTACGTTCAAGCAAAGTCAGGGGACCGTTTGGATGGGGGTGGGCCAGGAGAAGTCCAAAGTGACCCCCAATCCTCAAGATGGGGTGTCTGAGTGACAGGTGGCACTATTCACTTTGATGTCCAGAGATTTCCAGAGGCAGTGGAGGTTTGGGAGGGAAGATGAGGTCGGTGGTCACCAGGTTTTAATCTACCTTGACAGGCAGTTTGAGACTCTCCCGTGTAGCTGCTCTGTGCCGTGGCGGACCCTGCTGTAAAACTCAGCCGCGACCCTCCAAACGGCCAGCCCCGCGTGTTACCCAGAAGGACAGCAGATTGGGTGTGGTGGCCGCCCGTTGTTTGTAATAATGAGGAAACATCGAAACAGCCTGAGTAGTCACGTATGTTAAGTAAGCTGCGGACAGCCTTGTTCAAGTGTATGCAGCTACTCTAAGGTATGTTTTTTGCAGTTTTTTTATGTCATGGAAGAATGCCAACCTTATCATGTAAAATGTTTTAAAAACATAATTCAAAACAGTTAATGGAATAAAAATCCTCACAGAGAAAAGAAACGGAAAACAATGCCAATATTAACCATGATTGTGTCTGGGTGACAGAACTGTGAGTCATAAATATTTTCTTCTTCCTGCTTTTCTTTTTTTTGATACTTTCTAACTTTCCCACAATGAACAGTCATTACTTTCATAATAAAACTTAAAAGATGTCATTAAAAAAACCAAATTCAATTTGCAGAACCCATGCCGTGAGCTGGGTAGGGACTGTCTGTGCGGTTTTGATGTCAACAGAGGCTCCCCTGTCACCTGTCCAAGCCCCAGGCTCCAAGCTCACCGGCATCCCCAGGCTCCAAGCTCACCGGCATCCCCGCCCCGGAGCAGGTCCCAGCTAACTAGGTAGATGCACAGATCAGATCCTGGGCTGCTAAATCTGAGCTCTTTAAAGACCTGGCACTAACAACCCAAACATAACTTCCTAATACTCCAGGGCTCCTTCGTGGGGGGACGGGTGGGAGGTAGGAGGAAAACATCAGAAAGAAGCCAACAAAACCATTGCCCTATTTTTTCTCTACATCTCTGAGTCTGAAGTAACAACGGAGCAACATGATGGGGAGTGTTTCTGTGTTAGAAACAATCAGTCAACAGTAACCATCCGTAACATCCCAATGGAAAACAACTCTGTTGAACCAACTGCAACAGACAATTCTAAATACTGTTATCACAGCATCCATGTTTTGGCAACAAGAACATTTCATCCGAGGGAATCTTACCAAAGTCCCACCGCCAGATCGGCAGCTACAAGCCGCCCTCAAAAGGCCTCTTTTCCAAAAGCAAGACAACTGGGTTTTCTTTGGCGGCATAGGATGGGGGATGGGGCAGGGTGGGGACAGGAGGAAGGGAGAAGGGGAAGCTTTGTGCCTCAACAGAGGGACCCCCCCCCCATAGCCAACTCCCTGAGGATGGAACTGGCAAAGTACACCCGCCCACCGGCTTCCAGACACTCCTGGGAGCTCACAGCTCATGCTCAGGGTCCATGGGTGAAAGCCTGGGGACTCCAGACCCTTGTCATCCCACCTGCTCCAGAGACATCCTGTCAGCACTTCCTGCACAGCCATCTAAAAGGAATGAAGACACCCTTCCTTCCTTCAAATACTCAGGGTCTTTGCACTGGTATCTGTACAGTTGGATTCTTCTTGTCATTCAGGGCTCAGCTTAATGTCACCTCCTCCGAGAGTCCTTCCAGGATCACCCCACCACAGTCTCTCACATCAGGCTGCTGTAACCCTCTGTATGGTGTTACCTCCACTTGTTTGTTATTTATTCACCTGCTTGTTGTCAAACACACACACACTAATGTCATCTCCATAAGAACAGGGACTTCAGCTATATTGCTGGCTGCTCTGTGCCTAGCCCCTAAAATGCTACTTAAACCTAAATAGACATTTCTCCAAAGAAGACATACAGATGGCCAACAAACACATGAAAGGATGCTCAACGTCACTAATCATTAGAGAAATGCAATACAATGAGGTATCACCTCACACCGGTCAGAATGGCCATCATCAGAATATCTACAAACAATAAATGCTGGAGAGGGTGTGGAGAAAAGGAAACCCTCCTGCACTGTTGGTGGGAAGGTATAGCCACTATGGAGAACAGTATGGAGGTTCCTTAAAAACCATATGACCCAGCAATCCCACTACTGGGCATATACCCTGAGAAAACAATTGAAAAAGATACATGTACCACAATGTTCACTGCAGCACTATTTACAACAGCCAGGACACGGAAGCAACCTAAGTGCCCATCGACAGATGAATGGATAAAGAAGATGTGGCACATATATACAATGGAATATTACTCAGCCATAAAAAGGAACGAAATTGAGTTATTTGTAGTGAGGTGGATGGACCTAGAGTCTATCATACAGAGTGAAGTAAGTCAGAAAGAGAAAAACGAATACCGTATGCTAACGCACATATATGGAATCTAAGAAAATGATACTGATGAACCTAGGGGCAGGACAGGAATAAAGACGCAGACGTAGAGAACGGACTTGAGGACACGGGGGTGGGGAAGGGGAAGCTGGGACGAAGTGAGAGAGTGGCACTGACATATACACACTACCAAATGTAAAACAGATAGCTAGTGAGAAGCAGCCGCATAGCACAGGGAGATCAGCTCGGTGTTTTGTGACCACCTAGAGGGGTGGGATAGGGAGGGTGGGAGGGAGACGCAAGAGGGAGGGGATATGGGGATATATGTATACGTATAGCTGATTCACTTTGTTATACAGCAGAAACTAACACAACATTGTAAAGCAATTATAGTCCAATAAAGATATAAAAAATAAATAGATAAAATGCTACTTAATATTTAATAGGTGCTCAAATGTTTGTTGGATGAATGAGCAAATGCACTAGGCATACAAAAATAAAGGTCACAATCACTGCCTTCCAGGAACTTCATTCTAGAGGAGAGAACTGTCATGGTAACAGATAATCGTATAGATTGTGGTGATGGTGAAGAGACAAACAATGTACAGGCAGTAACCAGATCAAGGAGAGGGGTGCCCACCCCACCCTGGGGCATCCTATAGGTCATTTCATTTCCTTCATTCATTCTTTCCAAAAAAATATTTATTGACCACCTACTATGTGCAAAGCGCTTGCTTGGGCAGAAAAACAGACCATAAAAATGTCAGCAAATAAGATATTTTCAGATGAATGTCCTTAGGCCACCCTGCTCTCTCCATTTCTCCGCAAGCCCTACTACCCCCGATTGCTACAGACTCTGCCACCTCACACATCCGTGTCCCTGCATAGCCCCTCAGGCCCTGGAAGTCGTGACATCTCTTTCCCGGGTGGGTGAACATTAAGAATAGGTTATCTGACAAGGTCCTACTGTATAGCACAAGGAACTATGTTCAATATCCTGGGATAAACCATAATAAAAAAGAATATCAAAAAGAATGCATATACGTGTATAACTGAGTCACTCTGTTGTACAGCAGAAATTAACACAGCATGGTAAATCAACTATACTTTGACTAAACATAATAATAAATTAAAAAAAAAAAGAATAGGTTGTCTGGCCTCTCAGAATCCCAGAGGAGACCCAGCTTCTCCCATTTTAGGAGCCTCGTGGCTCAGTGAAAAACTAAGAAATGTCAAGACAGGTTTAAATTGTTACTTTTCAGGTATCCATTTAATACATTAACGTATAATGTGTTAATGCGTACATATAATGTATAATGTATTAATAATACATTAACTATAACCCAACAGACTCTAGTACAATATGACTGACCTATGAAGATGGATCCACACAGGTGGGTGGTCCAGTTGCTGGGAACGGTTTAAGGTCGCATGATAAATGACTTCTTCTTGCAGTCTTCTCAGTGGATCTTGGCGACTGAAACCGTAGCTTCGAATGTCAAGGGTTAATTTGAGACTCTTTGTCACTGCGAGGCTGGGCAAAAGGGTCCTCCCAGATCCCCCTGGGAACCATATCCGGTTCTCAAAGAGGAAGACCCATTATCTACAGAGCCTGAGACACAGGGCAGGCCTCCTAAGATGTAAGAAGAGATACAGCCCAGTCGCCGGGACACCCACCCACCCGCCCTGCCACCCACAGATGCTAGTTTGGAACTGTAGTGTCTGTGAATGCCCACTCCCCAAACATCTTCAGGGAGGACCGGATCTACAGGGGCTGGAAAAAGCCATTGCAGCATTAGAAAGTCGGACAATGTGAAGTGTGGGCAAGAACTTGGGGAAAGAGGACCCACCCTGCAGAGCAAGCTGGAAGAACTTGCTGAAATGAAGTCGACACGTCCCCTCTGCCCCAGCGATCCACTTCTGAGACGCACCCAGAACGATTCTCACGTGGGACCGTAAGGCACACGTGCGAGGATTCTGCCGCAGCACCGTCTGTGCAGCAGGGCTCTGGGGCCAACCTGGTGCCCTCGATGGGGATGGGCAAGCACAACGTGGTCCATGACCTCTAAGGAATATTTCCCAGCAGTTAGAGGCAACTAACCAGAAATACACACAGCCACACGGATGGGCTGTAAAGGGACAGGACTGCGTGAGAGAAGCAGGAAGCAGAACAAGGTCTGGAGCACAACGGGATTTACGTTCACCAGAACACCTGCGAATACAGCAGCACTAATATTTCACATAGATGCAAATTCACGGGTAGACATCAAACATGTTAAAGACACTGGCTGAGATAGAGAAGGTAAAGGATGTGGAGACTGGGGTGAAAGGGAAGAGGCAAGGGAGAGACAGAGACAGAGGGTGAGAGAGAGGGGGAAAGGGAAAAGGAGACCCTGTAATGACAGCACATTAAGGACCGAGGAGTGTGGTTTTCACAAAAGGCAGCAGCACCAACATCAACAGGCCGTTGCTTCTCAGCACGAAGTCCAGATGAGCTTGGAGCAAATGCCATAACAAGATCAGGCAGCTTTTCAAACCGATGGGCACAAGCGAAGAGAAGTTAGGGAAACGCTGCTCATAGAACATAACGAGCTAATTCAAAAGGAACCAGAGAAATGAAGAACAGAGTTTTCTAGAAGTCGGTGTCCACCACAGACCAGTACAGCGGGTGCATCCTTCACTGGGCTCTCAGAACCGCACAGATTCCAACCTTCCAGCCACAGGGAAAAGGCTGGGAAATTCGGCGGTAAAACCCTCCACCTCCTCCACCACCGGAAGCAGCTGCTGGAGTGGCTCTGGAAAGGTGTCTGCTCGGCACAAAGGAAGTTCCAGCATTTACGAGCCTAGACCCACCTGAGGGGCAAGGGCCATGCCAGAGTCACACCTCCTTTACATCCGCAACCAGAGTCAAGAGCACAGAGGACACCTCCCACGGATGCTTAACCGCCGAGGGGTCACACCCTAGCCCAGCGCTTCTCAGAAGGAGGTCCCAGCAGCGTTAGCACCAGAAACTGAGAGACGCAAGCCTGGGACCCCTCCCTCGCTCTGCTAACAGACCGTTCCCACCGCCCTGCCTCCGATGGCTCAGATGCCCCCCCACTAATGAAAACTTCCAGCTTCGTTCCAAAGACACAGAGGAGGGAGGCTTGGAAGTGGGAGCTCAGGAAAGAGCCTCCCTGCTCCGTGCCCCTCCTCCTGCCCTTTAAGCACACGTTGTTCTCCTCCCAGATGCCAACCAGGCCCCGAGCAAGAGAAGTGAGACTAAAACCCACAGTGGAGAGAATCAGCTGAATTGGTTTGCTGCCTTTTTTTTTTTTTTTTTTTTTTTAATTGCTAGTTCTCAGCCCAGTCTGCACGGGGCCTCACGTGGGGAAGCTTTCAGACTCCCCCCACCTGGGATTCGGATGTGGCCGGGTCCCCGTCTTCGCAGGCTGGGGCTGGGGGGAGCTGGACACAGACCTCTGGCTGGTGTCTGGCCCCTACGGTCCCACCATCTCCCCTGGCACGCCGACAGCACCAACCTTTCCCTGACCCACTTTGTCATCTTCTCAGAAGGGGAGGGTGGTAATATCGGCTGCCGGCCACTTCCCTGAAATAACCTCAAAATGCTTTGCTCTGTGTCCCGGGTACAGTGCCGTAGGGCTGGCCGAGCAGCCCTAGACCCTGAGGCCCAGCCCAGTCACCCGGGCCGTCTGCCGGCCCACCTCCTACACCACAGACCCGTGCCGGAGACACAAGCCCGGATGGTACCCAACTGCCCGCCCCGAGGCTCCAGAGTCACAGGAGCCCACACCCCACTCCAAGATACGAAGCCCCAAATACCAGGGACCAGCAGCTGGGGCCGGGACAGAAGCAAATTCCAGGAGATCCCGGAGCAGGGCTGGGGCGTCTGGGATGGGGAAGAGGTTCCTACCAGAGGGTCCCCAGCCCCCAGGCCTGGCCACCTTGCAATCAGGCTGAGCCTGCAGGGCTCCCCTCCCGCTGGCACCTCGCTCACTCCTGGTTCAGAAACTGGACGTGAGGAGAGTTGGTCCACGGCCCACACACTCAGAGGCTCGCAGGCCGGGACAGCCCTCCTCACTCCACCCCGTCTTCCATTTTCAGAGCCCGCTCACTCTGGGGACATTTTCTGTCCCTTGATGAGGTGGGGTCTCTCTAGTGAAAGGCGATGATGCAGAGAGAGGTGAGGGTGGACCCCTTTGCCCAAGGCCCTCCCCTCCTCGCTCAGCCGGCCATCCTAAGAACCTGGGGGCACGCAGCCCCTGCCCCGTGTCCCTGCAGGATCCCCCAGCAGCCCCGATCCCCTGGGCCCGACGACCCGGTGCTGAGCTGCGTCCACCCAGCCCTCAGCCGGACTTTGCGGACAGCCCGTGGGGACACCCTGGGGACAGCAGCAAACCTGGCTCTACAAGGCCTCCGCTTGAGGAGAGCAAGCCGCACCCTGACCCCACCAGACCTCCCAAACCCAACTTCCCTCTGGGCAGGTCGTCCTGTAAACACTGGATCTCCAGGTGAAAACACGGCTTCCAGGGGGAGAGTCTGCCCCAGCAAACAGCCAGCCGTGGGCGCGCACACACACACACACACACACACACACACACACACACACACCCGCGCACGCGCACACACACACACTTTCTGCCGAGAACATCTGTTTTGACAAACATATTATTCAAGTCAGTCTGTGGGACATGAATTGACAAATTCTCAACGTGCAAGTTCCTGGCTCAATGCATGTCAAATCTGAGCCGAGCTGTGGATGATACAACTCTTATTTTTTAGTTGTTGGCCCCCAACCCCTTCCCCCTTCCAGCCCGACCCCCAGGAAGACCACTTCCAGAGCCCCCAGAGGCTCAGATGTGAAACAATCCAAGCTCACACTTCTGGGTTCGAAAGGCATTGCCTGGTGTGATGTCCAACTTCGCCCAGAGGGGCTTTTCTGCAAAGCTGGGGGGTAGGGGGACAGGAGGGGTCTCCGAGAACCCCATGGTGACAGAGAACCGTCAGCCCTGCCCTGGGAAACAAGATCCATGGGGACCAAGCAGCAGCACCCCACATCCGCGGGAGGAATCGTCTGGAAACGGTGCCCCCCTCCCCGCGGCTCTCCTGCACCCGGCGTCCATCGCAGCTCGGTACCGGGACCCCGTGCTGAAGGGCATCCGCAAACCGCTGGAGAATAAACTTGGTCAGCGCAGAGTTTCCGGCTATCGCCCGGAGATCACCGCCGCTGCAGCGCCGGGTGCGTGCGGAGGGGTGACAAGGGAAACGTGAAGCTATTTTTAGGAGAAAAAAATAAATCTCAGCCTACCTTAGAAGCAGCAGTGCCAAGACTGGGAGGTTCACCCGGAGACAACTGCAGTCTGCTGTGTCAGATTACAAACTGGGGCCGGAGGGAGGGAGGGCGGGGAGGGAGGGGGAGAGGAGGAGAGAGAGAGAGGGCATTGGTGTGTCTGCACTGCTCGGATTCGGCTAGAAATGATTCATTAGTTTTCTGCAGGCAGGCAAGCAGGCCCACAGAGAGAAAGGCGGGGGGAGGAATCATCCGCCATGCAGCGGTACCCAGAGCCTCGGAAACGTCAGTGTTTAGACACACACACTTAGACACACACACACACACACACACACACACACACACACACCCCCAAGATGGCTCTCCTCTCCCTGCCAGTGTCTTTTCCACCGAGCTGCGGCCAAAAGCTGGGCCAGAAAGGAAGGTGAAACAGCCCTCTTAGCCCAGCAGGGCTTGGGGTCCGGTGGGTGACGCTCCCTCCCCGGAATCACAGCACTAGCTCTCCCCTGCTGGCTGCCGGCCCTCTGGGCTGCCAAGGGGAGGGAAAACCTGCCCTCGCGCGCCCCACGAAGCTAAGAAACTCCAGTGCAGCCAGCAATTAAGTGATTACGTGCAACCACCCAAGCTGTTCGGGTCTGCACCCTCTGGTCTGGCTCCCCCGCCGCCCCCCAGCCTCCCGAATCCAAAGAAAATAACATGTGTCCTCTTCGTCCTCGCAGAAGTTCAGACCCTCGCACAGAGGTACCAGCTACCTAGCAACGCAGCAGAGACAGTGACAAAATAGGAAAATGTGCGTGGACTTCACACACACACACACGGGCACACACAGTTTGTTCCCTGGGATGAAAACCCCATCATGTGTGATTTAAAGATGCTAAATAATTTAGCTTGTGGAAGGAAAGCCCGGTGTTGGGTCCCATGAACCTGGCCTGTGTCTCTGAGGGGACCCAGTGCCGCCTGCCTGGACGGGGACCGCGGGGTGGAAGGCAGGCATACACTAGCTGCAGGTCCCTTGTGCAAAAAGGAAAGGGTCTCCCGAGAGGGCTTCTGTTGCTTCTCCAATTAACAGGCTTACCGAACGGGCATCGGGAAAATCCAACATGCCCTCCACCACGGTGGCTGGGTTGTTTGCCTGACACAAACCACCATGAGCTAAAAGCTAACTGGGGAATTCCCTGGCGGTCCAGTGGTTAGGACTTCGCACTTTCACTGCCGAGGATGTGGGTTCAATCCCTGGTCGGGGAACTAAGATCTCACAAGCCTAGTGGCGTGGCCAAAAATTAAAAAAATTTTTGAACTTCTTAAAAAATAAACAAACATAGTATAAAAAGCTAACTGGCCAGAAGGACACTCCTTCCCCAAACAGCTTCTGTGTCACCATGGTACACAGGCAGAGCAGAAGTTTTCCTAATCAGGACCCACTTTTGCTCCCCGAGGATGGAGAGCGTCTGCATTTGCCTACAAGACGGAAGGCTTCCCACAGCCCTGTGTACGCTAGTCCCAGCCTCTTTCTGTTGAACCAAGAGCTCTGTGCCCCTTTCAGGAGTGGGAAGCAAACCACCCCACCATTTCCTTTTTTTTTTTTAGAATGAAGTAATTTAATCATGAGGGTCAAGATCATAAGTTTGTCACCAGACTCTAAACTACTAGGCACAGAAGCAATTTGCAAATGCTGCTCTTAATGTTACTGAATATAATTAACGGGTCATGTGGGAACTTGACATTTAACTTTCTTTATGAAGTGTACACCATTCCCTTTTTCATTCTGCAGGCAGAGCTATCCGTTCTCCATAACCACGACCAGGGAAGAGGAGGCAAACGCTTGTACACCCCTGTTCACATCACCTCCTTTCACAACAGCCAATGGGTGGAGACAACCCAATGCCCGCTGATGGGCAGTTGGATCCACAGAAGTGGTCTGTCCAGGCAGTGGAATACTATGCAGCCATCAAAAGGGTGGAAGCACAGACACAGGCTACAGTGTGGGTTAGCGGAAAACATGCTGGTAAGGAAACAAGCCAGACACAAAAGACCACGTGTCATCTGATTTTATGTAGATGAAATGTCCAGAATAGGCAAAGACACAGAGACAGAAAGGAGATGAGTGGGACGGCGGCCTGGGCCTGGGGGGAGGGGGAGAGAGGGGAGGGGGAGGGGCTGCTAATGGGCACAGGGTTTCCTTTGGGGGCTATGAAAACATTTTGGAATTAGACACAGGTGGTGGTTGCACAACATTGTGAGGGCACTAATGCCACTGAATTATTCACTTTACAATGGTTAACTTTATGTTACATGGACCTCATCTCAAATAAAAAAGTAAAAAAAAAAAGCACATGAATTGGGAGTCACGCTGGCCAAGGTCTAAATCCTGACTCTGTGTGACCTTGAGCAGGTCAGTCTGTTCCCTCAGCTACAAAAGTATCGTATCTGCTTCTTAGAGAGCATCCACCCATGGGGGCTATCGTGGGAGAAAAAGAACAGGGTTGACGGAAGAAAATAAAGCTCTTCCCCCTTAGAAAGAACTCGTTCTTTGAGAAGGCCGTTCAATGGTATGAATATGGCTTTCTCCCCCTCTTTTCTCAGCAGGTCGTTTTGGAGCAATCCATAGATCAGACAGGCCTAAAGTCCAAGGTTCTGAAACAATTCACCTATAAAAGCACATACTTTTAAGATGCTGAATCCTCCCCACGCTGGGCTACAGCCACTTGAACCGGCCTTGTTAAGACTCCAGAATCATTCTCACAGTATTTCATGTCAATGGAAGTTGCTCACCCGAGGGTCTCTGTGCGAGCCCACTTAGAGGACCAGGCACGCTGAGGCCAGGAGAGGACACTGCCCCTGTCCAATCAGAAAAGGAAGGCAGGTGGGGATGTAAGTTGGTGCAGCCGCGATGGAGAACAGTATGGAGGTTCCTTAAAAAACTAAAAATAGAGCTACCATATGATCCAGCAATCCCACTCCTGTGCATATATCCAGACAAAACTCTAATTCAAAAAGATACATGCACCCCTGTGTTCATTGCAGCACTATTCCCAATAGCCAAGACATGGAAGCAACCTAAGTGTCCATCAACAGATGAATGGATAAAGAAGATGTGGTACATATATGCAACGGAATACTACTCAGCCATAAAAAAGAACAAAATAATGCCATTTGCAGTAACATAGATGCAACTAGAGATGATCATACTAACTGAAGTAAGTCAGACAGAGAAAGACAAATACCATATGAGATCACTTATATGTGGAATCTAAAATATGACACAAATGAACATATCTATGAAACAGAAACACACTCACGGACACAGAGAACAGACTTGTGATTGCCAAGGGGAAGGGGTGGGGGAGGGATGGATTGGGAGTTTGGGGTTAGCAGATGCAAAGAATTATATATAGAATGTATGAACAACAAGGTCCTACTGTACAGCACAGGGAACTATATTCAATATCCTGTGACAAACCATCATGGAAAAGAATACATATATATATATATACATAAAACTGAGTCACTTTGCGGTGCAGCAGAAATTAAACACAAAATTGTAAATCAACCACACTTCAATAAAATTTTAAAAAAAAAGAAAAGAAAAGGAAGGCAGTGATTCCACCTCTGGGTACCATGTTCTAACTTCACAAAAACCAGGTGAGTTCTGGGCTTAAGACACTGGAAAATGTAGCAAAGCAGAGAATTTCATAGGCAGGCTCTTGGGTAACTCACGATGTAGAGGAAGCTATGCTGCCTTTGTGAAGAACGAGGGCATGAAGACACAGCAGAAAAGGACCACCGAGGTCTGGAAGACGGGCTGCCAGGGCCGAGACTCGCTTCCTTGCAGAAATCAAAGAAGCTCACCCCTTCGACACTTATTGGAGGCAACTCAGAAGACAGAGCCCACAAAGGCATCCCTATTAACCGGGCCTGTTCAGCTGTTAAGAGCTGCTATAAATAACACGCCGTTTGTTTATCTGATCCCGAATGCAAAGAGTGTTTGCAAGACGACAGAGAAGCACCAGATGCAAAGTTGCATAACTGCTGTCCAGAGCCTTACAGTCGTATATATGGAGAAAGCACAGCTGAGCCGGAGAGAGCACATTTGGACCGGCTCTCCGAGGAAATGCCAGGTGTCGGCTGCAATGTGGTTCTGAGGGTTCAGCATTAAAGCAGCAGAATCTACAATCGTCGTGGAGCTAAGAATCGGTCCTGAACATCAGGGTCTCAGCAGGCCCTGAGCTGCCGCAAAGCACAGGGGGCTTTCCACTAGGCCAGTTCCAAGGCCAGCAGTGAGGCGTGCTCACCTAAGTCGCTTTCAAGTCGCTTTTGTCGATGTTATGATGGTCTACTGGGAAAACCCATGTGAACCAAGAAACTGTTACAAATAAGAATAGAATGGAATGGAATAGTATAGAATACAACAGAATAGAAAAATTCTTCATGTATTCCTTAATAGAATACAATCATATATTATTTTTGTTCCCAGAAAAAAACTGTATATTATTGCATTTAATATTAATAATACATAGAAATCAATAGCTTTCCTGTATAGGAAGAACAACCAGTTAGGAAATATAATGGAAAGGGGAAAAAAATCCCATTTATGGTAGCAGTATGCAAAATGAAAAACATTCCTATGAATGATTTGAACCAGAAATATGTAAGAAATATATGAAGAAAACTGAGGAACAAAACAGGAAAATTGAATAAAGAGAAAAGTATACCCTATGCTTGGATGGGATGCTTAAATTCTATAAAATTCTCCCTAAATCAATCTTAAAAATTAATGTGATTACACAAGATATACAGGCAGGATTTTTTTAGACCTATGGAAGCTGATTCTAAACTTTGTATGAAGATAAAGGCACAAAAGTATAACCTGAAAATTTTTAGGGTAGAAAAGAGTAAGGAAAGAATACCAGCCTTACCAGACATTATATATAAATAAAATTGTTGGTCCTGGTGCATGAACAGATAGATCAATAGAACAGACTTGGATGAATAAATCCTATCACATAACAGCATTTACTATATGATAAAGTGTCACTTCTAATCAATAAGAAAAGGCTGATTATTCAATATATGATATTCAGAAAACGGGAAAAATTTTTAAAATTCTTACACAGAAATCAATTCCAGATGAATCAAGTATTTAAACACATAAAGGAAAAATAAGACATCTTTGAAGAAATCATGAATTGTTTTCATTATTTTAAAATGAAGGAGGACTTTCTAACCAAGACAGGAAATCAGGGATGATGAAAGGAAAGGCTGATTAAATTTAACAACATGTAAATTTAAAACTTCTGCACAGTGAAAAAAATGCCATAAATAAAATCAAAAGGTAAGTTACAAACCAGGATAAAATATTTGCAACACAAATTTCAGACTCAGGTATGGGTCCAGGTTTTGTGGGACCTGGAGTTTGTTCAACTTGGGGACCCTGTTTAAGAAAAATAAAAACAAAAAACAAACCCACCAATGCAAAATGGTACAAATATGATCACATCTAAAGAATGAGAAAATAAATCACAACAAATTCCAGACTTTAAAAAGCTGACGAATCCCATAAATATCACAAAATCTAGAAAAATAATATTATGTTTGTTGAATTAAGTGCCTGAGATACCTCTATAATACTTTTTTTTTTTACATTTTATTAGCTGTGTAATGTTTAATGACCTCTCCATATGACAATGATTTTGTGGCATTATTCTCTTTTGAGAGAATAAAACAAAAATTCTTTCCCAGCATAATTCATCAAATTTGGGGTTTTTTAGAAGTTTTTTTGGTAGTTTAAAAGTTTTCTTCATATGTTCCAGCAATCCCCCTCCTGGGCATATATCTGGAGAAACTATAATGCAAAAAGATACATGCACCCCTATGTTCAGAGCAGTGCTATTCACAATAGCCAAGACATGGAAACAACCTAAATGTCCATCAACAGATGAATGGATAAAGAAAATGTGGTACGTGTATACAGTGGAATACTACTCAGCCATAAAAAAGAATAGAATAATGCCATTTGCAGCTGTATGGATGGACTTAGAGATTATCATACTAAGTGAAGTAAGTCAGAAAGAGAAAGACAAATACCATATGATATCACTTATATGTGGAATCTAAAATATGACACAAATGAACCTATCTATGAAAGAGAAACAGACTCACAGACCTAGAGAACAGACTTGTGGTTGCCAAGGGGGAGGGGGGAGGGGGATGGACGGAGTGGGAGTTTGGGGTTAGTAGAGGCAAGCTATTACATTTAGGATGGATAAATAACAAGGTCCTACTGTAGAGCACAGGGAACTATATCCTATATCCTGGGATAAACCACAATGGAAAAGAATGTATATATGTGTATAACTGAGTCACTTTGCTGTACAGCAGAAATTAACACAACATTGTAAATCAACTATTCTTCAATTTAAAAAAATAAAGTATCCAAAAAAATTTTTTTAACTTTTCTTTAACGAATTTATTCCACATACAACTAACTTTTACAGTACTTCCTGAACTACTATTCCAGAATGTGTCCAAAAAGCAGAGGAATTCTGATCAACTTTATTTTATTTGATTACCATCAAAAAAGAAAACAAAATGTACGATGGATTATATTGGTATTGGCTGGATTACTGAGGATACTTCAGACAGGAAAACTTCCTGTTGGTCATGCACTGGTGAGAAAGGCTTCTCTGCTTACAGTTGTACATTGAGAACTGGAAGAATTTTCCATGGACTGGCCTTCATCTCTGTACATTTCAAACCTCTTTTCTCATCCACTCCCCACATGCTTCCAGTGTCAAATGCCTAAGATATGCCCACATTATGACATGATCTTTGGCTACACAGGGTGATGAAGGATAATTCAGTACGGAGGGCAAGAGATGTATTCCAGGAAGCCACCACATACCATGATGGCCAGTGATAATTTATACCCAGAAATGGCAGAAACCCATTTAACATATCTCATTAAACCCAAATTAAATGTAATCTTAACTGGACTTTCTCTTAGCTAGATGTCAAAAGTGCCCACAGCCTGTCTAACAAAACGAGCATGAGGGAAACTCTCAATGAAAAGATATAGTTGTCTTAAATGATTGCAGTTAAAATAACTTAGCTGAGTAAATTTTGTGAACACGTTGCTAGGATCCTTTCAGGGTCTTGTAAGGGTTTGTGCAGGTGAGGACAACTGAAGCTTAGACTTCACTGGCTTCATGTAAATCTGCCTCTTCACAAGCTAAGGACTAAATTCCTGAATATAAAAAGAGCTCTTACAAATCAATAAGACCTACAGTTCAATTGAAAACTTGGCAAAGGCTGTATATACACAGCTCAGCACCCCCCAATAAAAAAAATGATGACGTGTTGCCACAATGCAATCTCCAAAACATATTAAGTGAAGAAAGAAAAAAGCAAATAGTGTGTATGCATTCTCTAGCCTGCATATAATAAAGGAACATCTATATGTGCACAGACTGTTTCAGAAAGCTTACAACGTACGAGTGGTTGCCTCTTGAAAGACAGACTAGAGACTAAGGGTTTGAGAGTGAAAGCTCTCTGTTACTTTGGTGCAGTGTGAATTGTTTACCAAGTGCAGATACTGCTTTCTTTTTTACTCCAAGTGCTATTATTTACTAAAACTCAATGAACTGTAAACCTAAAATGGGTAAATTTAGCTGTATTTAAAATTAAAAATATAGATATTTTAAAACATGATTATTAAAAAGATATTATGTAATAAATATATAGTAAATTAATACATGTATGTGTGTGTGTGTATATATATATATATATATACACACACACACACACACACACACACACACACACAGGACTAACACACACACACACACGGGACATAATGAAAAAAATGCCCATTATTTAACATTCACTATGCTTTAGCTACTGGATTGAATAGGGATAGAGGTAACGCAGGGTAGTATAAAACTCTAAAACATTTACACTAGATTCGATATGTGTTACTGTTACTCTTCGCGTCAGGTTTACCCCATAATCCTGTATAACCCTAAAGACTGAACACATCAAACTACTGCAATAGAAAGATAAGCAAAAAAGCAGCTAAGACAAAAATGACCCTTGGCAATCCACCAAAACAGTGCTTCCCGTGTGAATAATGGAAGGTTCAAACCCACGTTAGGTTTGAAACGCACCCCAGGCGTCTGGAACCCCGAGCAGCCCCTCCACCCAGCCTGTCCTGGTGGCGCAGCGTGAGCACGTTGAAGGCCGCACTCGCGTCTGCCTGGGCTTCGCGCAGACACGGCTGCCGGTCACCTCTGCGGCCACAGCCACTCCTGCTCAGACGGCCTAGCGTGCTTCCTGGGCTGGAAAACCACTCCTTCAGGGCACAGTGGCCAGGCCACGGGCCACGGGGCATCTACTCAGGCAGCTTCTGTGGGCGCTTGTGGAAATGCTTAGGAAGCTGCTGTCCAGCACCCAGCAGCCACCTGCGTCCCCTTCTGTTGGAGAAACGGGCTCTGAGAGAGAGAAACGGACAGACAGACAGAGAAGGGGAGAGGGATGGACAAGCCCTGGCTGCAGGAAGCGCTGCACCACCTGAAGCTCTGCCCGTAGCCATGATGCCCCCCACCAGCTGTTCCGAGCTGCAGAGTGAACACCCAGCTGGAGAGAATCCGCATTTCCACGCCCTCAGCATGTATCTAAGGATCGGCCTGGTCTCTGCGTAAATGCGTCCACTCAAGGCGTTTACTCCCTCGAGGAATCCTTTCCAGCTCTCCCTGTGCGCCCTGACCTGCTCCAGGCGCTCAGAATACACCCAGAGGAGACCCAGTCCCTGCTGTCACGGTGCACGTGTCCTCAGGACAGGGAGGGGGCCGACGCACAGATACAGAGAGATCAGGAACCTGGAACGTGGGTTGTGATGGGGCCACAAAGACACGTGAAGCTTGGGACTTCCCTGGTGGTCCAGTGGTTAAGACTCTGCGCTCCCAACGCAGGGGGGCCCGGGTTCGATCCCTGGTCAGGGAACTAGATCCCACATGCCGCAACTGAAGAGCCCGCATGCCATAACTAAGACCCTGCGCAGCCAAATAAATAAATAAATATTTTTAAAAAACAGACACTTGAGGCAGCTAAGGGGGGTGGACAGAGGTGGGCTGGCGGGGGTCAGGATGTCCACTCTGAGAAGGTGACAGCAGAGCAGAGACCTAAGGCGAGGGAGGGAATAAGACGTAGGTGAGGGGCATCTCCAGGTGGGCACAGCCAGTGGGAAGATGAGAACTCACCTGGCCTGGCGTAGGCAGGGGGCTGGGGAGTGCACAGGGCCCAGGGCTGTTGGAGGGGGCACAGGACGGCGGCTGGAGGTGGGGGGAGAGCCGTACCATGTGCACTTTATTAGACATGGCAACAACTCTTATTTCTCTGAGTGAGATGCAAGCCACTGGAGGTTCTGAGCACAGGCGCACAACCTGATGTCCTCTGTTTTCAGGTCACCCCAATAGTCCCCGGGTGGGAGGGCCATGCCCGGGGGCCAGAAAGTCACACATCCTCTTCTCCTCCACTGACTCCAAGTTTACAGAGTTTAATAAGGGCCAAGAAAGAAGCCGGTGTAGAGAGAAGGAATCTTGGAAAGAAGCAGCAAGATTGCTGGGGCTCCCGTGTCAGAAGCAACAGCGGGGGGACTTCCCTGGTGGCACAGTGGTTAGGAATCCGCCTGCCAAGGCAGGGGACACAGGTTCGAGCCCTGGTCCGGGAAGATCCCACATGCCGCGGAGCAACTAAGCCCATGTGCCACAAATACTGAGCCCGCAAGCCACAACTACTAAGCCCATGAGCCACAACTACTGAGCCCACGAGCCACAACTACTGAAGCCCGTGAACCACAACTACTGAGCCCGTGAGCCACAAGTACTGAAGCCCGTGCACCTAGAGCCCGTGCTCCACAACAAGAGCAGCCCCCGCTGGCCACAACTAAAGAAAGCCCACGCGCAGCAATGAACGCAGCCAAAAAAAAAAAAAAAGAAGTGATGTGCGGGAAGGAGGTGGCTGGCGTTTTCCCAGCATTGCTGTCCAACCCCAGCAGAGGAGCCAAAGGACCTGCCGAGAACCCGCTGGCCTGGCCCTTCCCCAGCTCAGCCCCTGTTCTCACATCCGCTAAGACAGAATGCTCAGACCCAAAGATCCCAGAGCTGCAGTTTCTCCGGTTTTATCTTTCTCCTGCTCTGAGCGCGTGTTTCTCTGGAGTCCCAGTTGAGAGTGGTTTCCAGCGGCTGGAATTGCTCCAAAAGCTTACAGAAAGCGTTGCTTGACACCCCACAATACAAGGCACTGATGGCCCCTGAAGGGGCCTGGATGGGGGACGTTTCAGGCTGTCTTAGGCAGCCGTGAATCGTTTCACCTCTTCTTTGTTGCCTCCCGTGAAAAAATATTTAAGAATATCCCACACAAGAGCAGAGGCAAGGAGTAGAGAGTGAGTTTGTGACTGTGTTTTTAGTTGGTTGGGAAACTCCTATCAGGAATTTCAAAACTGTGTATCTTGCCGAGCACAGAGATGGTCCAGAAAATCAGGGAACCCAACAAGCTAAGATGAAATGTGCTGGTCTTCCTTAGATGTTGCTTTAGTATTGATAGAACAGCCTGAAGTTTAAATCAGGGTTTGCAGAGTCAGATGCCTACAGGGAGCAAAGGTACTGAGGGTGAGAAACAGGTTCCCAGTACAGATCCGTATCGTCCGACTTTTTAAATTTTATTTTATTGGAGTATCGTTGATTTACAGTGCTGTGTTAATTTCTGCTGCGCGGCAAAGTGACTCAGTTATTCATATATATTCTTTTTCATACTCTTTTCCATTCTCGTTTATCACAGGATATTGCATACTCTTCCCTGTGCTCTACAGTAGGACCTTGTTGTTTATCCATCCTATATATACTACTTTGCATCTGCTAAACCCCAAACTCCCAGTCCCTCCCTCCCCTCCCCCCCCTCCCCCTGTGCAACCACAAGTCTGTTCTCTATGTCCGTGAGTCTGTTTCCATTTCGTAGATATGTTCATGTGTGTTGTATTTTAGATTCCACATATAAGTGATATCATATGATACTTGCCTTTGTCTGACTGACTTCACTTAGTATAATAACTTCTAGGTGCATCCATGTTGCTGCAAATGGCATTATTTCATTCTTTTTATGGCTGAGTAATATTCCGTTGTATACATATATACCACATCTTCTTTATCCATTCCTCGGCTGATGGACATTTAGGCTCCTACTTTTAACAGAGACATGGGTATTTAAAATATGTCACTTTCATTTTATTCTACTATAATAAAAATGATAAAAAATTCTACTATAATATAAACAATAAGAACGTGGCATAGTGTTAATAGTTAGGTACTAAGTTAATAGAAGGAAACTCGCATCCATTGCCAAATAGAGTACGGTGAGGGCATTCGTTTGCTAGGGCTGCCATAACGAAGTACCCCAGACTGGTAGCTTAAACAATAGAAATGTATTTGTTCACCATTCTGGAAGCTGGAAGTCCTAGATGAGGGTGTCAGCAAGGTGAGGCCTCTCTCCTTGACCTGCTGACGGCTGTCTTCTCCCTGTGTTCTCCCCGTGTCTTCCCTCTGTGCGTGTCTGTGTTCTAATCTCTTCTAGTAAGGACACCAGTCAGATTGGATCAGGATTCGGAGGTACTGAGGGTTAGGACTTCAACCTATGCCTTTAGGGGGACACAATCCAACCCACAACAGTGAGGGACCGTGAGCTTAGCATCAGTTAGGAGTCACTGCCACACCCAGGATGGGCGGGGACAGGGAGGTGGCCTCGCCAGGCCCCTAGGACACAGCTGCTGCCCAGAGGTCGGGGCCACGAAAGGAGATAGTGTCTGGTGGGAGCTGAAGCCACAGAGACACGGCCACGGCTACACGTGGGTCTCAAAGCAGGGCAGTGGGAGAAACCGCTGGCTTCTCTCTGTTTCTGCTCCCCCGTCTCTGGCCCATGCCGCCCCCCCTTGGCTGAGCCCCCCTGGAGCCACTGAGCAAGGACACCTGGGCGTGCAGGATGGGCTGAGGGCAACCAGGCGGGGGTCAGCGCAGGGGGGTGTTCCAGGGTCGCCCTGTGGGACCCTGATCTTCTGATTCTGCAGGACACACCGGGCACCTGCATTTCCATCTGCTGTCTTCCCATGATTTTAACTCCGTGCAGGTCCCCGGTGGGCAGTTTCACTTAAAGTGACAGAGATGACTGATAAAGGGTCATTCAGACCTGAGTCACTCTGTCACACTCCCGGCCTGGCAGCACCACGGTGGGAAAACGACTAGGAAGCCCGGCGAGCCACGGGCGCTCACAGCCCCCACTGGGGCCCTGGATAAAGGGGGAACAGGGGCACTCATCGGAGAAGTCACGGGTGAGCGTGCACCCGAGCTGAATTCCCAAAGTTCCTAGAACAGAGGGTCTTGAGCAAATAGCAACAAGGATTGTGATCTCACAAGGCCACGTCCCCGGCCCACGACGGGTCAAGAGGACACGACACATGACAAACAACCGTCAAACTTGCACAACCTGAGACAGACGAGATGGGGTTTGGGTCCAGCCCACGGGGAGGGTATCGGCCAAGCTCTCAGTGGAGAGATAATGTCAGATCCCCTAACCCCCATCACGGTCTCTGTGATTGCCCCGAGGTCTCCGTCATTTGTGTTTGGTCCCTAAACTTTTTTTTTAAAGATTTATGTTTTGATATAGACCATTTTCTTTAGAGTCTTTCTTGAATTTGGTCCAATGTTGCCTCTGTTTTTATGTTTTGGTTTCTTGGCCACGAGACATGTGGGAGCCAACTCCCCGACTGGGGATCGCACCTGCACCCGCCGCGTTGGAAGGCAAAGTCTTAACCACTGGACCGCCAGGGAAGGGCCCATAAACTTTTTAAATTGAATGTGATGACACGATTTTTTAAACCGTATGCAAATCTAGATTTCTGACTTCTGTTGAAAAACTAGGTTGACGGACAGGGGCCCTGACGCCCCGAGGTCAAGAGTTGACAGTGTGAGCAGTGGACGTTCACTTTTCTCAGGTCACCAGCTCTCCTGCTCGCCTCGGTCCCACCTGCCTGGCCCCTGGGAGCATGTGAGTTTCTGAGCTCTAAGTCACATGACCTAAGGCCATTGACCCCTGCCAAACTTGCGGGCAGATCACATAGATACAGCATATCATACAACAGAGAAAGAAGGAAAACAGATGTGCCCCCGTGGGGAGGGAGACAAACCAAGGGACCCCTGTCCTCAGAGAAGACCTCGTGGCAGAAAGCCCAGGAGAGAGACAACCCCCCGAACTTGACCTCCATCTGACCCCACCCTGTCTCTAACACTTGACTCCAGTTTGACCTTTCCTCCTAAGAAGATTCTCTTCCCTTTCTGGGTGCTCTCAGCTGTTTTGTGAAAGGAACATTCTCTTGGGATGAGAAAATCTGTAGCTGGGTTTTTTAATGGAATCAACTCAGCTTTTTCTGGACAATTCCAAAAACTCAGAAATCAAAGCCACAGGATGAAGCATCCATTTTAACTTCTAAAACTAAGTTTCGATCCCCTTTGGAAAGGAAAAAAATCAAAGTACAGAGAGGCGGATGAAGATGTAAATCTTTACTTCCCCCTCACCATGACCCTCCCTGTTAGATTAAAAAGGGGTCACACCCCTGCTTTCTCCACTGGGGACCCACTCTTAGTAGAACCAGTCTGAAGGGTATTACCACTGGGGGATAGTAATCTCAGACTAGTCCCACATGGGAATCTTCCACAAACCTCCCTCCTTGAGAAATAAACCAACAGACTGTCCCCAACCAACACTCAAGCCTACTTTCCCAAGACGTCGCTTACACCCATCCCCCACAAGTAGCTTGGAACTAGAAACCTGGGGCTCTTGAACTTCCCAGAATCAGCTACCAGTACAATACTGTGATCCACAACTGGCCTGCCTGTTTCAGGCCAGATTACCCAATCTGCAGAACCAAACAGAGCTAAACAAATTAAGTTAATAACTACATCCTTCCAAAGCTATCAAATTCCTTGGAGGGAGCCTTAACAATGAGGGAGGTTCTTTCCTTGGAATGTGGCTAATTGGGGCACTAAATATAAACATCCTGATTTGGTTAATTTTCCACCTGGGATTTCGCATTCTATGCCTACAAGAGATAGGAATTCTAGAAAGCTATTCCCTAATTGTCAACACTTCACAAAGAAGAGGAAAAGAAACATGATTTCAGGGTCAAGTGAACCCATCCACCTCGGAAGTGGTAATTGGGAGAGTTCAAGCCCCACCAAAAATAATTTCAGTTAACTTCAAAGTGTGCAAAGCAAACAAATCATGGTTCCTGGCTGGGGTCTTTCTTGACAGTTTCTAGGGGAAAACTTCTTGACAGAAATAAAGGGAAGGGACTTCCCTGGTGGTGCAGTGGCTAAGACTACAAGCTCCCAATGCAGGGGGCCCGGGTTCAATCCCTGGTCAGGGAACTAGATCCCACATGCATGCCGCAACTAAGGAGCCCGCCTGCCGCAACTAAGACCCAGTGCAACCAAATAAATAATAAATAAATAAATATTTTTTTAAAAAAAGAACTAAAGGGGACTTGGCCTTTCAAACCTCAGTTGATGTCACAGCAACTTTGAGATTGTACATCAGCTGCTACATAATTTGATTCATCCTTTGAAAATCTGTGCACCAAAAATTAAGACCCTGAAGCTTCGAGGTCAGACCCTATAAAGTAAGAATATCACCCATAAGGGAAAATTCCTGGGTTTTAGGGGTAGATCACTGACAGTGGTACAAGGTACAGGTCAACAAGCTGTGGCCCATGGGCTAAATCTGGCCCACCACTTGTTTTTGTAAATAAAGCTTTATTGGAACACTGTCCTACTCATTTGTTTTCATATGTCTATGGCTTCTTCCATGCTATAAATCGCAAAGATGAGGAATTGCAATAGAGACTATACAGCCAGCAGAGCCTAAAATATTTACTATCTGACCCTTTACAGTAAAAGTTGGCATTCCCTGGTCAAAAGTTTCCAAACTTTTTGATCAGATATCCCTACTGATAAAAAGTATGGACCATGCAGCCCTATTATACAGCTAAGTTACGGGATATTTATATAGCTTCAAATATCTTCCCACAAAGGACAGGCCAAAATCACGTGTGTCCTGGGATAACGCCCTAAGAGATCACTTCAGCATCACTTGGGAAGCAATCACACCAAAAATGCAAAACTCAATCGAATCGTGAGGAAACTCAGCAAACCCGAATCAAGGGAGAGTCTTCAGAATGACTGGCCTATCTGTCCTCTTTACATGTGTCAAGGTCACACAAGGCTGGGAGGGGCTGGGGACTGTTCCAGATTAAAGGAAACTGAAAAGACATAATGACAACATGCAATGTGTCCTGGACTGGACACTGGGCCAGGAAAGAAAGTGGCTGTTTAGGGCATTACGGGGGCAACTGATCAAATCTGCATAGGGGCTGTGGGTGAGACACTAGTAATGCATCAGTGTTAAATCTGCGGATCATTGAACTGTGGTCATGTAAGAGAATGTCCTTGTTCTTAGAAAAAGCACACTGAAATACTTTAGGATCATGGACAATATACCTGCAATTTACTGTCAGATAGATGGTTCTGAGGGAAAATCTCTCTCCCTCTCCCATTGTGTGTGTGTGTGTGTATGTGTGTGTGTGTCTATAAACAGATGATTGGTAGATAGATGATAGATAGATAGATGACAGATAGATAGAGAGATAGATAAAATGATAAAGAAATGGGGGTAAAATATAAACAACTGATGAATCTGAGTAAAAGATATAAAAGCATTCTTTATGCTATTCTTGCTGCTTTTCTGTAAGTGTTAATTATGTCAAAATAAGACTTTTTAAAATGCAGGACAAAAATCCCCAAAAGCACCCCCAAGGGCAGAGCGCTTGTCTTTGACTCATTCCTGGCAGCTCATGCCCTCCGGGTTCATTTATTTTCAGGCCAATAACGCAAAGTGGATCTACCCTGCGGCCCCCAGGTTGGTCCCTCGGGCGCCCCCGCTTCATCCCCCAGGTACTGATTTCTGGGTGCCTGCCCAGCCTGGCTTCCCTGGGTACCTGCTGCAGGGGCTGGGTTTCTCCATGGAACTTATGACCTTTGGATCCAGTGGAAAGCAGCCTTCAGAGTGTGCTGCCCTTTTCCCAGATGAGACACAGCATGGTTAGTTCTCTTAAAACAAAAAAAGAGAGATGCTGAAAGTTGTACAAATTTTGCTTTGGCTGGTGTGGCCTATACTGCTGCTAATCCTTTCTAATGTCCTTCATCCCTTTTTCCTGTACTAACAAGATACCGATTTATTTAGGTGGCAATGTACCCAGGTTCTGCAGAAGTAACCATGTTATGCTGTTCTGGCCAAGGAGCTGTGCTGATTGGGGGTCAGGAAGGAAGAGTTCTGGAAAAAACGTTTGCCTTCCTCATAAAGGGGAGTAGATGAGGTTAGTGTTATCCACCATTCTATTTACTGTCCTGATTAGAGATGTGATGGCTGGAGCTGTGACAGCAGTCTTGCAATCATGAGGGAAAGGCCAGGAGGCTCATAATGACAGCCTTGCCATCCTTGAGCCATTGAATCATGGCCAGCAGCTGCCTACTTCTCATGTGAGAAAAAATAAAGCCTTATTTGTTTAAGACACTGTTCGTTGTGTATTCTATTGCTTTTGTCAAACCCATTTTTAACTGATATAACAATAAATCTTTCCCTATTTTATCTCAGGCTCCAGAGAAGAGTTGTGATAAAATATACTGCATGATATTCTCTTGGGGTCCCTTCCTGTTCTCCCTCCCACAAGAAGAGAATTTTCAGTTAAACTGTGGACTTAACTCTTCAGTCCTGATTCAGGCAAAAGTCCCACGGGGAGGGTTTTCTGCATAAAGCTGAAGATTCCTGTTTTCCTTCCCCAAACTGAACATTTTCCACTTCTGTTTAATTACTAATATGCTGCAGATATATTTAAGATGCGACCCCAGCATAAAGTATATTTAAAACTCTAGCAAGGATTTCCATTATGCTGATAAATAAAGAATGAGTTGCTCCAGCCTGCCTTCCCCTCATTGCTCAGCTGCTCCCACACGCTTCTCGCTTTGCTGGCAGCTCTTCTGCCTGGTCTGTTTGCCCAGACAGTTGATAGGATCATCATAAGGATAACGCTCGGAGGAGTTGTGAGCCCAGGACTCCACGGGGAATGGCAAATGTGAACACCAGCCAAGAGGCTGTGTGTCAGGTTCGTTTGTCAAGACAGATCTGAAGAGGGAGACGAGTTCCAGAAACAGATTCTCTCCAGCCTGACTCAGGATGGGGCACAGAAAAGGGTCCAGCCTCTGCCTACTGCCCACCCTAGACCTCGTGCACGATCCAGAAACGCTAGCAACCAGAACGCGTAGACTGGGACAGGAGAAACCAACAGATTCTTGGGAGCAGAAACAGCAAAGTGAGACTTGGGCACCAGCGGAAGCTCTAGGATGAAACATGAGTGTCAGTGTGGCTCAGTCAACAGTTTATTTCCCGCAGCTCAAAAATTCTACAGCTGCAAAGTATTCATCTGGGTTAAGATACTATGATTCCACTACAGTACAACACAAATGAACCTATCTACAAAACAGAAACAGACTCACAGACATAGAGGAGGGACTTGTGGTTGCCAAGGGGGAGGTGGGGAGGGGGAGGAACAGACCGGGAGTTTGGGATTAGCAGATGCAAACTAGTATATACAGGATAGATAAACAACAAGGTCCTACTGTATAGCACAGGGAACTATATCTAAACTCCTGGGATAAACCATAACGGAAAAGAATATACAACAAGAATGTACGTATGTGTATAACTGAGTCGCTTTGCTGTACAACAGGAACTAACACAACGTTGTAAACCAACTATATTTCAATAAAAATTACAAAAACCAACAAAAAAGGATATTATGATTCCAAAATCCCCAAACAAGTGGACATTTTTCTGGATAGATTACAGGGGGCGGGAGACCTCAGCAGCTTTGTAGTACTTTTATAAAAGATTGCACAGAGCTGGCCATGGAGGAATGGGCAACAGAAGAGGTAACTTCTGGTGAAAGCAGAAAAAGAACCTGGTGTATCAGGTGGAGAAGGTAGCATTGCACAGAGATTCCTGCGGCACCAGGGCACCATGGGCAACACTGACAGAGGTCTGGGGGTGGATGGGGGATTCAGGGAACAGGTCTCACCAAAAGAGATTTGGGGACACCAGGGGACAGGCATCACTTAGAGAGACCCTGGGGACACCAGGGGACTGGACACCAATCTATCAGATTCTGGGGATACGAGGGGGACAGGCATAAGTGACAGCAATCCCGGAAGCATCAGGAGGTGTAACTGTATCACATGAATGAAAGGTGTTTGCACAGTTGACCGCCCCCTTGTTCAGCCTCTGCTCCATCATAAGACGGCCACGCCCTTGGCAGTAGCCTTGCCTGCAGCCCGGTCCCCAGAGTGAGGCATTTATGGGGGACCCCGCTGAGCCCCGAGCCTGGAGCGCAGCCGTCCGTGCATGCCCGACCCACCCTGCCGGGCCTCACTTGACCTGCACACCCTGATCTGAGAAGCCACGTGCTGTCTCCTCTGACTCGGAGACCTGGGGGTGTTTGTTACGCAGCAGTCGCTGATGACTAGCTGCCCCTGCTGGAGATGGGCTACCCATGTCACGGAGGGGAGCAGAGAAGTCCGTGATCTGTGCTCAAGAACAATAGTCAATCCGTGCAGCCTATTAATCCCATCTGCCTTTGGAGAGAAAGAAAATCATTATATGGTAACGCAAGAGATTTTACGCTTCACATGGGAGGTTACCCCAGGGTGTCCCATTATAATTTCATAGACTGAATATCCGTGTGTATCACCAACACGTGTCTACACATGTGAGTTAACATAGTAATGAGCTGCTCGCTGGTTTATCACAACACGCATGACAGAGTCCTCAGCCACCACCACCCCCAGCCTGCCATGGCTGTTTCTCAGGGCGCCTGGGGGTCTCAGTCCCACACGCGGTCCTGGTTAGTCCTTGTTTTACAAAATCAAATAGACAACCTCCAAAACACACACACAGACATGTATGTCTTATTTCCTTTATTTGATGTCAGGGACTCAAGAATTTATTCTGTTTTTCAACTGTATCGTATATGCCACTCCATTGTACAAGCATCTTTCACTTAATGTCTCAACAATCCTGAAAGAAAATCAGAAGCCCGGTGGGAAACTGCTTTCCAGGATCCTATTTTCTACTATTTCAAATTGAAAAAGTTATTACACGTTACACGTCAACCCAAATGCCCCAACCAATTTCCTAAATGTAACTTTGAAAAAGCAGTAAAACTCCTACCTGTACATAACAAACTGTCCTGGGAGCAGGTAAAAATCTTACAGCATCAATTCCTGACTATCAGACAATTCATACAATTGTCACACAGTTGTTCTGGACGCGGTACCTCTGGGATATGTGAGCTGCACGGCCCTTTAGCCTTTCCAAATATCTACACTTGATTTTGAAGTTCTACCACTTGTATTTCGAGTATATGTTGAAACTTTGTCCTCTTATCATTTTGTTTAAAATGCCATCTTGAACCTTGGGATCCAAAATTTATATTTCTCTTTAAATACATATCTGAGAAGTGATATATTTATATCATATACCTGTATTATATTCTATATTATATATGTAATACATGCATATACATATACATAATGAAACTTGGTATTAAAAACCAACAAGTGTACTTCCGGGAACATATTTACGGGTGAGACACTGGGTGGGGTATGACTGAAATTTCAGAGCTGGGATTCCAGATTCTCCCAGCGCTGTTTGAATCTCACACCCTCCACTACGAAGCTCTGTGTCCTAAAGTATGTTGTGTAAACTCTGTTTTTTCTTGCATGAAACAGAAATACTATGCTGTATACCTGAAAGTAACATAATATTGTAAATCAACTATACATCCATTTAAAAAGCAGAACTAATATTACCTAACACGTAGCATGGTAAGAATTAAATGAAATAATGCGTATTTTTCACAATAACTGGCCCCCTTTCTCATGAGAGGAATGTACACGTACATCCCCTCTATTGACCCAAGAGGACCATGTTCTTGCTTTGGCCAATGCACTGGGAACAGTTTGTGTGTGTGTCACTTCCAGGTGAAATGCTTTAAGTGTCACCTCTGGTTTGCTATTTTCTCTGTTTCTCTGTTCCTCCACAATCATGGAAACATGCACTGAAATGGATCTCCCTTCTGCCCAGGTCCCTCAGAACTACAATGAGCAGAGCCCTCTGGTGACCTGTTACAGGCAAAAGCATGATTCAAGAATAAACATATTTTTAAACCACTGAGATTTGCAATTCGTTTGTTACAGCAGCATAAGCTAACCCATCCTGACTGATTCTACATGCTTCCTATGAAGTGTGTGATAAATCTAGCTTTGGGTAACTTTGGAAAAGTTGTTTCATCTCTTTTTTTAAATTTATTTTTTATTTTATAGTGGAGTATAGTTGATTTACAATGTTGTGTTAGTCTCAGGTGTACAGCAAAGTGATTCAGTTATACATATACATATATCCATTCTTTTTCAGACTCTTTTGCCATATAGGTTATTACAGAATATTGGGCAGAGTTCCCTGTGCTATACAGTAGGTCCTTGTTGGTTATCTATTTTATTTATAGTAGTGTGTATATGTTAATCCCAAACTCCTAATTTATCCCTCCCCCCCCTCCCCACCTTTCCCCTTTGGTAACCATAAATTTGTTTTCTATGTCTGTGAGTCTATTTTTGTTTCGTAACTAAGTTCATCTGTATCCTTGTTTTCGATTCCACGTGGCCTGATGAAAGGCTGTACCAGCCTATTGGGGGCCTAGAGCCTGGAGGCTCCTGGCTCTCGCCTCTCCTGCCCGCGGGAGTGACCGTCCTGCCCACCTTCGGGTCCCACCCAGGCCTAGCTCGGAGTTACTCCTTCCGTAAGACTGGCCAATGGCCGCCAACCGTGATGATTTCCTGCCTTTTGAAATCCCACAGAATTTTTTAAAAATTAAAGTGTACTTGATTTACAATGTTGTGCTAATCTCTGCTGTACAGCCAAGTGACTCAGTTATACACATATAGACATTCTTGTTTTATATTCTTTTCCATTATGGCTTATCCCAGGAGATTGGATATAGTTCCCTGTGCTATATACAGTAGGACCTTGTTGTTTATCCATTCTACATGTAGTAGTTTGCATCTGCTAATCCCAAACTCCCAATCCTTCCCTCCCCTACCCGCCTCCCTTGGCAACCACAAGTCTGTCCTCTATGTCTGTGAGTCTGTTTCTGTTTCATAGATAGGTTCGTTCATGTCATATTTTAGATTCCACTTATAAGTGATATCATATGGTACCTGTCTTTCTCTGTCTGACTTACTTCACTTAGTATGATAACCTCTGGGTCCATCCATGTTGCTGCAAATGGCATTATTTCATTCTTTTTTATGGCTGAGTAATATTCCACTGTATATATGTACCACATCTTCTTTATCCATTCATCTGTTGATGGACCTTTAGGTTGCTTCCATATCTTGGCTATTGTAAATAGTGCTGCAATGAACTTTGGGTGCATCTATCTTTTCGAATTATGGTTTTCTCTGGATATATGCCCAGGAGTAGGATTGCTGGATCACATGGTAGCTCTATTTTTAGTTTTTTAAGAAACCTCCATACTGTTCTCCACAGTGGTTGTACCAATTTACATTCCCACCAACAGTGTAGGAGATGTTCCATCTCTTGAAGCTGCAGTTTCCTCGTCTGTGACACAGGAGTGATAGTATCACATCCGCCTGCTAGCACTGCAGCGGGACAGAAATGCACAGTGACACGGAAAGCCCATAGCACCGTCAGGGGCTATTATCCTCGTAGTCACTATTATCATCATCTTTACCATTTCAAAGGTATTCAGTGAACACTTTTAGAATTTAGCTGAACTAGATTTACCTACTCTCATTAATGGGGAACAAAATCTACCGTATTTCCTCTGAGAGGCCCAACCCATCGATCTCTGGGCTGTGTGTCCCAACTCACAGCATCTTCAACTGACTATACCGTGTAGATGATACCTGTCCTGTCGTTGTTATTATTATGACTATTATTACTCTTCACATCTCCTCTACAGGTCGGGATCTAGGCCAATAAGATCTGATTTTATCCTCCCGCTTCATCTTCTTTCTCCTTGGAAAATAAAGCTGTGCAAAATTCTTAGCGAAACTTTCCACTGTTTCTCTCTCCAACAATAACTTCTCTGGCCGTCTTCCAGATCCTCTTCTCACTGTTTCCACATGCCTGAGATGAGCTGATTTTTTTTTTTTGAAATTGTGAGTTTATTGTGGTTCTCAATGCCTTTTTATTTTCTAATTCTGAAATAGAGAGACAAGTCAGTTTGCTTTTTTTTTAAGTACAACATTGGCTCATAAGTGATGCCTGTTCATGAACAAATCACATGTAACACTAATAGCATAAGTTGTAAAGTTTGAAAAGGCCTTTTGAGGGGTTGAAGGCTGAATTTTTCTTTTTTTAACTTTTATTTTATATCGGAGTATAGTTAATTAACAATGTTGTGTTAGTTTCAGGGCTACAGCAAAGCGATTCAGTTATACGTATACACGTGTCTCTTCTTTTTCAAATTCCTTTCCCATTTAGCTTGTTACAGAATATCGAGCAGAGCTCCCTGCGCTCTACAGCAGGTCCCTGTTGGTTACCTATTTCGAATATAGCAGTGTGTCCATGTCAATCCCAGCCGATTTTTAAGGGCAGGTGTTTATGAAGCCTTAGGTGCACTTGGGTGCAGTGGATGGTAGTAATTCGTCCTGGTGTCGCTGGGAATTTCCCCCATTCCAGCCACAGGGAGCTGAGCCAACACAAATGCCCAAACTGCGGCCCGGCGGGAGGAACCTGAGGTCTCCGAGGACATGGGACTCACCTGGGCCGGGCTGGCCGCAGCTTGAGGCGCCTGCTGCCCTCTGGCGCCACCTACTGGCTCTCTTCCCCCTCCATTCCAGAGCTTCCTCAGGCTCAAAAATCAGAAAAAAGGGACGATTTTGCACTGGTCGCATTCTCTTTTATCAATATAACAATTGTGGGAGTGGAGAGATGGCGTTCTGATTCCTAAAGTGGTACATTCATGCTTGCCCTTTGTAGAAAACACAGAAACAGCCCAAAGACAAATCCCAACTATAAGCAAGGCCCTCCCACCCATAAAGCCCCACTTTGAAATAACCGTTGTTCTTATTTTTGGTACCAACCTTTCCGGTTTATCTTATCATATTATTTTCTTATGTGTATTATATGCATCTTATATTTATTATATGTATTTTCTCTATACATATAACATTAGGGGAAGATTATTGTTCCTTTATTTTGTTTTTCCTAGATTCTGTTCTGTAACCTGACTGGTTCTACTTAATACACACTTTCCCACAAAATAACTTTTTCTTTTAAGTCGAGGTGTTTGAACATTGTCATCATAGAAACATTCCGTGACTGTGTAATATCCACCTCCCGTTGTTTGATATTTCACTTGATTCTGCATGATATCCTTGGATACAAACTTGCTTGCTAGGAATTTCATGGTTTCATGATTTCATAGCAATTTATTCCTAGGAACAAAATCCCCGAATCCACCGATTGTAGGTTTTTATGTGGCTCTGGCTTCTCACTGCCTAACTGCCGTCTAGGATGCACCGATCTGCGTCCCCACAAGCAGCGCCTCTTCCCTGCATGCTCACCAACATCTGGTGTTATCATTTGTTAAAAATCATAGCCCACTTGGTATGTTTAAAAATGGCACCTCTTTGCTTTAATTTGCTTGGGGGGCAGTGCAGTCCAGCCGTGGACCAGCTGTGTGACCTTGGGCCAGTCACCTAACCTCTCTGTGCCTCACTTTCCTCGACTGTACAATGGGAATAAAGGGAGTAGTGACGCCTCCTGGGCTTGTGTGAGTCTGGAATGAGCCAATATGTGGACAGCCCCGAGGACACCGGCTCACACAGAGGGCAGGGCAAACGTCGCTCTCACTGTTTCCCTCAGTTAACTAGAGAAGGGCTGCATTTCTCAGTAATATGTTCGGTTGGACGGGTGTCATTACCCCAAGCTCATAGCAGCTCTCTTGAAACAATATTATTTATTTGTGAGCAACATTGTTTTCTCTGACATTTACCATTAGGAAGATTTGATCTACATTTTACCCAGTGGAGCAGAAAAGACTTTAGGATACTAACCTGAAGGGATAACTTTCAATTGTATGGTCTTTTAGAATTTGAAAAGCTGCTTCTGATTTAAAAATAATAATAACAAGATGAATTCATAGATAGATAGTATGATGGGGAGGTGGACACATTTGAGCTAAAGCAAATATAGCAAAATGCTAATTGTAGAATCTAGATGGTGGGCATACCTGTGCTCATGGCACAACTCGTTCACGTTTTTATGTGTTTGACAAATATCTTAAAAGTCATTAATGGCGGGAGCTGCTTTTGAGACATTATTTCATTTCTTCACTCTCTGACCAAGCAGATTCCTCGGTCTCTTGAGCATATCTGTCTTCCCTGGCTGAGTTCTGAGTGCTGGGGTCATGAGGTCTTGCCTGTGACCCTTCCCCTTTGTAAATTTGCTTCCTCCAGCAAAAGACTAATGGCCCTGGGGGCTTCAGCCATCCCTCCCCCACACACCTGTCTCCAGTACCCGCCCCTTCAGGGAGGGCCACCCGACACTGACAGCCATGCACAGTCCTCCCCTGACACACCGGAGCGGCACCTCAAGTTCAACCAGATCAAAACCAGAGGCACCGTTACCATCAAGAACCTCAAGTTCTATGTATACACAATGGAATATTACTCAGCCATAAAAAAGAATGAAATCATGCCAGTGGCAGCGACATGAATGGACCTATCGTACTAAGTGAAGTAAGTCTGACAGACAAAAACAAATATCATATGATACCTCTTATATGTAGAATCTAAAAAATGATACAAATTAACTTTTTTACAAAACAGAAACACACAGAAAACAAACTTACGGTTACTAAAGGGGAAAAGAGGGGAGGGATAAATTAGGAGTTTGGAATTAGTAGATACATACTATATAAAATAGATAAGCAACAAGGATTTACTGTATACCACAGAGAACTACATTCAATATCTTGTAATAACCTATAATGGAAAAGAATCTGAAAAAAATGTATATATGTATATATATATACACACACACATATATATAACTGAATCACTTTGCTGTACACCTGAAACTAACACAACGTTGTAAATCAACTTTAGTTGAATTGAGAAAAAAGAGCCTCAAGTTTCCCCCAATCCAGCCCCACTCCAGCCCTCTCTTGCAGCTCGCAGCCCAGCGCTGGCATCGTTTGTGCTGCACCGTCCCAGGACCACCTTCCCCTCTGTCCACGAGAATAAAATAACCCCATCGCACGTCCGCACTGCAAGCACCGGGTCCGACCTCTCAGGACACGACACCACTGAAGAATCAAGGTCAAACTCTTTCACCATCTGGCCGACCTCAGCTTCCCGAGGGAGAATTATTAACAAGACAGGGGCCGGGGCAGAGGAAGTTCATATGGCACAGGTGGTTTGTTTGTATGGTTATGAGCTTGGGGATTCCGCAGGGGCTCAGACCACCACAGGGCCTGCGGACAAGCTCACCGCTAAATCACTGGCTCCTGCTCTGGTCACCTAGGTATCCCTTCCCTCCTTGCCCCGCTCCCCGTTTCCAATAGGATTACGAGACGCCACTAAGCATTGTGGGAAACTCCCTCCGATTCCCTTCTCAGGAGGCCTTGATTATGAAAGCCCAGGCCCGGTGTTTTATTCCACCTATTGACCAGAGAGCCCCCTGCTGTCTTGGGAGCCTTCACAGGCCTGAAAAGGCTCTAGTTTACAAAAGCAGTCGCGGCGGGGAAGCTTTAGACGGTGCCGTCCTACAGGTAACCATTGTCTGCGGATTATTCATGTCCTGCTAACTTTGGAGGCCTGAAGTCGGAAGGGGCCCGCCTTCAGAAGCGATGATAAACAGCTCTTAAAGGGTCGCACAGGTCAGTGAGAAATGGGATTTGATTGACACCGATTCTATTGACCCAAGGATTTTAAGAACAGTTGTCAAGGAGAAAAAGAAGCCGCATTCCACAGCTGGGCAAAGAGCCTGGACTCAGGGACTGTGACAGAGCGCCCTCTGCTGCTCATTCAATGCTCTGCAGGCCGTGAAAGCAAATGCAGAGAAAAACCCCTAGAGACAGCAGAGGCCACGGGGACCAGCTAAGTGTCCTCATACTACCAAGCCCTGCGTGGAGAGGGGCCATGAGTTTTTTTTAATGCAGTTTCATTGAGCTATGATTTACACCCCCATTGTAAAGGTAGAGTTGGATGGTTTTTAGTACATTTATAGTTATGCAACCATCATCACAATCCGGTTCTGGAATGTTCCCATGACCCGGGAAAGTTTCCAGCCTCAGGAAACCACTGAGCTGCTTTCTGCCTCTATCGTTTTGCCCACCCTAGGAATCTCACATAAATGAAATCCTGCAGTCAGCAGGCTTTTGTATCCGCTTCCTTCACGTCATGTAATGATTCTGAAGTTCATTTATGTTGCTGCAGGGTTCAATAGTCTTCCTACTGTATAGCACAAGGACCTCTGCTCACTACTGTATAATAACCTATATGGGAAAAGAATCTGAAAAAGAGTGGGTACATGTATATGTAGAACTGATTCACTTTGCTGTACACCTGACACTAACACAACATTGTAAATCCACTGTACTCCAATATAAAATGGAAACAAATTTTAGATAGTATTCCTTTGTATGGATTTACCACGTTTTGTGTATCCCCTCACCTGTTGGTGGACATTTGGGTTTCTGACTTTTATGAATCATGCTACTAAGAACATTTGTAGACAAGTCTCTGTGTGAACGTGTGTTTTCATTTCTCTTGGGTAAATACCCAGGAGTAAAACTGCTGGGTCACATAAGACTATGTTTAGCTTTTTCAAAAACTGACAAATTGTTTTCCAAAAGAGCTGCACCATTTTACACGCCCACCAACAAAGTAGGAGGCTTTTAGTTTCCCTGTGTCCTGGCCATCACAGCCCAGGCACGCCTGCTTCCCGCCTCTTAGCGATGGGTCCTTTTCTCTGGACCTGTTCCCCATTCTGGGGGCTCAAGTGCACTTTAGAGGTTCCCCCCTCTCTGCCCCACATTTGACCCACATAAGGGAAATAGAGTTACAGATGTAGAAAATAAACTTATGGTTACCAGGGAATAAGGGAGGGGAGAGAGAAATTGGGAGATTGGGACTGACATATACACACTATTATACATAAAATAGGTAACTAATAAGGACCTACTGAACTCTATCAGTACTCTGGAATGGCCTATATGGGAAAAGAATCTAAAAAAGAGTGGATATATATATACGTATAACTGATTCACTTTGCTGTACAACAGAAAATAACACAACATTGTAAATCAACTATACTCCAATAAAAATTAATTAAAAAAAATAAATATAGGGGCTTCCCTGGTGGTGCAGTGGTTGAGAATCTGCCTGCTAATGTAGGGGACACAGGTTCGCGCCTGGTCTGGGAGGATCCCACATGCCGCGGAGCAACTAGGCCCGTGAGCCACAGCTACTGAGCCTGCGCATCTGGAGCCTGTGCTCCACAACAAGAGAGGCCGCGATAGTGAGAGGCCCGCGCACCGCGATGAAGAGTGGCCCCCAAATGCCGCAACTAGAGAAAGCCCTCGCACAGAAACGAAGACCCAACATAGCAATCAATCAATCAATAAATCTTTAAAAAAACATATATATATATACAAATAAAATCAGTTGCAAAATTTTTTCTTTATTGAAGTATAGTTGATTTACAATGTTATGCTAATTTCTGCTATACAGCAAAGTGACTCATTATACACATATATACATTTTTTTATATTACCCCATTGCTTCTTTTTATTTATTTTTGTTTTCATTTTTTGGTTTGTTTTATAAATTTATTTCTGACTGTGTTGGGTCTTCGTTGCTGCACGCAGGCTTTCTCTAGTTGCAGTGAGTGGGGGCTACTCTTCGTTGCGGTTTGTGGCCTTCTCATTGCAGTGGCTTCTCTTGTTGTGGAGCACGGGCTCTAGGCGTGTGGCCTTCAGTAGTTGTGGCATGCAGGCTCAGTAGTTGTGGCTCGCGGGCTCTAGAGCGCAGGCTCAGTAGTTGTGGCGCATGGGCTTAGCTGCTCTGTGGCATGTGGGATCTTCCCGGGCCAGGGCTCGAACCCATGTCCCCTGCATTGGCAGGTGGATTCTTAACTACGCCACCAGGGAAGTCCCTACATTCTTTTTAATATTCTTTTCCGTTATGATTTATCCTAGGAGATTGGATATAGTTCCCTGTGCTATATAGTAGGACCTTGTTGTTTATCTATTCTAAATGTAGTAGTTTGCGTCTGCTAACCCCAAACTCCCAATCCATTCCTCTCCCTCCCCCCCACTCCCCCTTGGCAACCACAAGTCTGTTCACTATGTCTGTGAGTCTGTTTCTGTTTTGTAGATAAGTTCATGTGCAGGTGCAACATTTAAATGCCCTGGTGGTCCAGTGGTTAAGACTCTGCACTCCCAGTGCAGGGGGCCCAGGTTCGATCCCTGGTCAGGGAACTAGATCCCACATGCATGCTGCAACTAAGGAGCCCACCTGCCACAACTAAGGAGCCCAAATGCTGCAACTAAGGGCCCCGCCTGCCGCAACTAAGATCCGGTACAACCAAATAAGTAAATAAAATTTTTTTTTAATAAATAAAATAAATGCAAAGAAGTCTCACGTGAAGACCCGGATGGCCAGCTTCTCCTGAAAATTTGGACGTGCTGGCAAGCCTGCCCCGCGCTCCTGGCTGGCGGCAGTCAGCTGGCGCTGGGTGGCAGCTGCTGCTTCAGATGAGCCTTGTGTCCTCGTCCCCACAGTCCGCACCACTTCCTGCTGCCTCTGCATCCCTGAGGTCAGGGCCATTGCCATGTGCCCCGCTGGGTTTTTTTAATCATATGGTTAGAATAAAATTGGGAAACTAACCAGTCCTAGAGAGTATTTGAAGAAAAAAATGGGAGAGAACAAATTTCCGCTGTGAAAGTAAAGGCCATGTCTCTGTTCCGTCCACCTGCTCAAGGTCACTCATTTTTGTCCCCTGTGATGCCAGTGGCATTTGAGCTGGTGACTCCCGGCTCTGAGCCTTGATTATTTCATTCTTCCAAAAAACAGGTACTGAGTTCAAGTCCAGTAAATGGCCCCCAAAATACACATGCAATGGCTCGTGAGATGCAGGCAGACTGCATCATCTGAATGTTAATTATCCATGTTGATATTAACCTTGACCAACGTTTATCCCAGGACAGCTTCCTCCCGGTACCCAGCCCAGGAGGTTTTCTCCTGGGATATTTTCCACCACGTCACTCTAAATGTTTGCTTCAGCCAAAGATAATTTAAAAGCCAAACAGTAACTTTCAAAGTTTCATTGTTAATTATTCGTCCTTTATTCTTCAGCAAAAATACTCATTTCCGTGGACAAAAGTAGGTTTCAAAGTACTGCTGTGTGATGTAACACAACCCCAAATCAGGTCTGAGGTCTGTGGTCTCAGAGACTTCGGCCAGTTCGACAGCATCCAAGAAAAATCCAGGGTGCATTTTTCCACCAAAGTGCCAAGCTTTGAAATAACTTTTGCAAAGGCTGGCACGTGATGGAATTATTCCTAACAGGCCTTGGCGTTGACTTCCAATGATCCATTCACTTGTCATTCACAAGGAAATGCAGTTTCCCTCTCACGGAAATGGTTCATTTTGTCACGAATGAACAGAAGCAGGAAAATTGAATCAAACTAAGATGTGTTTCACCTGCTAGAACCGTCTCTGAACATTTAACAGATGAGAGCCTGGGAGGCAAGAAGATTTGGGGTAAATGGTGTGGGTTCCACCCACCGCCCCTGAAGCTCTCCTCCCCCCGAAACTTCCAAAGGGGCAATGGTTGCCAGATACTTAAAGTGATGATTTCTCCAAGTGTGTTTTTTTTTTCAGTCACAAAATTTTAATCAGTTGCTAATTGGCACTGTGTTCTTACTTTTTAATTTTTATTGGAGTATAGTTGATTTACAATGTTCTGTTAGTTTCAGGTGTATAGCAAAGTGACTCAGTTATACATACGCATATATGCACTCTTTTTTAGATTCTTTTCCCATGTAGGTCATTACAGAGTATTGAATAGAGTTCCCTGTGCTATGCAGTAGGTCCTTATTAGTTATCTATTTATATACAGTAGTATGTATACGTCAATCCCAATCTCCCAATTTATCCCTCCCCCCTTCTTCCTTGGTAACCGTAAGTTTATTTTCTACATCTGTGACTCTATTTCTGTTGTGTAAATAGGTTCATTTGTACCGTTTTTTTAGATTCCACATATAAGCGACATCATATGATACTTGTCTTTGTCTAAGTGTTTTTAAGGCCACATGAGCTGTGGGTGCTTGACACCCCTGGAAGAGAAGCTCTTCTTGTTATTCCCCAGGACAGTGGGATGGGCCCGCTCCTGGGGCATTGTTCTGACATCCTGGAACAGGCCTCCCACGGGAATGCTCTGGTCAACAGGATGATCTGCAGGGGTTGTCACGAAGCTTCAATACTGAGATGAGCAACGAATGTGCAGTGGGACACGTCCTCCTGTGACGGACCCTCCTGCAGAGGGGCAGCTCCGTGTCCTCCACGGGTCCCGTCTCAGCACCCCAGACGCTTCTCCCGACTCCTCAGGCACTGGCTAACCCAACATCCTTCTTACATATGGGGAGATCGAGGCCCAGAGAAGAAAGCAGAGTCAAGAAAAGATAACCATCATCAAAGTGACGGTGATGGGATGAAACGTGTCTCAGAATCTATGAAAACTGATCATTCAACTGATCTCAATCAAGCTTATTCACTGACGGAGCAGGCAGTGAAAACAGCAGGTGATGTCATCTGAAATTGTGCTGTTCGAGACTGGTTTCTTTGAGGGGAAGCCTGGCATCTACCTGTTCAAATGAAAATACGTCCCCAGTAGGGGTTCAGCTCCACAATAGCCAGGCCCCATCCCAGCTTCTCCCTCAATGGAGACACCTGGTCCTTCATCCCCGATACTTGGCTGGTCCCCTGGTTCTGCCAGCGCTTCCTTGTAAACACCCCTGTGTCTGTCCTCTCCTCCGAAGCCCACGGCTCCACCCTTGGCAAGCCCCTGCCGCAGACTTCTGGAGACCCCCAATTGCAGTCTCTACGGTTACAATTCGTATAGAGACCTCAAAGGGAAAAGCCATCACTGAGAAGGTCAGTGGCATTGTCCGGAAGAGGGCAACGTGGACCCCCCAGTGGGAGCCGGGTTCCCCCCATGACCTGTCACGTGAATGTCTCAGCTCCTCCCTCTGGCTTCTGGATAAGGTGTAGGGCCAAGTGTGAAATGGAAACGGGGAGCAGGAAAAAGTGCCGTTAGAGACACTAAAATAGGACACTGCCCCATCTGTGTGGTCTCGTTCTCGACCCCTCCTGGTGGTTTGTTGTTGTTTTTTTTATGAGTCTTTTAATTCATTATTATTTTTTTAATTGAAGTATAATGATTTACAATGTGTTAATTACTGCTGTACAGCAGAGTGATTCAGGGATACATATACATACACTCTTTTCTTTATATTCTTTTCCATGATGGTTTATCACGAGATATTGAATACAGCTCTCTGTGCTATACAGTAGGACCTTGGTGTTTGTCATGGTGTCTTTATTTGCTACTTAATGTCATGCTTCCTGGGAGATGAAAATACTCTCGAGGTGAGAACAGACCTGCACAGATTCTGGGGGTCCCGTCCTGTGACTCGGCACGCAGTTCACCCTCTACCAGCCACTGGACCCGGCAGGGCCACTAGACCCAGTCCCCTTCCCCAGGGACCCACTGACCCAGCCCACACTGGATGGTAACCCCCCCCAAAAGGTGGCAACCTCCAGGCCAGGATGCACTCGGTACCTGGACTGGGGCAGGTGAGGCTTCAGCCGCTGAGTCGCCCGGCGGCCACTGCCAGGCCCCGCCTGAGACCCCGTGGCCCCGACTCCCTGTGCTCAGCCCCGCCCCCGAGGAGGGTGTAGGCAGGAGGCCGCGTGTCACAGAGCAAGGGTGAGCAGGGAGGGCCCAGGCATTCAGGGTGGCGGGGGTGAGGGCTGGGCGCCTGAGGACTCATCCCAGGAGGCAGAGGCAGGACCACCTGAGGGCACAGCCAACCCCCCAGCGCAAGCTCCACTGTCCCATCGGACCCACGAGACACCCGCTCAAAAACAAAACGATTAAGAATTATAAGATGGCAAGTGTTACGGGCTGAACTGCCCCCCCCCCACAACAAGCACCCAGGACCTCAGAATCTGATCTTAGTTGGAAATAGGGTCCTTGCGGATGGAATTAGTTAAGATGAGGTCATCCTCGGGTTGAGTGAGCCCCTAACCCAGCAGGATTGGTGTCTTATGAAAAAGGGGGAATTTGGACACAGACCGGAGTGCAGGAAGCAGACTGTGAAGACACAGGGGGACACGGGGCTGTCTGCAGGCCAAGGAGAGACGCCCGGGACGGATTCTCCCTCGTGGGCTCGGAAGGAGCCAGCCCTGCGGCACCTGCCCTGTGAGAGGATTCATTCCTGCTGGCCAAGCTGCCTGCCCCACAGTGCTTCGTCACGCCTCCCCGGGACACTTACAAAGAGACTGCCGTGCGTTGAACCCCCAGCACAGGCCCTCCTGAGTGTGGGGCCTCGTGTGACCACACCGGTCTCACCCAGGAGGCCGGCCTGCTGGCTTCCGAGTCCCACTAGTGGACGCCTCCTGATTTTGCCTCCTGAGCGTGCATTTCCCTTCTTCGGCTAATGGCGCTCTGATTTGGGTGGAGGCACCCCCAGCTCACCACGTGCATTCTTTGGGGGGTCGCCCCAGCTCTGGGCACCGGGCTATCCAGGTGGCCATCACCGTCCCATCTCCCCGGCCACGCTTAGCAGACACGGGGGTGGGAAAATGACCCGACCCGGACAGCGCCTGTACTCCTGGGAGTTCTGAGGGACAAACAATGAACTTGGAGATGGCCTGACCGAGAAAGAACTAACAGAGGGGAGACATTCTTAAGCTCTGACGTGTTTCAGGATCATCTCGGGGGCTGAGTAACACACATGGCTAAGCCGGTCCCCGAAGTCCGTGGGTCAGCAGTTCTGGGCTGGGACCAAGAATCCGCATCTCCAGTGACCTCCCAGGTGACGCCGATGGCCCTGGCCCAGGAAGCCCACTTTGAGAACCATCAACAGAATGGAAAGCAGAGCCCAGAGTAAGAGCAGGAAGCCCCAGCCGCGCCTGGAGTCCATCCTCTCCCCGGACTTTCATGAACGTGAGCTTCTCTCAGACTCATGGGAGTGGGTGTTCTACCTCCTCCGTCCAGAGATTCTAACGGTGCCTTGTGAATGACCGGCCCGGCCCGCCTCGCTCCACGTCTTCCCCAGGGTGCTGAGGAACCGCGCTGCTCCCTACGTGCTCGCCCGTCACCCCTCCGACAGCTGTCACATCCTCTCCTCCTGGAACCTTCTCCCCTCTCGGTCCAGCAGTTACATTCCCAGAATGTTCAAAAGCCCAGAGCAAGCCACGTGACCTCACAATCCACCAGTTCGGCTATGACTGTACCTTGATTGTCCCAGCAGAGCCGGGAAGTGCGGGGGCCTGGCTTTCTCCCACCCGAAAGGGATGTTTCTCCAAAGGTTTCCCGACTGCGGGCTGGCTCCGGGTGGCTGCTTTAGGCCGCGGGACAGGATTGTGTTTCCGAGAAGCAGCTCGGCGTCGGGGAGGGGTGTGGTGACCGAGGGCATGGGAGCCGAGGCCAAGGGTTCACATCCCACCTCTGGGATGTGACTCCCAAGCCCAGCTCGTAAAAGGGGATGCGGCTTCTGCCTGGTGCTCCGGAGGCGCTCTCTCTGAGATCCAGCCGCCGTGCCGTGCGGAAGCCCAGGACACACGCACAGGCCACGTGCAGGTGCTTGGCCACCACAGACCACCAGACGTGAGGGGGGTGGAGCTTCCGCACTGCCCCGGGCACCACCTGATTGCAGCCGCGTGAGTGAGCAGGGCGGGAACCCCCGCGGGGCCCAGTCAACCCCGGAATCCCGGGAGAGGAGGATGACTGCTGTGGTCTCAGGTACCTGGTCTGGGGGCAAATTGTTACACAGTGGTAACAACAGACACACAGGAAGGAGGGCACTAGGCGACAGCAAAGTGGGCCCGTGTGGCTTTCACTGCCCGACGTCTTAGTCCATTCAGACTTCTGTAACAGAGCACCACAGACGGGTGGTATTTCTACACGGTTTGCTCCTGGTTCTGGAGGCTGGAAACCCAAGATCAAGGTGCTGGCCGATTTGGTGTCTGGTGAGGACCAGCTTCCGGGTTCACAGTCTTCTCACCGTGTCCTCGCCTGGCGGGAGGGGCGAGAGAGCTCCCTGGGGTCTCTTCAAAAAAGGCACTCATCGCATTCACGAGGGCTCCCCCCTCATGACCTCATCACCAAAGGCCCACCTCAAAACACCACCACAGTGGGATTACGTTTCAACGTGTCAGTTGGAGGGGGACACAAACATTCCTTCTTTTGCACCCAGTATCCATTCCGCTTCCTTCTGGAAACAGCTTCCATCTTCCCTGTGAGAACCACCGCTGTCACCTTCCATCCATGAGCACAGGGGGTGCCGACCCCATCCCCAGCTCCAGGGCTGAGCACACGACCCAGGCGGGCAGAGCAGAGTCCCCTGGCCGTGGTGCTGTGTTCAGAGGTCTAACCGGGACTGAGTCTCAGCCCCTAGAATTCAAGGTGCAAGAGATGCCACAGTTACAGGGTGGCTCTCCTGACGGGACACTAGCCTGGAGTCGTCAGTGCCCTTGGGAGGAGATGCTGAGAGTAGGGCCAACACAGGAGGGGCTGCAGGAGCCGGGGCACCCGGACGGGTTGGGGGAGACGAAACCAGCGGCCAGAGTCGCGCCCTTCGGGGTCTAGCCGTGTCTGAAACCAGGGCTCCTCTTCGGGCTTCTCAGTTATGTGAGCCCAAAAAATCCCCTTCTTTTGCTGACGCCGCTTGACTCAACTATTTGGCCCGTGTAGAACTAAAAGGTGCCCTGAGTGACACAGACCAAATCAGGGAGAGAGAACTTGGGCTCTGCCCAGGGCCCATCTGGGCGACACATCCCGCGCTCTGGGTTTCCAAGACGACGGGCCAGTCCCCAGCTGCCCCTCCCATTTCTACTGTGCCTCATCCCCCTCACCGCTGGCAGAGCCAATACAAATGGAAGAGTGGCTGCAAGAGGTTTTAGGGCCACCGTAACAAAACACCCCAAACAGGGGGCTTAAATCACCATCGATGTCTTCTCTCACGGCTCCGGAAGCCACGAGTCCAAGGTCAAGGTGTCGGGTGTCGGCAGGGCAGTCCCTCCTGGGGGTTCGGGGGTGGAAGTTCCCTCTTCTCTCCGGCTTCCCGGCTTCCCGGGCTGCGGCATCCTCGGGGCTCCTCAGCTTGTAGATGCGTCATTCCAGCCTCCGCCTCCACCCTCGCCCGGCCTCCTCCCCGCATGTCTCCTCTATGCAGATGCATCTGCGTCCAAGTTCCCCTTTCCTTTCTCTTACAAAGACACCACTCATTGGACCAGGACCCACCCTACTCCAGCGTGGCCTTCTCCAAACTTAACCATCTGCAAAGACCCTATTTCCAGATAAGACCACGTTCATGGCTCCCAGGGGCTGAGACCTAAACTTATCTTTTTAGGGGATGCAGTGAAACGTACCACACTGGCTGTGAAATGCTCACCAGTCCATTTCTTCGACTTCCATCTATGCTTCCAGAAACAAAATGCTGTCCTGACTTCTCCCTTCTCGTCCAAGTTTAAAGCTCAGCGAGGAAGACGCTCAGCTTGGACTGTGTCCAGCTCTATGGACACTAGTGGCCTCCCCATGACTTCCCGCGTGAAATGGGGCCCAGGCCTGGGGCCACCAAGGTCCCAGGGGCCCCGTCTCCCGGCCCCACCATCCTGAGCAGGCAACCCTGTTTCCATGGTTACAAGAGGCTGCAGGAGGGAGTGTGGGAAGGGTGAAGGACAGAGGACAGAGGCAGGAGCTGGGCCCGCCCTCTGCGCTCTGCCCAGACCTTCCAGAAGCCCACCTGGCATCTTCTGCTCGCCCCTCGCTGGCCAGATGCGTCAGGTGGCTGACCCCGGCAGGAAGGAAGGCAGGGACGCGGCCTGCCCCCTCCACCCAAACCAGCCCCATTAATACAAAGACGGCGAGGCTGGATTTGGGGACGTCGACAGCTTCTCAAGGGCTTTTCTGGGTCCACGGCCCTCATCGCCCTGCCAGCCAGCAGCTGCTCCCCATCCCCCCAGAGCACCCGAGGTCTAATCAGCTGCTCCCACCCGGAAGACAGATTGGGCAGACACAGCTTTCCTGCTTTTCCTGCTCCCTCCCTCCTCCTGTGCCCATCCGCCCACCCAACTAGTCATCCTGGCAAAAACAGAAAATGTTTAGAGGGAGACGGCAAGGGAGGTCATTTGTCTGCAAGGGAAGCCTTAGGTCTGGTGGCCCAGAAACCCCAAGACCCTGGTCCCTCAGGAGATCAGGGCGGTCTGGGGGCCAAGGAGACAGCAGGACGGGGAGGAGCCCTCCATGTGGACAGTCGGTGTGCATTTTGTGTGTCCTTTCATTTGCTTGGCGTTTCTGCTCGCACGGGATACAGTCTCCCTTTCTGGTACCCAGAGCCCTGATTTCCCACCTGCGACCTCCCCAAACCGTCTCTGGTCCATTTGAGTGGAGCTGATACCAGCCTCACCTGAAATCGTTATTTGGTGAATGAATGAACTAGTGAATGGCCCACGCGGGCTCTGGAGAAGTCGAGCACATCACCGCCGCCCCCGCCCCAAGTTAAACAGAGACACGCCCCCCGAGCTCGCTGTGGCCGGCGCCCTGCACGCGCTCAGCATCTCCCCGCCCACAGCTCATTTCGCCGTGCTGGCACGAGTGAAGCACAGCATCCCGGCGCCCCCTCCCGCCGGCACGGTGCCTGGTGCGGAGCAGGCGGCCACAGCGCATCTGCTGGACGGCTACATCAAGCCAGGCATGCCCGCCCGACTAGAGACAGACCTGGAGTCCCGGGGGGGGGGGGGTCATTCACCCCGTTACTCGCAGCTGCCTGTTCATCAGCTGAGCAGTATTTCCTTCACTTCACAGCCACGGAGAACCCACCAGGCACCAGGAGGTGGAGCCGGCCCGGGGACAGAAAGGTGCACAAAGGCGGCACCTGCCCCTTCCTGGGGGTCCCGGCAGCCCTTGCTGCCGGGGTGGGACCGTTCCAATGGGGCAGTCACAGCCACACGCGGCCCCTGAGCACCTGCTGGGTGGCTGGCGCAACTGGGAAGCTGGTTTTTATTTTATTTTTATGTTTATCCTCATAGCCACCTGTGGCTAGCAGCTTCCCTATTAGAGCAGATCCAGGAGGAAACAGACACAAAAACTAGAAAATGCGGTAGAGAAATTTCAGCGCTATTTCATTCCTTCTGTCTGTCCGTCCATCACAGATCTTCCAGTGAGCACCAGCCCTGTAAGCAGTACCGTGAACACAGCAGTGAACGAGACAGAAACAGCGCCCACCCTGGTGGAGGTTACATTCCGGAGGGAAACGGAAGACAAGAAACTCATGAACGAATAAAACAACTTCCCACAGAGACGAGCGCCGTGGTGACAAGCCGGGTGGAAGCGTCGGGGGCAGTGGCTGCTTTAGACGGGGTGCTGGGGAAGGCTGACCTGAGGCGGTAACGTTTAAGTGAGGCCCACATGATGAGAAAGAAGCGACCACGCAAAGACAGAAGGGAAGAGCATGGCAGGTGCAAAGGCCCTGAGGTCCGAGGAACAGAGGGGAGTCCTAAGTAAGGCTGATGGAGACTGACCAGAGGGGATGACCGTGGGAAATGAGGTCTGTGAGGAAGGCCGAGGTCAGACCACCAAACTGACCAATGCACAGTCACGATGCTATTTTAAGAGCAGGCAGTTCCCGTGTGGTTGACCCAACGGGTCGATGGACAGCTGCCCACTGGCCCAAAGGATGTGAAGTTCAGGGCCCAAGTTGTAAAACTTATCTCTTCAGAGTCTGCTACACAAAGCAAGAGACAGTGCGATAAACTCCTTAAAAAGTGTTTTCAATTCTGGCTGGATATCCTCTGGCCAGGAGGTTTTAAAAAAAACTCACTACCGGTCTATCCATACAATGGAAAATTATTCGGCCACAAAAAGGGACGAGTCACTGACACATGCTACCACATGCATGGACCTTGACAACATTATGTTTAGTGAAAGAAGCCACACACAGAAAGACACATGTCGTATGATTTGAAACATCCAGAAGAGGCAAACCCATAGAGACAGAAGGTAGATTCGTAGTTGCCATGGGCTGGGTGGGGAGGTCACCACCCAGTGGGTTTCCTTTTGGGGTGAGGGTGCTGTGTTGGAATTAGACAGAGGTGGTGTTTGCACAATGTTGTAAATTACTAAATGCCACCGAATTACGGACTTTAAATGGTTAATAAAATTACTAAAATGTTGAATTTATGTTTCATGAGTTTCACCTCAATAAAAATAAATAAAATGATTTTTTTAAAAAAAGGCTGTGCAAGACAGAGAAGAACTCAAAGTAGAGTTGAAGACAGAATACTTATTGGGTGCCTACTGTTTGCACCCTTCAGGATGTTTCATATTCGCAAATTCAGTCCCCGCTCTGCAAGGACGGTACTGTTATCATTAGCTATGATTCCTGGATGGGGCGGCCTGAGGAAGGTCCACACTATGGGACTCGGGTTGGCACGGGACAGGAGAGGAACAGGTTATCAAGCTCTGCTAACACTCTTTGCTGGAAAGTTCCATTCATATTGATTTCCTAGCAGCTCCCTATTCTCTGCCGCTGGTCTCGTGGATTCTGCCACCAGTACTGCACCCGTTCTATGACTATGTCGCACACAGTTCAACATTATTTATGGGAAGTCCTTCCCTATTATTCTTTTTTTATCAGAAATGTCCTCTTTATTCTTCCTAGATGAATTTGAGAATCAGTGGATGACATTTTCAAAGATACTAGAGGAAACATTTTCCTCTTAAAATATGGAGTCTTTCTACCCAGAATTATGATGTTTATCTTCATTTATTTCAAATTCCTTTTACATCCCTTGTAAGAGCTCAGTTTTCTTTAAACAAGCAACCAAACTTCTCTACTTGCATATTAAAAAAAAAAAAACCCGTGTTATAACGTCAGAATTGAAGATACTAAATTTTTAGAAATGAACAACGATGAGAATTTAGATGAAAGAAGACAATCATATCTATGAAAATCTTGAGCCCTGTTAAATATAGATTCTTAGATTCAAAGAGTAAGTAAATGAATCATTTCTGTTTATCTTAGGGAAATGTATCATTTCTGATAGGTTTTTAAATATTCTGAAAAGGGTCCCTGACAATTCCCCTCCACCCCTTCCTAGACCGCAGGTGGGGACCACTCCTCGGAGCCACCAAAACGTGGGGCTATAGCTGTGGCCAGCCACCAGGGCCCTCCCCTCACTCACCCATCTCCCAGGCTCTTGCTCAAGGCAGCGATGGGACCCGCACCCCAGCCTGGGGCCATCTGCCATCCCCCTCGTGGCCGACATTCAGCGTGCCCTGTAAGAAACCAAGAACACGCGGGTGAAACACAAGAATCACTTTCAGGTCCTCCCAGGACCAGGAAAGGGACCCAGAGAGGCCTCAGCATCACTCACAGGACAGCTTTCCTCTGGGCCAGGGGACAGATGCAGCATGGGAGGGGCCTGAGGGACACACAGACCCTGGGCATGCTGACCACTGGCACCTCTTCTGACAAGTAGTCTTTAAACATTTGTTCTGTATTTAAGGAGAGAGTCTGGGCTTGGGAAGGATGCAAGCCCATCCCCACTCCCGGCACATCCCACCCGGCAAAGTCGAGCCCTCGGCTAACGAGATCCACTTTCCTTGGCAGGGATCTGGGAGGCGGACTTTGTTGCTTTCCCATCGCATTTCTGTGATGGCTGGAAACGTCTTTACGGGGCCAGCCCGGGCGTCCAGCAGCTCTCCTGGCAGGTGAGACAGCCTTCCTGAAAGGTCTGTGACCCTGACCTGCACAAGAGAATCCCCTGGGCCATCCTTCCAAAATACACACGCTCCACCCCAACCTTCTGAGTAGGAATCCTCCGGGTCAGGTATGGCACCTGTATTTGAAAAGCTGCCCCAAATGATTCCAATGAGCCCCACTAACTAAGAACCACCCAGCCCTTCCCGGGCATCAGCGTGACTTCAGCTGGAATGAAGCCCGAAGGCTTCACCTCCTCGGACCCTTGGGTTTCTCATGCCGGACTGTCTGGGGGTCACGTGTGGAAAGAAGATGTGATTTCCCCTTAATCCGTTTATAGACCAACCATCCCTGGGCAAGCTCCAGACCTGGGCCTCTTTGATAGAATAATGTGATGCTTCTGGTCCTGCAAGCGTAGGTGTGACTCACCCCAGAGGGTCATCTCGGTGATTTTTCAACAACTTTTGTTTTGCTCCATAGCTTGATACGAAAGGAATTCCATGGGAGGAATTCACAGAACACTCAATTCCTACTGCTGGAATTTTTTTCAGTATCACAGGTAAATAAGAAGTTAAAGTGAGATAAATATCTTAACTTTAAAAAATGTTGTGCCGTCATGTAAAACAGCAGAGTCTACAATTTCGTCCTGATTAATCTGACAGAACCTTAAGTGTGAGTTTTTCGTGGTGCTGATGTGCCTGGAGTGTGAATGGGGGGAGGCGGGGGGAGCACGAATCTGCCTTCTTCTACCAGATGAGCATCTCCGTGCCGCGCGGGCTGCGAGACCACCGAGCTGGGGCGCGCGCCCGCAGAGATACGGGAACGAGGAATGCGGAGTGAGTGTTTAATGGGGGCAGAGTCTCAGTTTGGGAAGACGAAAAGAGTCCTGGAGACGGACGCGGGTGATGGTTGCACAACAATGCGAATGTACTTCAGGCCCCTTAGCTGTACACTTAAAAGGCTTAACACGGGAAACTTTATGTGTATTTCACCACAATTCTTTAAAATGTTTGGCTGCCAAAACCAGCTCCTTCCCTGGGGATCAGGATCCCCTTCCTTTTCTCTACTTTTCAGGAGTTCAAATTGATACCTAAGACTTCCCTGGCGGTCCAGTGGTTTAGACTCTGCGCTTCTACTACAGGGGGCTCAGGTTCGATCCCTGGTCAGGGAACTAAGATCCTGCGTGCCGCGTGGCGTGGACAAATAAATAAATTAATTAAAAAAAAAAAATTGCCACCTAACCTCTGGCCTTCGCTCGGGTAGCCCAGGCTCTTTTCTGCTCCCTGATTCCCGGATGACCCCTAAATGCGGCCTCACTCCCCGGCCCACACCGCCTGCCCCCCAAACCTGACAGGCCCCACACTTTCACCCCAAGCTGCCCCCCTCTCCACACACCCTGATGGAGTGGAGCTGACGCCCACGTCGCGCGTGGCCCTGCCCTCGCGGGCCCCCCGCCAGGGTCGTTCCCCTCCCCGGCGTCATCGCGCGCTCCCTCGCTCAGCCCCAGGGTCATCTCCTCGGACAGCCCCACCCTGGCCGCCGCGGCCGCGGCTCTGACCTTCACCCCACCTGGCCGAGCTCTCTCCCGGTACCAAGGTTCCATTTCTCCGCAGCCTCTGTCCGCCTCGCTCCCCGGACCCCCAGCTCAGCGGGGGCAGGGCCGCCCGTCCACCTTGCCCAGGGCTGGCGTCCCAAGTGCTGTTGGCTGAGCACTGCCGGCCAGCGGCCTCCTGGGTCCTCTCGGCCTCGGACGGGATGCGCCGTGTCTCGGCTGACGGCTTCCTCTCTCTGGGCTTGAAACCGGGGGTGATGATTTGTCACATCCACTTCGCCCGCCTTCACTGATCAAGGTCGTTTGAAGACTGGCGGGTCCCCCCAGCATCACGTCTGCTAAACAGTGAGATGGTTCCCTGAGTTGCGTTCCAGGAACTTGGAGTCGGCGGTGTCCAGTCTGAGCTCAAGCCGGTTACGACTGGATGGGACCAACCGCCCTCCAACCGGGCATGTGTGGTCACTTGGTGACCTTTTCACATCAGAGGGCTGAAAACTCCACCCTCAGATCATGCTAAGCGTGTCCATTTTTTAAACACTTTTATTGGGGTATGGTTGATTTCCAATGTTGGGTTAGTTTCAGGTGTACAGCAAAGTGGATCTGTTACACATATACATATCTCCGCTCTTCTGTAGATTCTGCTCCCATATAGGCCATTACAGAGTACTGAGTAGCACATCTAGCTTTGAACGTAGCTTAGCTACGCCTGCACAGAAACATGATGATGCACCTTTTCCCGATCACCTTTCCCCAGGCTCCCCACGCCCACCCTGCTGCTTTATTCTTCATCCCGTAAGTTCCCCAGCCCCCGGCCTCCTTCGGGGAGGCGGATCAGAGACTCATTCTCCTGGCTCCTCACCTGGCCGCCTTGCGAACAAACCCTCTCTTGGCTGCAAACCTCGGGTCTCGGGTTTTGGCCGCTGACATCAGGCAACAGGCTCTCTGCCATCCGGCAGCACATCGTTTGTTTCCAGCACAGCGCCGGTGCTGGGAATGGGACTCGGTGACATGACAGTGGCCCCAGTGAGGAGTAGAGGGTTCTCACGCCAAGGAGCCCGGGACAGCGGCCCTGCGGGTAGGAGGAAGAGCACACAGCCTCCTCGCAGCAGGGTCTGCACCCACCGGCTGGCCTCAGCTGGGCCCTGCCTCCCTCGGTCATGTACTGCCCTCTCCCAAGGCCTTCAGGGCCCACGTGTGCCCCTAACCCAGCGGTGTCTCCAGAATGACACAGAAAAGGGCAAACATGTTGAGGTGTCACGTGTAGCTACAGACATGTGGGAATATTCAGAGACCAAGATATTTTTAATCAGTCCCTATTGTAAAAAGAAAAAAATATATATGTACATACACTTACACACATACACATAAATATACACATAAACATACAAACATAAATATACGCATACACATACATATATACATACACATAGACACATACACATAAATATACACATACACATACATATAAATAATACACATATACATATACATATGCATACAACACATATACTCTGTAGCAAAGAAAAGAGCTTGGGTTTTCCTCAGCAATCCCACTCCTGGGCATATGTCCAGAGAAAACTCTAAACTCCGAAAGATACGTGCACCCCAATGTTCACAGCAGCACTACTCACAGTAGCCAAGACATGGAAACAACCAAAGTGTCCGTCGACAGAGGAATGGATAAAGAAGATGTGGTACATATATACAATGGAATACTACTCAGCCATAAAAAAGAATGAAATAATGCCATTTGCAGCAACATGGATGGACATAGAAATAATCATACTAAGTGAACTAAGTCAGAAAGAGAAAGACAAATACCATGTCTAACACTTATATGTGGAATCTAAAATATGACACAAATGAACTTATCTACGGAAGAAAAACAGACTCACGGACAATAGACAACAGACCTGTGGTTGCCAAGGGGGAGCGGGGGGAGGGATAAATCGGGAGTTTGGGATTAGCAGATATGCACTACTATATATAAAATAGATAAACAACGAGGTCCTACTGTGTAGCACAGGGAACTATATCCAATGTCTTCTAATAACCTATAATGGAAAAGAATCTGGAAAAGAATATATACATACATGTATATGTATAGCTGAATCACTTTGCTGTACACCAGAAACTAACACAACATTGTAAATCAACTGTACTCCAATAAAAATAACATATATTTCAATATATATGCATACATATATGAAAAAGTGGCTGGATTTCCAGATGAGCTTTAGGCAGCTCTGGGGACAACCCCACCCCGCCCCGGGGATGGACCGGGACGTCCCTAAGAGCTGGTGACCCATCACCAGCAGCGTCGCAAAGGAGCCACTTCCCAGCCTGGAGCAGCTCCCCGGCGCAGACCCCCAGGCCCCCTCTCCCGCCCTTCCTCTGGTGACCGTGCTTTTCACAGGAAATCGCGTCCAGTTCCCCCTCATGCAGCCTGGGGGAGCCCATGCTTCACGGAGAGCCCCTCCCGAGTGGGCCTCCACAGAGCCGGGAGGGGGCAATGAGACTGGAGGTGCTGCGTTTCGGGGCACCCTGGCCAGGTCCCCTCAGCTGAGCCCACATTCATGCCCATCTCTTCACAGGCAAGATCGTGATGTCTACCGTGTGCCCAAATCAGGAACTCCCCCGGAACCGAGGGCGGCCATACTTGGTTTTTTTTTTTTTTTTTTAGAACACAGTGGGAGAGACAGTACAAGACAGCAAGGGGCAGGGGGAGGCCTAAAGGTTTCCCTCTCCCTTTGATGCCCTACGAGACGGGACACTGCCCGGGCCCTGACGTTCAGGCTTTGTCCTTTGACGAGGTGGAGAAGGGGGTGTTCCCCATGCTTTTTGTTTAGTTTTGTTTTATGTTTTTTGGGTTTTTTTTTTATTGAAGTAGAGTTGATTTACAGTGTTGTGTTAGTTTCCACTGTGCAACAAAGTGACTCAGTTATACATATATATACATTCTTTCTTCTATTCTTTTCCCTTATGGTTTATCCCAGGATATTGAATACAGTTCCCTTGTTGTCCATCCATTCTCTATAGAATAGTTTGCATCTGCTCACCCCAAACTCCCACTCCATCCCTCCACCACCGCCACCCCCAACCTTGGCAACCACAAGTCTGTTCTCTATGTCTGTGAGTCGGTTTCTGCTTCCTAGATAGGTTCATTGGCAGCCTTTTATTAACATAGCACCAGGTCCTTGTCACATCCCACAAAATTAACACGAATTCCTTACTGTCGTCTAATTCCCACTCCATTTTCAAATTTATCTGATTAGCTCTAAAAAATTCACATTTGATTTTGCTCAAATCAAGATCCCGATAGGGGGGACTTCCCCGGTGATCCAGTCGTAAGGAATCCGCCTTACAATGCAGGGGGACGCGAGTTCAATCCCTGGTCGGGGAACTAAGATCCCACACGCCGCGGGGCAACTAAGTCCGTGCGCCGCAGCTACTGAGCTCACACGCCTCAGCTAGAGAGCCTGCGTGCCGCAAACTACAGAGCCCACGCACTCTGGAACCCGCGCGCCACAACTCGAGAGAAGCCTGGCACCGCAACAAAGAGCCTTCGTGCCTCAACGACGATCCCGCGTGCCGCAACTAAGATGGGACACAGCCAAAAGTAATCAATTAAATAAATAAATAATAAATAAATAAAAATCTAGGGGGAAAAAAAAAGATCCCAATAGGGTTCACACATTGCATAGGTGGTTACTTCTCTTAAGTTTTTCTTCCCTACAGATGCATTAACCTCAATTAATCAGAAATATATCACAAGAGCAAGCGGGCAGGCCTGTAAACAAATGAGGCTCCTAGCAGGGCAGGGGTAGGGGGGAGGATTTCAGGGCACTGCCTGACCCCTGCTCCCCTTCTTCTTTGCAAATGCGCAACCTATCCCTTGGAAGGTCACAAAGATCTCGGAGAAACTTGCCTAAGATCAAGGGTCATGGGACTTCCCTGGCAGTCCAGTGGTTGAGACTCCATGTTTCCAACACAGGGGGCACGGGTTCGAGCCCTGGTTGGGGAACTAGGATCCCACATGCCGCATGGCACAGCCAAAAAATTAAAAAAAAAAAAAAAAAAAGAAAAGAAAAAAGAAGAAAGATCAAGGGTCATAGATTATCAATCCTCTCTGTAGCTGGCAGATGGATTATTATTATGTGGCTCTGCCTAGAGGTTCAGAACTCCTTTTGGGGACCTCCCAGGTATCACAAGGGGTAAAAAGATGAGTAGGATGTGCTCCATTGAGGAGGCTGGGACACACACCCCAGGGACACTGCAGGTGTCACGAGGGGTTGGGGTTTATTCTAATTCAGATCATTCTTTCCTTCAGAATCCAAATATAAAGTCAGGTGTGATAAGTCTTAGAAAGAAACACATTAACTGTTCTGGGAGTCCAGAGAATTAAGAGCTTCTAGTGTAACCCGCGTGGGTCCCAGGGCCCTGGTGGGTCAGGCTGCATATAAGGAGATGCCCTGCGTGGACCAGGCAGAATAAAAAGCAATTCCAATCTTTGTGCTTCTAGAAAAGATTTCAGGCATCTAATTCATAATCCACAGCCATCTTGTTAAATCTACTCTTTATTCTGGAAGAGTTCTAGATTTGGAAACATTGTAGCCATTCCTCTGAGCATCTTATTTCCTTTGTCTCCAGTTCTCCACACTTGGAAACCTCTCACTGACTCCCCACACTAGCCCACTCATCCCAGAAAAATACCCTTCCTAGCACCCAGCTTCCAGGAATTTTCAGTTCCTCTTTCTTGGCTTCCCCTCTTGTTCAACTACTGCGGCCTCTGGGTTTTTGTTTGTTTTCTCTCCACTTCACCAGTTCCACCCTAGTTTTCCCAACACCCACCTCCCCGACAGAGAGTGCTAGAACCAGGTCAGCACACAAGCCCCTCCGCTCTCATCCTCTCTGTCTTTTCCCTTCTCGCCACCCATTGCCCTGACTCTGTCCTGCTTCATGAAAAATGGGAGCCGCGAGGAAGGCACGTGCTCATGACAGGCAGAGGAAGCTGGCAGAGTCCAACTCTCCCCGTGGAGGGATGGTGGGTGGTCAGGGACGGCTGGAAGCACTCACGTCGTGGTGGACTGCGTCTGTTCACAGAAAGCACCCGGCCTGGACAGCCCCGGAGGTGCCGAGAGCCGGACGGACCACCCCGACTCCGCACCATCGCTGTCCCAGGAGCCGGAGAGGGGAGCTCCGCCACGAAGTCGGATCCTGCAGGAGACCTCTCCCCGGAGCAGGGGGTGTTTGCACGGCTGGTATTTTCTCTGCTGAGATGTTGCCCAGAATACTCTGCTCACGACTCTGCTTTCCAATCTACCTGCTGAAGGAAGGGGTTCTGACGGGCGTCAAGTGGGTGCGCAGAAGCGTGAGTCACTGTGCTTCAAACCAAGCAGCTGGGGTCACAGGAGGCCATCCACCGTGGGCACCAGCTTCCCGACTGGGGAGAGAGACCTCTCATCCATCGCCCTCGAACCAAAAGCCTCAGAGCTGCTCTGGGTCTCCTGGGTCCCTTAGCAAGCACTTTATTTATCCAGGGATCTCCAAACAGTTTATATCAGACATGGCTTTCCTATAGAACAACACATGCATCTAAAAGAATCCCTACTAATAGGCATTTCTCTAAAGAAGACATACAGATGGCCAACAGGCACATGAAAATGATGCTCAACTTCTCTAATTATCAGAGAAATCCAATCAAAACTACAGTGAGATATCACCTCACACCGGTCAGAATGACTATCATCAAAAAGTCTACAAATGACAAATGCTGGAGAGGGTGTGGAGAGAAGGGAACCCTGCTACACTGTTGGTGGGAATGTAAGTTGGTGCAGCTACTGTGGAGAACAGTATGGAGGTTCCTCAAAAACCTAAACAAAGAGCTGCCATATGATCCAGCAATCCCACTCCTGGGCATATACCCAGACAAAACTCTAATTCAAAAAGATACATGCAACCCCCTATGTTCACTGCAGCTCTATTTACAAGAGCCAAGACGTGGAAGCAACCTAAGTGTCCATCGACAGATGAATGGATAAAGAAAATGTGGTATACACATACAATGGAATACTACTCAGCCATAAAAAAGAACAAAATAATGCCATTTGCAGCAACATGGATGGACCTAGAGATTGTCATGCTGAGTGAAGTAAGTCAGACAGTGAAAGTCAAATATCATATGATATCACTTATATGTGGAATCTAAAATATGACACAAATCAATTTATCTATGAAACAGAAACAGACTGACAGACAGAGAACAGACTTGTGGTTGCCAAAGGGGACGGGGGGTGGGGAGGGAGGGATTGGAAGTTTGGGATTAGCAGGTGCAAACTATTCTATACAGAATGGATAAACAACAAGGCCCTACTGTATAGCACAGGGAACTCTATTCAATATCCTGTGAGAAACCATAATGGAAAAGAATATTTAAAAGAGAATGTGTGCGTGTGTATATGTATATATATATATAAAACAGAACCACTTTGCTATATAGCAGAAATTAACACAACATTTTAAATCAATGATACTTCAATAAAAATAATAAAAATAAACAATTTTGGGCTTCCCTGGTGGCGCAGTGGTTGAGAATCTGCTTGCCAATGCAGGGGACGCGGGTTCGAGCCCTGATCTGGGAAGATCCCACATGCCACGGAGCAACTCGGCCCGTGAGCCACAATTACTGAGCCTGCGCGTCTGGAGCTTGTGCCCCGCAACAAGAGAGGCCGTGATAGTGAGAGGCCCGCGCACCGCGATGAAGAGTGGCCCCCACTTGCCACAACTAGAGAAAGCCCTCGCACAGAAACAAAGACCCAACACAGCCATACATACATACATACATACATAAAAAGAATGTAAGCAGATAAGAATAGCATTAAAAAAATTTAAAAAAAATTTTTTTTAATAAATAAATAGATAAACAATTTTAAATAAGCAAATAAATAAAAGACATCCCTACTCTATTCGATAAAAGACACTTCAATAACCTAACTGGTCTTCCTCTATCCATCCTTGTCCTCCTTTAGATATGTCTCACACAAGAGTCAAGGTGACGCCTCTAAGACATAAATCAATCTCTGTACGCGTTCTTCCATGGCTCCCATTTTTGTCATAGTGAAAGTCAAGTTCTTACACTGGCCACAAGGTCCTGAGTGATCTGGTTCCCCACCCACCCACCCCCAACACACATGCACACACGTACACTCATGAGCACACACAGGCACACACTCACACACTATCATCTCTCGTCTCACCTCCCACCACCTCCTGCCGCCAGCCTTCAACACTCCAGGCATGCACCCACCTCAGGACCTTTGCACATGCTGCTTCCTCAGCCTGGCAACTCTTGGCCCAGAAATCCAAATGGACCACACTCTGACCTGTTCCGTGTCATCACTCAGAGATCATCTTTTTGTCAGACCTTCTCTGGCCCTCCCACACCCCAGCACTCCTTTTCCTCTGAGATTTATTTTTCTCCAAAACTTTTCTCACACCTGGCGTAGATTTTACCTAATCATTTTGTTTATTGCCTGTCCTCTTCCTCTAGACTGTAAGTCCTGCAGGGGCAGGGATTTTGCCCGGACAATTCACCGCTGTATCCCCAGCACACAGAATATTGCCTGGCATGCAGGTGTTCTACAAGTATTTGTTGAGCAAAACAGCTTCATGTTTTGTGAAATAAAAGAGGAAGGGAGCATGCATATTTCTTGTAGGAGGGCAGAATATTGCTATGTGTTTCCCAGGTCAAGAGAATACAACCTAAGAGGCATAATGAAGGCAACCATACCAGGTGGAGGAAGAAGGATCTGATGAAGGGTCTGAGTTGGCAGTTCTTGTGTTAGAGGCTCAGATGGAAACAGACAGAAAACTCCTGAGCAGGGACCAGGAGCAAGTCGGGGGAGCAGAGGTTTCCTACCTTCCTTCTCTGCCTGGAACAGCAGGAGCCCTGCCCTCTTCGGAAGCTAGACTCTCCCCACCCCCTCCACCTGGAGCCCACTTGCCGCCCACTCTCCCTTCTTGCAGTTGACGATTGTCCAGACACCAACTGTAGCTCAGAATCACAGATGTCCCAGAATCTTCTCTCTAGAAAAGCAATTCCTAAAAATCCATCAAAGCCCAGGTAGGGTGGGAAGATGCCCAGATCTTTCCATGTGAAGTCTCCATCCTGCTGCCCATCTTGAGCTGCCAGCTCCTCGTCCTCCGGGTTGTCTCAGCATCAGCCACCAGCTCTGGGCACACTCCTTGTGGGGGGGTGGGTCCCAGTCCAGTGTGTACATCGTCCACATTCCTGTGACAACTCCTCTTAGCAGAGACATGGAAAATTCCGCCTCCCGCTGAATGGCTCTGATGCCACGGTCAGGGCAAAGCAAACAAACCCTATGTCTTACCGACAAATGAAACAAACCACAAAAATCTCCTCCTCCAGTTGGGCTGATGCCCAAAACTCTGCACGGCCACCCAGAAGCAGCCACAAAGTATCCACAGTAATTTTTTTTTCTGGTCATGAAGAATCACCTTTAGGAATGCATCGCGGAGGGAAGACGTTTGTTTCCAGTCTGGGGGAAATTCTCTCCGTAACCCTTTTGGTTACACATAAAGGTAAAGCCAACAGCCTAGTCCAGATTCAGAATGTTCAAAAAATCAAAGTCACATGATAATAATTAACACATGCACTATGTGTCAGGTGTAAATCTAAGCACTGTACATTTGCCATTCATTTAATCCTTCTATCAACTCCACTTAACAGATGAGAAAGCCAAGGCACAGAGGGGCTAAGCAACTTGCCCAAGATCACACAGCAAGTAAGTGGCAGAGTCTGGATTCAAACCCAGAAGGTCTGGCTCCGGAGTCTGAGATCTTCACACTCAATCACCTTTCTAGTTCCATAGGGTAAAAAGGTCCTCTTCCTTGTGGGGAGAATGACCTCACTGGGGGTTATTACACGTCTGGGATTGGGGCACCTGGATTATCGGGGCCGTGGTCAAGGGCACTTCCCTTGGGAACTGGTAAACTGGTCCCTCCCAAATGCCGACACACTGGGGAGCAGAGTGATAACCACATGAACCCAGTCACCCCATTAACACCTTCCCCCCCCAGATGGCCATGGCCAGTTCCAGCATTTGCAAAATCCAGTACCTATGAGGGTTGGCAGGACATGTACCCGAGTGAAGTGGGAGAGGCGACAGGCAATAGAGAGGGGTGGAGAGTGTGGCAAACTGGAAAGTACCAACTTCCTCCGGGGCAACCATTTCTCAGCTCCCATGGTGGCTCCAGCATGACCACATCTTCAAGTGTGTAAAGAGGAGCAGAAATCTGGCTCTTGATGTGAAAAGCTACCATTTCAAATGTTGGGGGCAAATTATTTTGAAAATGTACACACTGACTGACAAAACAGAATACATCAAGGAGGATGCACTGCGGAGGGCCCTAGTCATCCTTTGGGTATGACATCCATTTTCATTGACTGGTACCTGAGCACAGTCTGTTCTGATTGGTCAGTAACGGGCTGGCACTCATTCTGATTGGTCAGCACTAAGCTGGAGCATTCTAATTGGCCAGTGCCTGTACTTAAGGCAGTCCCATTAAGTAAGTATATCGGAGCATTTTTTCCCTAAGGAGAAGGGCCATAGCTTTCAATAGGTTCTCAGACTTGTCTGTGGTCCCTGAGGAGCTAAGAACCATCTACTTAAACACTCTGTTTCCTTTATATATTTTCATTTCTATTGTTTCTAAGCACTGATTATGCTTAATGCTGGCAGATCTTTTACCTGTTCCCATGCCATCTCACTCTTGTCAGAACACGACTTTATATCAGGAGCTGGGAGCCAGCCCCCAAGGCTCAATTTTGCTTGATCAAAGCCGATCCTGGCCACTTCATTTCTCCTGTCCCATAACTGGCTTAGGAGGGCATGCCTTCCAATTCAGCTATTGAGATATTGGGGCAAGTGGGCTGGGGGCAGAACTAGGGAGAGTGGAACATTTATTTTTAAACAACACAGGAAAAATAACACTGTATTCTTTTCTGTTCTGTAGATTTTTTGTGTCCACCTATGCGTGGATCTCTGGCAGCCATTTTGCAACCATGAGGAGAACTAGCTTGAGAGATGGAAAGGTCCTTGATGGTACAGACTCAGAAAATTAACTAGATCAGGAACCATCCTGAATCCAAATTTCTTAATATGTGGAATACTAAATTTTCCTTGTTGTTTAAAGCCATTTCAACTGGGTGTTCTAGTACTGCAGCCAAAAGCATCGCCTAAACGATATACTAGTTCTAGCTATATGAATAATATATCTTCTTTCACTAGTAGCTATTTAGAGCATTTCAAGGGACCTTCCTGAGATCACCTGCTGTGTTATTAATCCCAATAACTAACTGAGCTGGGGGGGACTTGGACACTTTTTTTTTTGGACATCACCTTTTCTAATTCCCACCTTTTCAGATGACAAGCTGGAACATGAGGTTGGAACGTACCCATGATCACCAGCCAGGCAGTGACAAAGGCATTCTGACTTGGTCTGGGCACTTCCTCCTGGACTACCCAATCTCAGATTTGGAAAGTGTCAGGCTCCCAACAAGGTGTGTGCAACAAAAGGAAAGATAAGTGAAAACAGTAAGTTAAAATCTAAGCTGCTGTGCCCGGCTTTTTCCCAACACATTTAGGCTCACGTCCCAAGTGAAGGAAACTGGAAATGGGAGGTGATAGATTAGAGACTCAGGGAAGCAAAAAAGACCAAGGAATCTATAAGCAGATCCATAATCAAAGAAAAGGTTCACCATTCCTTAAAAGCTTGGAAAGCGTGTGTACAATCACATCTTTTTAATTATTCATAGTCTGAGTGTATCATTTTTAATTATTCCTTTTTAGCGGTATTTTCTTTTGACTAACCCACCACCAGCCATCATCCTGTTGTACAGATGGGGTTCCTTCATTCCTGAAACGCGCTGCCGTCAAATGTGGAGAAATGATACCCAATCTGAGAAGGCAGCGTGTTCAAGAAAGCAGAGAAAGGGACTTCCCTTGTGGCGCAGTGGTTAAGAATCCGCCTGCCAATGCAGGGGACACGGGTTCGATCCCTGGTCCAGGAAGATCCCACATGCCGCGGAGCAACTAAGCCCCTGCGCCACAACTACTGAGCCCGCGCACCTAGAGCCTGCGAGCCACAACTACTGAGCCTGTGGGCCTAGAGCCCGTGCTCCACAACAAGAGAAGCCACCACAATGAGAAGCCCATACACCAAAACAAAGAGTAGCCCCTGCTCGCCGCAACTAGAGAAAGCCCACACGCAGCAACGAAGACCCAACGCAGCCAAAAATAAAATAAATAAATTTATATAAAAAAAAAAAGAAAGCAGAGAAAGCCTCTCCTTGGAGGTGAGGCTGGTTCTTGCACATAATGTAAAAATCACATGGCTCTATGTGACCTGTCCGTGGTGCCGTCCCTCGTTTGTTTGTTTGTTTGTTTGTTTGTTTGTTTGTTTATTTATTTCTCACTGTGCGGCTTGTGGGATCTCAGTTCCCCGACAAGGGATCAAAGCCACGTCCCTTGCAGCGGAAGCGCAGAGTCTTAACCACTGGACCGCCAGGGAGGTCCCTGTCACTTGTTTACACGACCTGCCATGCTCTGCGGTGCGGACCCCGGGGAGGGAGTCACCGTTGCAGGAGCCTGTCTAGGGAGGACAGGAGAATGGGAGGTGGGCTAGATCTTTGGGAGCAAAAGGCGAGGATTCACACCTGCTGGCCTCAGTTGATTCCGGGAAACAAGAGGTGAAGTCAGTCTGGGCAAAGAAGCCTGAGGAGAGCAGTGCCTGATGTAGGAACCTGTTCTTCCAAACATCACCCCCACCCCCACCGTGGGCGTTGATGCCTGCCGAGGGCTCTACTCTCCTGTCCAGCCGAGGCGCTGCCCCTGCCCCTCTCTGCTTCTGCCCCGGGTCCCACACCCTGAAGGTCAAGGTCTTGGTTGCTACAATTAACCCCTCTCTCTCTGGCTTGCACATCACTTCTTCTCTCTACATTCATTTCCCATTCAAAACAGAACAGAACAAAACTCCATGGATCTATATTCCCCCCCAGCTCTCCCCCAATTTCCCTGCTCTCTTCGTAACGAAGCTCCACTTCCCTGCTTCCCATTCCTGCTGAAGCCCTTCACCAGCCATGCCCATGCGCCCAAGCCCAGGGGTCCCCGCCCCCCATGCCTTCCCAGCAGCATAACCCCCTCCTTCTCGAGGCACGTTCCTCCCAGGATTCCGGGTCGTCATGCTCTTCATTCTCTCACTGTCACCCCATCTCAGCCTCCAGGGCTGAATTCTCCTCCGTGTCCAGACCTCTCACTTGGAAACACCCTAGTTTTCATCCTTGGACCACTTCTCCACACCCTCTCCCTAAATGATCTCATGCCTACAGTTTAAGTACCATCAATACTCGGATGCCTTCCGAGTTTTAGATCACCAGCCCCTCATCTCTTGAGCTCTGGTCTCCCATATTAAACTGCCAACTTAACTCCTTGACTTCCGTGTCCAATAGGTGCCCCAATCAAGCATCACCCTTGATTATCTGCTTCCAAACACACTCGCCTCTGAGTTCTCCTCCTCGTAGCAAACGGCCTCCCATCCACCTGTTGGCCTGGACCGAACACCTGGCTGCCGTCCTTGCCTCCTCTCTCTTCTAGCCAGAGTCCCTCCAAGAAACAGATTTACGACAGATGGTTTAAATGAAGAGCCTTTACTGAAAGGGCCACTTTCAGAGAAAGGTCGGGGGAGATACATGTACAACGGATGCTAAGGGGCCCAAAGACCTGTAAGAGGATAAAAAGAGTTCTCAGAGCCCAGGAAAGCTGCATCCCTTCATGGTGAGAAGCATAATCAGGAAACTGTAACTGAGCAGGAACCCTCCCACGTGTCCCCCACCTCTTGTCTGTAGACAAGCTTTAGCCTCCCAGGCCTTCCCCCAGTTCCGAAGAGCAAATTTAATCAGAGAATGAGGAAGTGCAGAAACAAACAAAAGCAATCAAGCAAGACAAAACAAAAACCGTTTAGCCATAAAACAAAATCAAGGGCCTTTAGTTCCTCCTCAAGGGCTATAGATAACATCCTGAGCCGCATCCTTGAGTTATTTTACAAATACTGAAACCCCTACCAGGATAACAGCATGCTGCCCACAAGCATGTAGACCTCAGAAAGGCTGGAACCAGAAGGCTGAGGATGTTGACTCCCGATTACCTCCCCACCAACCAGTCAGAGGTATGTGCACGAGCTGATCACGTACCCTGTGACGCTCTCCCTCACGCTGTCTTTAAAAACCCTTCCCTAACAGCCAAAGCCAAACTCAGAGGGTTTGGGTCCTTTGAACATGAGCTGCCTGTTCTCCTTGCTTGGTGCCTGCAATAAACACCACATTTTCCTTCACCACAACCTGGTGTCAGTAGACTGGCTTTACTGCACATGGTGAGTGAACCCAAGTGTGGTTCTGTAACAAAACAACAAAGCTGCTGCTAAGGTCTGAATGTTTGTGTCCCCTCAAAATGTACATGTCGACGTCCTAGTGCCCCAAGTGATGGTAGAGGGGTTTGGGAGGTGCTTAGGTCATGAGGGTGGAGCCCTCAGGGATGGGATTAGTGCCCTTATACGAGACTCCAGAGAGCTTCCAAAGAACACAGCAAGAAGTCTGTGATCTGGAAGAGGGCCTCACCCAACCTTGCAGGCACCCTGATGGTAGACTTCTAGCCCCCAAAACTGAGAAATAAATTTTCGTTTGTAAGCTACCCTGTCTGTGATATTTTGTTATTGCAGCTTGAGTGGGCTAAGACAGTCAACAGAGATGTGGTTCTGAAGAAAGGTGGGAGCAGTGAAGAAATACCCTAACCTTTCCCTCCTACTAGTGCTTCCCATTGGACAAACCAGTCAGAAATCAGAGAGCCAGAGGCCGGATGATGTGGTCCCAGGGGTCAGCCTCTGGGGGGTAGAGCAGGAGGAGGGCAGAGGAGGGACAGGGGTGGCACAGATAGAGAACAGCAGGCCCAGGTACCGACCTCGGAGGGCCTAGAAGAAAACAAAAGCCGAGGCCGACTTGAGAGCAGCCTGAACCGTGAACGCACTGCCTGCTCTCCTACAGATCCATCGGCAGAGGATGAAGCCCTCCTGGATCAAAGTGGTCAATTACTGGATGACCACTAACCTATGCAGACAAAGGGACAACCCTCAGGAAAGTAGGCTTAAAATAAGGACAAGAATTAAGGAAAAAAACTGATAGCCACACACCATAGAGTGAGACCTCACAGATTCAGCCTAGGCAAGTTACTAAGCAAAGAGACAAAGAAATAAACAAACTGAGATGCAGCAGCGACAGGCTTTAAGTGGGAGACCAGGATGCAGTTAACAGGTATATAATGCAGAGACAATATATTATCTAAAAGGTCCAGTTTGAGACAAAAAATGATGAGATATGCAAAGAAACATTAAAATGGGATTCATACTCAGGAAAAAAGCAGTCAATAGACAATGTCTCTCAGTGCCCCAGATTTTCAATGTAGCAAAGATTTCATAGCAACTATTTTAAATCTGATCAAAGAACTAAAGGAAACTATGCTTAAAGAATTAAAAGTATGACAGTAATGAGTCAACAAATAGAGAGTCTCAAATGGACAGAAATTACATTTCTAAAAAAGATCCATTTGAAAAAATTAGAGTTGAAAAGTATGATAACTGAGATGAAGAAAAATATACTACAAGGGTTCCATAGTAGATTCAAGGTGGTAGAAGAAAGAATCAGTGAACCTGAAGTTACAGCAGTAGAAATTACCCAATATGAAGAACAGAAAGAAAAAATATAGTAAGTCCCCTACATACGAACCTTCAAGCTGTGAACTTTCAGAGATGCATATGTGTGTGCCATCAACGTCCAGCGTGAGTGAAATTGCAGCTTGCCCTCCGTCCCCTATTGCTGACCATCCTTCAGCTCTACCATCTCCCACCTCCTCTCTCTCCTCCAGTCAGTAACTCTTCTTGCCTGTTCACTCGATGCCAGCCCCTGGATGCCAGCTCTTGTACTGCACTACTGTACTTTTCAAGGGACTGTACTATAAGATCAAAAATGTTTTTATTTTTTGTGTTTGTTTGTTTTTTATGTATTATTTGTGTGAAAAGTATTATAAACCTATTACAGTACAGTACTATATAGCCGATTGTGTTAGTTGGGTACCTTGGCTGACTTTGCTGGACTTAACGAATAAATTGGACTTACGAACGCACTCTTGGAACGGAGCTCATTCATATGTAGGAGACTTACTGTATTGAAGACAAATGAAGTGACCCTCACAGACGTGGAGGAGAGCGTCAAGAACACCAATATACATGTCAGGGGAGTGCCAGGAGAAAAGAAGAGAAGGAGCTGGAGAAAATACTTGAAAAAATAATGGGCAAAAACTCCCCAAAATATTCAGAGATCCATACCTAGACACATCATAATCAAACTCTTGAAAGACAACAAGAAAATCCTGAAAGCAGCAAGAGAAAAATGACATCTGATACAGGGGAGCATCAATGCCATTAAAACCCATACGATAGGGCTTCCCTGGTGGCGCAGTGGTTGAGAATCTGCCTGCCAATGCAGGGGACACGGGTTCGAGCCCTGGTCTGGGAAGATCCCACATGCCGCGGAGCAACTGGGCCCGTGAGCCACAACTACTGAGCCTGCGCATCTGGAGCCTGTGCTCCGCAACAAGAGAGGCCGCGATAGTGAGAGGCCCACGCACCGCGATGAAGAGTGGCCCCCGCTTGCCGCAACTAGAGAAAGCCCTCGCACAGAAACAAGGACCAAACACAGCCATAAATAAATCAATTAATTAATTTTTTTAAAAAAAGCCAGCTTGATGGATAAGGCAGAGGGTCAGATTGGCTAAAACATTAAAAAAAAAAGAACAGATGTCCATAGATATATGCACACAAAGGTTCACCACAGCATTACTCGTAATAGCTAAAATGCTAAAACTGGAAATAATTCAAATGTCTGTGAACTGGTGAATGGATAAACCAAGCGTGGTCCACCATAAAAAGCAATAAAAAGGAAGAAACTACTGATTCAAGCTACAAAATGCATGGCCCTCCATTACATTATGCTAAGTGAAAGGACACAGATATAAAAAGACTACATACTATATGATTCCAAGTATTCAATACATGAAATGTCCAGAAAAGACAAATTTATAAAGAGAAAGCATGACCAGAGGCCCCTCGTGCTGGGAGTGGGAGGCAAGGATTGGCAACAAATGGACATTTTTGATGGAAATGTTCCGAAGCTGGAAGATTGTGATGGTCACACAAGTCGATAGATTTACTAAAAATCATAGAAGTATGCAGTTATGATGGATGAATTCATGGTAAATTATACCTCAAAAAGCACTTAAGGGACTTCCCTGGTGGCGCCGTGGGTAAGACCCTGCGCTCCCAGTGCAGGGGGCACAGGTTCGATCCCTGGTCGGGGAACTAGATCCCAGATGCATGCCGCAGCTAAGGAGCCCACCTGCTGCAACCTAAGACCCGGTGCAACCAAATAAATAAATAAATAAATGGCACTTTAAAAAAGATAAAGGTGTGGCAGGCAATACACTCCTATCACCCCAGGCCTTCGGCCTCTGCCCTTTAAGCAAATCGAGACCCCCCCCCCTCCCCTGCCTCACTGTACCCAGGCCTCCAGCACAAGCCAGGGGCTCAGATTTCCACGTCTGGGGAAGCACAGAAAGACACGGGGTGCCAGGAGCTACGTGGACCAAGTCTTGGTCCTACAAGACCCAGCCCTACGACCCAAGGCCACCCCAGCTTGCAGACGGGAACTTCTGGGGGGCTTTGAGACCAGGCAGAGCAGATCCCCTCTGAGCACATGGGAAGCAGGTGGAGAGCTGTGTCCACACGCGGCCATCGTCCTCGGCCTCCCGCCTGTCTCCCTGGCCACACGCCATCACTCGTATCTTTGCTGCGGGGTGTCACGGTGCCCCATCTGGTCTTCACGGGGCCCCCTCTACCCGTTACCTGTGCTCCGCACTTCACGCAGCCTTTGCTGTCTGTCCGCGCCCCCCGGGTACACTGGACACTGAGCCCCTCGGCTGGATCTCCGTCCACAGTCTCACCCGCTGCCTGGCCACCTGGCCTCCCGCCCGGCAGGCGGGGCTGTGTGTGCAGCTGCTCCTCCAGGCTGTTCGCTATCACAGGCCTCCTTGCCGCTCCATCGACACTGAACCCAGGCATCTCAGATCGTCCCAGATCTGCCCTCGGACGACAGGGCCTGGACCTGCCCAGGAAACTCCATGACGAGCTGGAAGCACGACTGGCACAGGGGCACAGCAGGAGCTCTGCCGCCGTGCCAGCCGCCGTCTCCATAGGGGTTTCTGCCCAGGAGCGCTTGCCACAGTCTCCTCCCAGAAGCACCAACTTGGGTGAGGTAACCGTAAACCTCATCTGCAGTCCGGGAAGGCTCTCCAGGACTCCCACCCTCCGTTCCGCAGAGGAGGGGACCGAGGTGTGGGGAAAGAATATTGCCTGCACCCTATGTTCACAGCAGCACCATTCGCAACAGGCAAGGCATGGAAGCAACCTCAATGTCCATCAACAGAGGAATGGATAAAGAAGATGTGGTGTGTGTACACACACACACACACACACACACACAATGGAATACTACTCAGCCGTAAAAAGGAACAAAGTAATGCCATTTGCAGCAACATGAATGCAACTAGAGACCATCATATTAAGTGAAGTGAGTCAGACAAATACCATATTTGTCATAATACTTATACGTGGAATCTGAAATATGACACAAATGAACATATCTACAAAACAGAAACAAATTCACACACATAGAGAACAGACTTGTGGTTTCCAAGGGGGAGGGGGCTGAGGGAGGGAAGGAGTGGGAGTTTGGGATTCGCAGATGCAAACTATTATATATAGAATGGATGAACAACAGGGTTCTGCTGTAGAGCACAGGGAACTCTATGCAACAGCCTGTTATAAACCAAAATGGAAAAGGATACTTGAAAAAGTGTATATTTATGTATAACTGAATCACTTTGCTGTACAGCAGAAATTAACACAACATTGTAAATCAACTAGACTTCAATTAAGGGACTTCCCTGGTAGCGCAGTGGTTGGGAGTCTGCCCGCCAATGCAGGGGACACGGGTTCGAGCCCTGGTCTGGGAAGATCCCACATGCCGCGGAGCAACTAGGCCCGTGAGCCACAACTACTGAGCCTGCGCGTCTGGAGCCTGTGCTCCGCAACAAGAGAGGCCGCGATAGTGAGAGGCCCGCGCACCGCGATGAAGAGTGGCCCCCGCTTGCTGCAACTAGAGAGAGCCCTCGCACAGAAACAAGGACCCCACGCAGCCAAAAAAAATAATTAATTAATTAATTTTAAAAAAAAGTCAGTTCAAAATTAAAATATATATATAAATATATATATACATCGCCTGCCATTTCAGTAAACAGTGAATGTTGCCCACTATCAAGCCATCCACCACTGCGGCCGCCCTGACTGGGCACCGAGGGGCTTCAGGATGGAGAAAAGCAGGACACTGGCCCTAGACAGCTAAGGTGCACATCAAAGGAATCACTTCAATGAGCCCACACTCCTGCATTTCCCATACACAGAAAAGCACTAAAATCATTACCTTGACATGTCTGGTTTTGTGATTAGCAGCAATCTCCTGATGTTCGACTCCTTGTTTTGTTTTGTTTTTTCCAACAAAAACTCCTACACATCCTGGCTACTCCCCGACCTCTTTGGAGCGGCCCCTCAGAGCGATCTGAGAGGCCGTACCCCGGGCTTACAGCCTCAATAAAGACACCAAATAAAACACCACTCTCCACTTTTAGGTTGTGCATTTTTCTGCAGTCGACAGAGGTCACAGGCCCGCAGGCTGAACCTGCCGACCCCCTGCCCTCGCTCGCCTGGATCACGCTGCCTTTTCTGGAACTTACCTCTTTCTCACAGGCCGGCCCTTAACCATTTTCCTGGTTTAGGAACCTGCTCGTTCAAGGGAGGCAAGGCAGGAAATGACGACCGGGTGTTGCCCGAGAGGCAGACGAAACGACGGCCGTCCACACGGCGTCCTCTCCGGAGGCGCAGGTGCGTCTCCAGCCCGCCGGCAGCTAGGACGCGGGACGCCTCCGCAGAGCTCGTGCCGCGCTGAAGCCCCGGGCGCGCGGCGTCCCGTCCACACCGCAGCCTGCGTCCGGTCTTAACCCAGGCGGGACCCGTCCACGCCGCAGCCTGCGTCCGGTCTTAACCCAGGCGGGACCGGCGCTGCAGGAAGCAACGGCGGTGCGGTGTGCGCTGCGCTCTGCGAAACCACGCGGAGACGCCCCCCAGGCCTTGCGCGGCTGCCCTCCAGAGGCCGGGCTTCGCCCTCGTCTCCCTCTGGAGTCCGTTCTTCTCCCCGAGGCTCACCGCCATGGCCCCGGGAAGCGTGCTGCGTGTTACCTGGAAGAGTAGCCCTGGGGGTGGCGGGGGCCTCCGCTGTCACAGGGGTCCTCGCCAAGCACACGAGTCACAGCCATGAGAAGATGCAGACTGACCCCCGGCCTGCCCCCGACGCTGCCCCCTGAACCCCCGGGGGCCCGGCCCCCTGACCTCGGACTGCCACCCTTTAAACCTGTGGAAGGATGTGGGCTTCGCTTTAGGGGAGAAATTAACACTTCGTTGGAAGAGGTCCCGGAAAGGACGCGACCGCTGCTTGACCCGGAAGCCGGCCCCGCCCCGTCCCCGGATGTCCGCTCCACCCTCCGGGGCCACCGTCGACAGAGCAGGCGCGGAGACCCTGGCGCGGCGTGGGTGCCTGAACCCTGGGAAGGCGTGTGTCTGTGAGATGCGCCGCCGGCAGGCGGAGACCTTGCCCCGCAGTGCCCCAGCCGAGCCTCCAAGGGAAGCTGAGCGGCCGCCTCCCCACCCGGAGGGGCTGCCTCCCCCCCCCGCCCTCTGGGTACCTTTCCACCCGGAAATGCCCAAGGGTGCGAACCCGAAAAATCCATTCAGGCGATAAGCTTCGTGTTCCTGAAGAAGCATAGACAAAGGCACTAAATTACTGAACGTGCACATCAAGACTGCAGCTTGAAAGGAAAGTCCCCGCGGAAGAAATAGAGGAAAAGGCAGTTGGAGGTCATGGGTCGGGGTCCCCCTCCATGGGCTGACGTGCTCCAGGACTAGCTTATTTTTCTTTTTTTATATTCTGGATTTTGAACATCACTTTACAACACGGTTAGAATTCAGTAAGGGTTATGGATCAAGGAAATTCCACCTAATAAGAAAAACTGAAAGAGGATTAAGGAAAGTATAGAGGATAAATAACTCAGAATATGGGGGGGAGGGGTTCGCCCTGTTAATAAATGTTAATAATGAGAACCTGTCAAATTGGCATAAGCCAATTTGTCAAAGCCAAAACCCCTGAATTGGCAGTTGTTGTCAATAGCAAGAATTCAGGTGGGTTCCTTAATATGTCCTGCTGATATCTGAGACACGAACACAGAAGCTTGTAATAACAACAACAATAATAAATAAAACAATCAAAAACACCTAAAATTATTAACTCACATTATATCATTACACATAACAATGGCCAGAGGTGATTTTCATAGTAGAACAATTTATTAATGGATATGCAATAAAATATCTCCCCAAAAATCTTTTCAGAAATGAACACAAGGCAGAAAGTAAATATTTCTTTTTTGGTTCTCTGAGATTTTTTTTTAATGTAAACATGAAATATTTGAAGAAATGATAAAAAGTAACAAATGAACCTGTATATGTATTTTTAAAAATCTGATTTCAAATAGGTACATGAGGCTTAGACATACAAAATGTGTTACCTGATGGATGACTTAAACATCTAAGTACAAATCAAAAAGCACTTCCATATCTTCAACTATAAAACACAGATTCAGTAAGTACTTCAAATCCAGAAAGAATGTCTTGAAAAAATACAGTAAGAATTATTATGAGAGGTGGGGACGAAAAAGACTTAACTTGAAGGGAAAAGTGGGACACGGGGGGAGCACAAAGTTCCTCCACACAGGGACATAATCATACAGACAAATGTTTGGATGTACAAAAGTTACATTAATACAAGCACAAGCTCTAGATATTTAAATATCCTTCAGGACAGGTCACACCTTCAACTTAAGCACAAATCAGGGAGCATGTCCCACTGACAGGCTTTTTAAAGATTTAAGAAATATATATGCTAGAGCCAGGATACTCCTATAGGAATTCTGACTACACAGTGATGACCAGCAAGTAAATAAAATGCATAAATACAGACTTAAGCCTAAGCTAAGCAGTTAGATGTATAAAGTATGAATGAGTGAAATTCATAATTGTACTGAATAAGGAACACAGTTTCTAAACGGTCCGATATAATTCACACTTACAGTTTGCAATCAAGCGTATCTATATTAGTTTTCAAGCCAATGTTAAAATACAGTCGTGTGCTTACACAATCACATACAGAAGTAACAAGAGTTAACTATATTTTGAGTATCCTTCACATATTCATTTAAAATTTTGACGAGATGCTATCTTATAGCTGTCCATTCACTAGTAAGATTTCATACATTTTACAGTCTAAAAATAAAGCATATTATACTAAAAATAATGAGTAATAAAAATGTTAATTATCATAGATTCCTGTAAACTTTGGGAATTAACTTTTAAAGTTCAGCAGAAGAGTAGGTACTGAACAAGAACATTTAGGTGATCTGTACAACGGTTGAAATTTAAAAGAATTACTTAATGTCTGGGAATAATCCCCTTGAGTTTAAAATTTGGTTTTATCACCATCGTAAATTGAGACTTTATTAGTGTAAACAGGGAATCAGAAACCTTATGAATAAAAGAAGAGACCACTGTCTTTACAGTGCAGTAACTAATTTATTATCTTGGGTAATGAAACAGCTAGAAATGGAGCTGAGTACAATAATCGAGCTTTTCCCGCAGGGTGTTGGGTGCATTTAAACCTTATAAATCAATTTTAACAGAAGGCACTAGAAGGGCTTTTTGGGGAACCTTGCAACCAATGTCTTCTAGGCCGATGGCAGACTCTGTAAACAACTGTGCAAAAATGGCTCTAATATCATGAACCTTCCTATTTCTTTTAAAAGGCAATAGTTAATATATAAAATTGGAGTAAATTAAGATGTTAATATATTAAACAATTTATAAACATTTAAAATTATAGATAACTTACAAAACAGCTCTGTGATAATAAAAATAATTTTTGCAAACATAAACAAACACAAATTAAACACAGTACAAAAACATCTCAATCAGCATGTTAGCTGGGAGAGGGAAGAAAGTCTTAGACCTCACATCTAATAGCTTCATAACATAAGACATTCCTAATTAAATCTCACATACATTTTTAACACTGAAATATAAAAAAAATTGAAAATTTCAATAATTCCTTATTCTAAGGCCACTGAAAGCAGTTTCACGTTGTTAATTTTTTGTGGTGTGTTATGCAGAGTCCAAGGATGTTTGGGTTAACTCATCACATCCATTCTGCTTTTCTCACCAAACAATACATTCTGTTGCGTTTTCTCCTTGAATTCACTAATAAAAAGTCAGCACTCAATGCCATGTGTCACAATGTCTGGGATTCATTCATGAAATGGGAGGAGGCTCATTTGCTGCAGGTGTGGTCTGACTCCAAGGATCAACGGCTCTTGGGACATGGTTGCTATGACAATGTTGTTGCTAGGATAATTCCAAGGATCACAAGCAAAATAACTACGCAAATAATAATGAACATCATTTTCTGCAAGATAAAGAAAAACATTTATTAATTTGCAAGATATCAAAGGAAAGAAATCACTAACGTCATTTCCTAACAAAATCCTCCTGGAATTTGAGATGGTTTAAAATACAAGCCCATCATCAAGAAAGAACCCCTACATGTCATAGAAAAGGGAGGGGTGGGGAAGGAAAGTTCCAGAGGCAAAGCACTAAGTTATAGACACATGTATATTAAATGAATTTAATAACTTAAAATACGTATTATTAAGACAACAACTATTTACTCCTGGAGGTAAAAGGCAATGTCTACTTGACACCCTGTGGGGTCTTCATGAACACGTTCTATTGATCACAAGAAAATCCCAAACAGTTATTTCTTGGATGCGTTGTACATCTTTTTAAAACTTTAAATGGATTTATTTCTCACTTGCTGAAAAAAATCTTACTTATACATTTTTTTACATTGAGGTATGATGCAAGTAAGAAATCAACAAGCCATTAACTCGGTCTTCTGCTGCATCCACGGCCCAGAGCAAGGCAATATAACATTTAACTTTTTGCTTTCAATTAACAAGCACCCTTGCACAGCTGAAAAGCTAAACAACCTTTGGCTTAAGAAATCTTGTCTCTCCAGGAAACCCGTCTGCGGGAGAACAGGCGGAATTCACAAAGATGAAAGGCACACCACGCTGTCTGACACCGAGTTCTCTTTGTAAACAGCAGAGATTCATGATTTTAAATTCCGAACTCATGGCACACTTTCATCTGAGAAATCACAGCTGCTCAAACTGGTCAGCTCTGCATCAGTATTAGCCTGCCAAGAGCGCCGTCAGTTACTGCATGAAGATGAGCAGAGCCGGGCCCCTCAGTAAACTTCCACGTCAATCACGCAGAACCCCGGGATCGCTGCCTTCAGGACATCACGCCCTCAGACTTCCTGTTACTGGTCAACATTACGTGTGCATTTCCTGGAAAGCCAGGACTTGGTCCCGACCATCCTCGCGGCCTCCTCACGTGTCTCCTGGGGAGCCTCTCTCAGCACCTTTCTAGACACACCTTTTTCCTTCAGCCTATCACCCCTCCCTTCCCACTGGCATCACCCTTCGGCTCCAGAACCTGCTCCACGTGCCCCTGTCAACCTCACTGCACCCAACCACCTCGGAGAACCAGGGGGCTCTGATTCTCACGGCCGCGTCTCTGGGTAGCACGTATGTGCGTGCTAGCTTCCACCCCTGGCTTTCAGCGGTGCTCTCCCGAACTCCACGATGGCTGAGCTCCTGAACCCTCAATGCCATAGATTTAATGACCATTCTTGCCCAATAACCTGCTCACAACTCAAGCCAAATGCCTGGACTTCTCTTTGGTGGCCCACGCACACCCCTGGGAGTCAAGCCACCACCTACTACACGTAAATCCCGGGCCACGTGTCCTCTTAGCAGTGTCGTTGGATAGAAAACCCGGCACCCCGCCCCCGCTGCAGGGCTCCAGGGAGTAGGATTCCCTCCACACGGTGCCTACAGGCCCAGAGGAGGGCTGTGCTGAACTACTTGCTGAAAGAATAGTTTTTCAAAAGTATATAATTAAAGACACCAACCACTGCATTTGTATTAAAAAAAAAAAAACCTGCTGGTGTGCTCTCCGATGTGTTTCTTATTAGTAAGCATTGTTTTGTGTTCATTTGTGCTTAAAGGCACGAAAGTACACCACCGGCCGGCCAGGCCCAGGGCACAGAGCAAGCCCAGGGCTCCCAGGGAACCCTGCGGGGAGGAGCCTGCCGTCGATCTACCACGTCACCACAGCATCCAATCTAAAATTAAGTTTGCCTTTAGTGGAAGCACATCCAACTAGCCATGTGATGGCCACTAGGAAAAGCTAAGAAAATACATAGTTCATAAAAAGTTCTAAAAATAGTTTTTAAATACCATTATCGTTAATGAAGGAAAATCACATATACCACTTTTTCAGCAGACGTAATAGGAAAACATGGAAGGATACGTAACATCCTGCCTGATGAAAAAGAGAGCCAGCCTTCCTTCTGCCTTCCGAAACAGTGGATCGCTAACCAAGGCAACATCCCAGAGCTTCTAACGGGAACTACCTCGAGTGCAAGGTGGTGGCTATGTGACGCTGGGACGGAACTGCACGAGACCCTCGCCTGTGGTGGGTCCTCAGCGCACAGACGCTCACGTCGGGAAACTCCTCGCCTTCTCTGTCAGGAAGTGCCAAGTGTCTACCAAGCCAGCAGCTGCTTTCACGATAAAATAATGAATTCATCAACGACTGCTTGTCACAATCTAGATATAATTTTAATCACAATGATCATGCCAAACAAACGTTTTAATATAAATAACTGGTATGTCCAAATTTAATACACCAGGCAGCATTCTAACTTAAGAGTTAACGCAAGACGGATGATTCCAAATGCATAAAAAACAACGGAGGAAAAACACAAAATCTACTGAAGTTTGGAGAGGGGTGATTCTCATAAACAAAAATAAAGATACTCTAAATAAAGAACTGAATATCTTTTGTATTCCAAATCCTTTAGTTAAGAATTAACAGGCACGCTCGCTCAGCACAAGTCTTCTCTTTAATGCGGTCACATTTAAAACAAACTAGACGCTGACAAATGGAAACAAGGGAGACGAAGTCTTTTAATTCCAGAGCGTTCTTCACAGCTCTCGTTCCATTCCCTCTAATTCCACAGTAAAATGATGAGCAAATAAATAGAGTTCACAAAGCAACTTTCGGCTGTTGCACTTATTGAAGAGTTAAAACTTAAGAGAGAAATTAAACATTACATTTTAGTTTTTTAATTGAGAAGTCATCCTCACTGCTAAGGTTATTCCACTAATGAAGGGCTCCTTTAAGAAGAGGGCATCCTCCTGGACCAAAAACCGAAGACTGGAGAGTCAGGGGCTGCCGCCCGCGCCGTCACATTTAGTAACAGAGGCGAACCCAGCCGAGGCTTCGAAACCAACAGGGAGGCGACCCTGGTTTAGCAATGAACGGCCGCCCAGCCTAAGCTTGCTCTCAACACAGAAGTCAGGCAAACGCTCCGCTGGCAGCCTTTTATTGCTTTCCAGTATTTTTTAATTGGGCAAGCACCACTATTAGCTAATTGGGCGAGTGAGTAAGCAGATTAGTTGATTAGTTACTTACTGCCGCGCCGGCAGAGAGGCATGCACGCTGACGTAATCCACCGCATCATTTGCCAACTGATAAACCAATAATTAGCGCAATCACAGCCACCAGAACCAGTGACACGGCAACAATTATCCACTTTTTCTGTCAAAGAAAAGCAAGCCGATTATATTGTGGTTAATTCCACACCGCCGTGTTAGAAGACATCATTCATTTAAAATCAAAGAATCTATCGGAATTCGTTTTAAAATCTAAGTTATGGGACATCGATTAATTCTGCTTGACAACTTTCAGTTCTCATAAAGAGGGGTTTTTAATTTAATGAGGTCAGAGTACTTGGAGATAAACTGTTATAGAACTTGAAATATTAGGTTTCATCAACGAGAAAGCTGCAGGACCACATTCTCTTGGTAAACGTCTGATGGAGTGAGACACGCAGCTGATTTGTTTTCACGTATACAGAGCTATGTAACCGGGTCAGTGAACCCAGACATCAGTTACCTATGTATTAAGCCGCTACACTCTTTCCTTTCTTGTCTGTTTGTTACTGGCCCTTAAGTCCTTCACTGGCCCTGCCACACCGTATAAAACAAACCACACTCCACTAGTGCCGTCTGGTCTCTCAGGGGCTAACTCAGCTGCCCCGGGAATGGAACCAGGACCCCAGGAGAGGGGAGGGACGGCCAACATCTCCACAACCACGCACCGAACAGCAGAGGGAGACGCTGAACAAGCTGCGTGTGGTTTCAGATGCCAGGCCTTGAGTCGGAGAGATGGTGATGATTTTTGAAACAAACATCACGTTCCGACCAGTGGCCACTCCGGGTAACGCACCGCTCCCAGCCACCTGCCAGAACGAGGCTGGCTCTGCCGGTGCAGGATAAGATGCACCCCCCGACCACCTTTTATCTCTGTGAAACCAGGGGACTTCTCACGGAAATTTTCGCCGGACTGACGTGCTGTTTAGGTCATGGAGAAAGGAAGGGAACTGCCCTTTTTTAACGATTTTTTTTAAGTGAAAGTCCATTTCATGCCTGGACCAGCCAAAGCACCTCACACGCGGACCTCGTCACCTCACTTTATTTTTTTTAAACATCTTTATTGGAGTATAATTGCTTTACAATGGTGTTTTAGTTTCTGCTTTATAACAAAGTGAATCAGTTATACATATACATATATCCCCATATCTCTTCCCTCTTGCTTTACTTTAAAGCTCAATATTTCAAAAGGTGGTAACACAGAATTATATAAGAAACCATGTCTTACGTCTCAAAGATAATTAACGCTCAGATATTCCCAAGAAAAAGCAGGGTGAGATGCTTTGCAGGCTGACATTAAAGCCCAGACGTGCATCTTATTTGAGAACGTCCATGGGCCATTGTTACGAGTGAATCCGTGCTCAGAATCTGACTATCTTTCCTGAACGTTTTGAAACTCCCTCTTTACAAGGAGTTTTTGAAACTCCCTTTTTTGCCATCACATTGGAAACCTCCCCCTGACTGGCACTGAGAAAGGCATCGTAAACCCAACAGCCGTCTTCCAGCAGGTGGGAGGGTGACAGGCCCTGAAAGCACGGGTTTGGTGCTCCGTGTTGCTCCTTTCCACACTGGAGAGAAAGGGACCAGGAAGTAATGGGTGAGGTCACACAATGAGACACACAGTTTTCCAGTCCCTGAATCAGAACTTAATTCTGTAGTTTCGCTGTTTTCTTAGAAGAGCTTTCACTCACACACGACACACGTTAAGATTCAGATAAAGATACTAAAACTCGTTTACAAAGCTTCAGTGCGAGTGCTACATAACATCTTAGGTCCACGGTCTCAAATAATTCTCTTCTTTCCTCCAAACCAACGGATTAGCAAATAACGTAAACAAAGAATAAAGTGTTCACTGCATAAAATGTGTAACCAATGGTTTTTAGAACTTCCAGTCCCATGAGTTTTGTTATGTCCCTGCAAATAATGACCCGAGAAACAGAGAACTCTGGAATTGGAACCCGTGCAACTGAGAAAAGCAGAGAGACCGACTTTGGCTGCAAAGGGTTTTCATTACTTAAAACCAACAGGGTTCACAGTCAACATAACTTATCTGATAAACTTCAAAAGTTTTAGCAAAAAGAATTACTTCAGTTTCCAAATGAAACATTAATGTAAGAAGTTTACATTTCTTGGAATACCTCTTAAGTAGGCTTGCATCAATGTATGCACACTCAAAATCAAACCCAGAGAAAAACGCACTTTAATTCTTCAAGACCAAACTCACCCTTCTTGCTTTGCTTTGATATTTAATAGCTTTTTTCGTTTCTTCTTTAGCATGTTCTACATAGTCTGTGGCATTCATAACGTTTTTTTCTATGTTGTTGATCATTTCACCCTTAAAACAGAAAGTTTCAAACTTAGAAGGTACTTTCAAATGACTTAATTGTGTATCTTAAGACAGCCACAGAGCAGCAGTAAAGTTTCCACAGGAACATAATGTGCATGTAATGGACACCGAATTTTTTTTCACACTTACAAAAAGATGAGATCATTATAAATGTACAATATACAGAATAATCAAAATCTAACTTGTATTATAAAAAGAACTAAATGGGATGGGCAACAATGCTGATAACTGAAGGCATATCACGTACACTCTGAGATATGCTTTAACATGAGAACACTCTTTAAAGATGGGTGCAGTGAACGGGAGGCGGCTAGCTTTAGGCTAAGCGAATGTTTACTATTAGGCACATACATACAGTGGGCAAAGAATGGCATCTTTTCTAATGGGTAGAAAATTGCTGCAATTTCTTCAAAATACAGTAAACTAGGAATAGCTTACGTTGGCCACTACGTTGACTAAATTAATGAGCAAAAACGTAAAGTGAGGTGAATCCAGTGAAATGTTAGGTGACAAAACACATTACCTGGTCTTCTGTCCACCAGCAGACGTAATCTGTAGCAGGTGAGTGGGGTAAAGCATTGAAGAATGACGTACAATTAACTTACTCATTCACACATTTAAACTTACTAGTAAGTTTTGACTAAACATATATGTTGAATTAGACGAGCCAATATAATGCAGCACTAACAGACTTCTAAAAGGAAGCAATGGAACAAAAAGCTAAGAATACATCGATTTTTCTAATGGCGATTAATACATCTGGCATAGAACAATCCTAATTAAAAGTCCAAGGTACTCTAAAATCTTTAGTAATAACAAAACTAATCACTGACTGTTCTTATTGTCTAACTGGTTTCCTTCCTGAAAATAAGAAGCTGGTAGCAGCCAGACTCCCAGCTCTCCCCTTCTGCACCGTGAGTGGCACAGGCCCTCCCGTCAGAAAGGGGTGAACTTGCCCCGTCCCCACCCTACACCGCAAATGCACCGCACCTCAGCTCTGCACACATCTTTATGACAAGGTTCCGCAAACTAAACAGTGTTCTTCAAATGTTAGAGGCGACGTGGAGGATGGATCGGCACCTGGATGGGTTTCCTAGTGATCCTCACGTAACCCAGGCAATGAGAAATAGGCCAGTCAGACCCGAACCTTCTTAGAGGACACAAGAGATCCTGAAACCAGCCTCCGTGGGAGCGAGGACCTGAGTGTGACGTGACTCCTAAGGTGACTTGGTACGAATGCTCCCCCTTCACGGGGCGGTCAGCTGAACTCAACGGCCCACCGATCAGTGAGTGGCCGAGGGCGAGCCTCGCGCGCTTGCAAAGTCACGGAGGACCTTGTGCAGCATCACGAGAGGAAGCGCAAGCACAGCCACACACCTAACCGCGACCACCGGCTTGTGTTTTACGCTTAACTTTCTGTTTTTAAAAAACTGTATTAACTTCCTCGGTTCCTCACAGGGTCTCCTCACACCCCCGTCACCCCATGCCGGTGGTACTAGACACCGCGTAGCAAGTATAAGCTTCTAGTTACGTCACGGTGTATCCCCTTTGGGACTTATTCTTTCATACATTTCTCCCAATTGTTACTCTAGTATATGGTCCTTACAGAAAACTTGAAAATACATATATTTTAGAGAAGAAGACTAAAATTCCCATAGTCCCACTGTTATTATACTGCTTGGTATATTTCTTTCCTTCTGTGAGTACTGTTTCATGCAGCTGAGTTCATGCCATATATACATACACACAGGAGTATAAGGGCGTGTGTTGTATACATATTCACATTTATACATACACGTGTAAGGTTTAGTACCTCCCTCTTATGTCAACTTGAAATTCTGGCACATAAGGTTTGTATATTTCATTAAAAGTCCTCCATGAACAAAGTCGATGTTGCCTATGGTTGCCCAACAGGCTGTCCTATGGACACACCATACATAACTTAAGTAAACCAGTCCCCCACTGTTGAAAGTTGAAGCTGTTTACAGCATTTCAGTCTCACATGGCAATAACACTACAACTTTTGAATTACAAGACTGCATCCAGAATAATGGCTTTCTCAGGTATACGGGAATCAAATATAAGATTTTACAGAAAACAGCTCTCTATCTCGGAGAAGTAAAGATGTGTGTGATTACCTGAGTCTCAACGAACATGGCCATGTCCATGAACATCTCATGCAGCTCTCGGATGCTGGTCTCCAGCTTCATAATGTCTTTATGACGTGACTCAATTTCATTGAGAGCCTGTCTAGTAATCTGTGAATCTGATATAATCTTTGAAAGACAAAAACAGAAGAGAAATACTGATGAACTTACGATTGCTCTGGAAGTTAAAGGAAAAAAAAAAAACATCTGTATGTATACAAACACGCAAGGCCACAGAGCCACCTGCATACTCACGTCTGACGTGAAAATGGAGGGATTCCCACTTTCCAGCATCTCTTCTAGTTCATCATCAGTGGTAGTTTTTCCAGCTAAAATATTAACAATTAAAAACTCCATTCAGAATGCAGCAATGTTTAAAAATGACTTTTGCACCCATAAGTTAGCAACTAAAATCTGAGTTGTTAATATTTTCAACCAACGTTTTTCTAACCTTTCCAATGTATTTTCTTAGGCAAATATTAACGATGAGAGAAATTAACATAAGCCTAAGAAGTAGGAAGAACTGGAAAACACTCATGAAAAATCTTATAATTGGAATGACTAATAAAATCCAATTTTAGTCTGAATAAGGAACAACTATAAAAACGAAACTGATAATACATTTTGGCATATCAGTTTTCCTAAAAGTTTAACTCTGGCTTATAGGAAAAGGGGGTAAACTAGATCCAGCATATGTTAAATGGACATAATAAAGACTGCAAAATTAGCATCAGAGGCTCTAATACTTTCTGTAGTTTGGACGTTAATACTTTTTCCTTGAGTTAAATGTATTAATGCTGTCTATGAACAGGTTCACAGAATTTTGGAAAAACCCAATTGAAACATCATAATAATTAAAATACCATTTAATGTGAATGTTCACAGCAGCATTATTCATAATCACCAAAAAGTGGAAACAACCCAAATGTCCATCACCTCATGGATGGATAAACAATGTTAATGTAGTCCATCCACACAATGGAATGTGATGCAGCCGTAAAAAAGGGATAAAACACTGGTGTTTGCTGCAGTATGGTTGAACCTTGAAAAAACTGTGCTAAGTGAAAGAGACCAGTCACAAGAGACTATATGTTGTACGATTCCATTCATATGGATGCCCAAAATGGGCAAAATTACAGAGACAGGAGAATAAACTGGCGGTAGCCTAGGGCTCAGGGGAGAAATGGGAAGTGCCCAACAATGGGTACCAAGTTTCCTTTTGGAGTGATTAAAATGGTCTAAAATTGATTGTGCTAATATACTAAAAACCACTGGACTGTACACTTTGAGTATCATTCACATGGTACATCAACTATATCTCAATAAAGATGTTAAAATGTCATTATTTATTTATTTATTTATTTTGGGGGGCTGCGTTGGGTCTTCATTGCTGCGTGTGGGCTTTCTCTAGTTGCAGCGAGCGGGGGCCACTCTTTGTTGCGGTGCGCGGGCTTCCCATCACGGTGAGAAGGCATGCGGGCTCAGTAGTTGCGGCACGCAGGCTCAGTAGTTGTGGCGCACGGGCTTAGCTGCTCCACGGCATGTGGGATCTTCCCGGACCAGGGCTCAAACCCGTGCCCCCTACACTGGCAGATTCTTAACCATTGCGCCACCAGGGAGGTCCTAAAATGTCATTTAATGAGGTTCACGTTTACGGCTGCTCCACCCTCCCCAAGCCCGTGGGAGACACAGAGCAGCCCCAGTGGAAGGTGCACCCACAGGGGGCTTGTGTCACAGCTGAGGAACCCTGATCTTCCACAGTGGGGAGTAAGCAAAGCTGCCTGACCTTTATTCAGCAAGCAAACTGCCTTCCGCCCAGAGGGAACCATGAGCTCCATCTTGTAAGGCTGCCTGTTAGACAGACACCCGCGAGAGAAAGCCTGGAGCAAGAAGGCAGCGAGTGTCTGCTCACCAGACATGCAGAGCCGCGAGACTCACAGGGAACTGTCCCCCGAGACGGGGCAGGAAGGGTTGGGGGACACAAAAAATACATGAAGAAATGACGGTTTAGAGTCTTCCAGGTCTCATTAATGCTCTACAAGTAATCTAAAGTCCACTCACCTAGAACTTTCTGAAGGATTTAAATAAATAATAGGTTGGTTGATTCAATGAATAGGAAGCTATGAAAGCACTTTAGGCTTACAATATTGACCAAAACAGAGATGGAATTACTTTTTTGAAGTTACATACTTTCATGTCAGACCCTAAGGAAGAAAAATATGTTTTTAACAAAAATAGCTTGTTCACTGACTCACTTATTTCTAGCTGACGCTGTATCCGGCCTTTGCTTCGCTCCCGAAATAGAGTCTGTGCTTCATTATACTCTGTCATAACTTTCACAAACTTTCGAGATAGCACTGAATGCTTTTAACATAAAAAAAAAATAGATCAATATACATCGGTCATTTCTTCTATTAAGAGTGATATATAAAAACATTACATTATAGAAATTCAAACTAATATGCCACTTACTCCTTCAAATGGAAAATAAGATTAATAGCAACTTACTGTATAACAGAACCTATGCTAAGAACTTTACATGCATCATCTTATTTGATTTTCACAGTAACCCTACTATACTATTACTATCCCTCATTCTATAGAAGTGAAACCATCATTTCAAGAAGTCAATTAGCCCATAGTTACAGGCTGACTGGGTCAGGTTGGCACCCAGACAAGCTGTCCCCAGAGCCTGAACACATAATCTCCGTTTGTCAAGTAGAGTTAAGTGAACTAAATTCCACTTTGCTGCACCATAAACCTATAAAAGGTGAGGATTTTACCATGAACACTAAAATGATTGTGATAATTCTTTGCTCTTCAGAACAGAATTCTGCTGTTCGGCTGAATACACTTTTTTTCTTCATAATCTAGAGAGGGAGTCTATAAATACGATGCCTTTTTTATGCAGAAATGCTGAAAGAATTAATGTGATGGTAAAGATGAAATTATTTTGAATTTGAAAGACGTAAAAAGACCTATTCTTCAGCATTGCTTCAGTCTAGACAAGTGTGTATTTAATAATCACACCTGGGTTCTTCGTATCCGAAGATCCACTGACGTTCGGTCCCCACTCTCATCCTGATCAAAACTTTGTTCAATAGCTAGAAACAAGCAGGAAAGAGTTATCTTTTCAACTAAAAAATGAAAGGTTTTCAAGCCTAACCTCAAATGTATTTTCTTATCTTTTCAACTCCTAGTAAATTTATGAGTTTTGGTAATTGTCAGTTGCTGATGATAGCACAAAATAAAACCAGATGTTACAGCTTCACATTTCAAAGCAGGCAACATGAATCTGATCAAGTTTGGAGAATTTAACTGTCAATCCACAGGAAATACAGAGCACAGCGGAACCTGTTAAGTGACATTAAAGGGGTGAAATCAGCAAAACTCTGCAACATGGCAACTTCTGACAGACTAATGTCCTGGCTTCTCCAACCAAAAGAAAAAAGTGTTGGGGGGAAAAAGACGGAAGGGGAATCTGATGTGAAAAAACCTGAAGTGACATATCAACCAATCACAGGATATGGTCCAAATAAGGAACCCAATTCAAACGAACTATTAAAAAATAAATAAAAAAATAAAAAGATAATTGGGGAAGTGTGAATTCTGACTGGATATTTTATAATAAATAATAGTAATTAATGTGACTTAGATATAATAGTAGTATTATAGTTGTATTTGGGGGAGAAAAATCCTTCTCTTAGAAATACACACCGAAAACTATATGCTGATGAAGACCCAGATGTCTGGGATCGGCTGTGAAACCAGCTGGGCTGGGTGAGGGCCGCTGGGACCTGCAGAGCTCAAGGGTGTGGACATGGGGTTTGTGGTGGTGACCCCCTCTCCCGACATACGTCTGAAATTCTCCTTAATAAAGGTTCCTTTTGATCTTCAGAAATATTCTTGATTTGAATGTTATTTTGTAAAAATTAAATACAGTGTGTCTTTCTACCACACGGAGAAAACCCACGTCTGTTTCGGTCCCACAGGGAAGCTGTGAACCTCCACCCAGCACCTTCAGCCGAGATGAACTGTACGGAAAGGTTCAAAGGAGCTCACCGAGTACAAGGGCATTCAAGAAGCACCTGGCAACTCATGTCAAAGGCTAGTTGCCTTCTCAAATATCTGCAGTTTAGCCCCAAATGTCATAAAATATAACAGATTAACAATTTATAAGCACATGCTTACTACTACTGTTGGGCACGAATTAGTGCTTCACTCTGAAATTTAAGGGTTAACAGCCCTTAGGTTTAGCTCCTCGTTTAAGAATTCTAGAATAATGAGGAACTTAAACAAGACTTACTGTTCCAAGTACATACAATTTATTTTAAAGTGGTCACAATCTTAACTTTTGAAAATGTAAAAGAATAAAAAGTTATAAAGAAGAAAATAATAATTACCCACATTCCCACCATCAATGATTACATGTAATCAAAACTTTACACTCACATTTTAACTTGGTCCGAATTTTATTAGCAGTTTTCTTGATTTCTTTGTTCAGATCTTCAAGTTCTTCTTTTATTTCTACAAAATTAAAAAAAAAAAAAGACGTGAGTTATAATATCCAACATCAATGTTCAACAAACCTAAACAGAACAATATTCTTGGTAAACAGTCAAGTTTGTTTGTTTCTTGAGAAAAACTACTGATCACCCCAGTGGTTCTCAAAGTGTGGGTCCTGGACCAGCAGCTTCCGTTATCAGGTGTGCGTTTAGTAGAAATGCAAATTCTTGGACTCCACCCCTGACCTACTCACAGGAAACGTCACTGGACGGGCCAGGACCGCGACTTCACAAGCCCTCCAGGCGGCTCTGATGCACACCTAAGTTTGAGGACACCTGGTTTACACTAATTAATTGATGAAATAGTTCCCTGAACCCAGTGCTAACACCTAGACCTGAAAAAGGAAAGCAGAAATTTAACCATATTCTGGGAGAAAAAAAGCCTCCACGTGTTTGATTTCTTTCCTGCTGTCCTCTCTCATCAAAGCGGGCTCCTGGCGGGAACGCGGGTTCCTGCACTGGGGAAGGCTGAACTCACACCCCCAGAGGCCCCGCCACCGCGTGTGGGGAAGGAGGGTCGGGGAAGGGGTCCAAGGGGAAGTGCACGTGGAGCAGGAGGGTCTGTGCGGGGTCTACCCAGCTGAGGACACGATGCACCAGAGTCAGGGGACAGCCGGGGACGCTGACCAGCCGCAGACACACAACTGAGGACTGAGAGTGCAGGGGGACATTCCAAAGCAGGGCTCACCTCTCTGGATAAGAAAGCCCCAGGGTTGGGGGTCACTCAGGACGGAATTACTGGACCTTCCTGCTAACACAGGTGCGCAGGGGCTCAAGCATTAATCAGAGAAATACAAGAGGCGTTACCACACTTTACCCTTCAAGCTACAGAACCTGGCCATGAGGTTATATTTGAAAAAGGCAGGATTTCAAATCACTGAAAGGAAGGGCAATATTGGGAACTTCCTCTTCCAGTGGACTAGGTCATTCCTATCAGTCCTCCTGCTGAGAACAATCAGAAGAGCTGGACGTCATACACCTATAAAGGCAGGAAAGAAGATTCAAAAGAAGGAAACCCAGAGAAATGAGCCCAGTGATTGGAGCTGCTTGAACCCAGAGGCAGCCGAGGCCTTGAGAAGCTAAGAAAAAGCTGAGCTGAAGTTGAAGACCACACCCTGGAGAAAGGGAGGCAGGTCCAGAAAGCTGATGCCCACGGCCAACCACCAGAAATGTTTAAAAATCATCTCTTACAAAAGAAAATAGTACCGAGAGCAACACCCAGCCCTACCCACCACCAGTCCCTCCCATCAGGAAACTTGCACAAGCCTCTTAGATAGCCTCATCCACCAGAGGGCAGGCAGCAGCAGCAAGAAGAACTACAATCCTGCAGCCTGTGGAACAAAAACCACATTCACAGAAAGACAGACAAGATGAAGAGGCAGAGGGCTATGTACCAGATGAAGGAACAAGATAAAACCCCAGAAACACAACTAAATGAGGTGGAGATAGGTAACCTTCCAGAGAAAGAATTCAGAATAATGACAGTGAAGATGATCCAGGATCTCGGAAAAAGAATGGAGGTAAAGATCGAGAAGATGCAAGAAATGTTTAACAAAGACCTAGAAGAATTAAAGAACAAACAGACAGAGATGAACAATACAATAACTGAAATGAAAAATACACTAGAAGGAATCAATAGCAGAATGACTGAGGCAGAAGAAAGGGTAAGTGACCTGGAAGACAGAATGGTGGAAATCACTGCCACGGAACAGAATAAAGAAAAAAGAATGAAAAGAAATGAAGACAGCCTAAGAGACCTCTGGGACAACATTAAACACAACAACATTCACATTATAGGGGTCCCAGAAGGAGAAGAGAGAGAGAGAGGACCCCAGAAAATATGTGAAGAGATTATACTAGAAAACGTCCCTAACATGGGAAAGGAAATAGCCACCCCAGTCTAGGAAGCGCAGAGAGTCCCATACAGAATAAACCCAAGGAGAAACATGCCGAGACACAGAGTAATCAAATTGACAAAAATTAAAGACAAAGAAAAATTATTAAAAGCAACAAGGGAAAAACGAAAATAACATACAAGGGAACTCCCATAAGGTTAACAGCTGATTTCTCAGAAGAAACTCTACAAGCCAGAAGGGAGTGGCATGATATACTTAAAGTGATGAAAGGGAAGAACCTACAACCAAGATTACTCTACCCGGCAAGGATCTCATTCAGATTCGATGGAGAAATCAAAACCTTTACAGACAAGCAAAAGCTAAGAGAATTCAGCACCACCAAACCAGCTCTACAACAAATGCTAAAGGAACTTCTCTAAGTGGGAAACACAAGAGAAGAAAAGGACCTACAAAAACAAACCCAAAACAATTAAGAAAATGGTCATAGGAACATACATATCAATAATTACCTTAAACGTGAATGGATTAAATCCTCCAACCAAAAGACACAGGCTCGCTGAATGGATACAAAAACAAGACCCATATATATGCTGTCTACAAGACACCCACTTCAGACCTAGGGATACATACAGACTGAAAGTGAGGGGGTGGAAAAAGATATTCCATGCAAATGGAAATCAAAAGAAAGCTGGAGTAGCAATGCTCATATCAGATAAAGTGGACTTTAAAATAAAGAATGTTACAAGAGACAAGGAAGGACACTACATAATGATCAAGGGATCAATCCAAGGAAAAGATGTAACAATTATAAATATATATGCACCCAACATAGGAGCACCTCAATACATAAGGCAACTGCTAACAGCTATAAAAGAGGAAATCGACAGTAATACAATAATACTGGGGGACTTTAGCACCTCATTTACACCAATGGACAGATCATCCAGACAGAAAATTAATGGGGAAACACAAGCTTTAGATGACACAATAGACCAGATAGATTTAATTGATGTTTATGGGACATTCCATCCAAAAACAGCAGATTACACTTTCTTCTCAAGTGCACATGGAAGATTCTTCAGGATAGATCACATCTTGGGTCACAAATCAAGCCTCAGTAAATTTAAGAAAATTGAAATCATATCAAGCATCTTTTCTGACCACAATGCTATGAGATTAGAAACCAATTACAGGGAAACAAACGTAAGAAACACAAACACATGGAGGCTAAACAATACGTTACTAAATAACCAAGAGATCACTAAAGAAATAGAGGAGGAAATCAAAAAATACCTTGAGACAAATGACAACAAAAACACGACGATCCAAAACCTATGGGGTGCAGCAAAAGCAGTTCTAAGAGGGAAGTTTATAGCAATACGAGCCTACCCTCTTGCACTGTTGGTGGGAATGTAAATTGAAACAGCCACTATGGAGAACAGTATGGAGGTTCCTTAAAAAACTAAAAACAGAATAACCATATGACGCAGCAATCCCACTACTGGGCATATACCCAGAGAAAACCATAATTCAAAAAGACACATGCACCACAATGTTCATTGCAGCACTATTTACAATAGCCAGGTCATGGAAGCAAACTAAATGCCCATCAACAGACGAATGGATAAAGATGTGGCACATATATACAATGGAATATTAGCCATAAAAACGAACAAAATTGGGTCGTTTGTAGAGATGTGGATGGATCTAGGGACTGTCATACAGAGTGAAGTAAGTCAGAAAGAGAAAAACAAATATCGTATGTTAACGCATGCATGTGGAACCTAGAAAAATGGTACAGATGAACCGGTTTGCAGGGCAGAATTAGAGACACAGATGCAGGGAACAAACGTATGGACACCAAGGGGGGAAAGGGATGGGGGTGGTGTGGGGTGGGGTGGTGGTGGGATGAATTGGGAGATTGGGATTGACATGTATACACTAATATGTATAAAATGGATAACTAATAATAACCTGCTGTATAAAAACATCAATAAAATAAAATTCAAAAATTCAAAAAAAAGAAAATACTATCCTAGGACTCATACTATGGCCACAGCCTTCATATACCAAGCCCAGTTCTCAATCAAAAATAACCAGGAAAAGAAAGACAAAATGACACCCAAGAAAAATGACAGAGCTGTCTTAACAGAGATATCAGACACAGACATTAAAATAATTATGTGCAAAGAGGTAAAACACAACAGTGAGAATTTTATCAGGAAACAGGACACGAGAAAAAGGAGCCCAATGAAATTCTAGGACTGAAAACTATTTTAACCAAAAATAACTCCATGGGTGAAGAGAGATTCCCTGATCTGAAAGGTAATAGCTTAAAGAGAGGTCAGGAGACAAATTGAAAAGATTTCAAAATAAAATATAGCAAGACAGAATAATGGAGAATAGAGAACAGAGGGCAAGAGGTGTAAAGGACACAGTGAACAGGTCTAAAACACATATAATTCAAGTCTCAAAACAAAAATGACAGAAAATGGAGCAAAGGTGATTTATGAAGAGAAAACAGCCAAGATTTTTCCAACACTGCCAGAAAACATCAACCCGAAGATTCAAGAAGCCTTATAAGAAACAGGATAAATAAAAAGAAAACTACATTTGGAAACATGAAAGTAAAACTGATAAACCCAAAAGACTAAAAATCAAATATCTTAAAAGCTACAATTAGACAGCTGACTTAAAAAAAAAAAAGACTTTGAAAATTTATCTTCAAAATCTTCAAGGCGGTGAAAGAAAACAACTTGCTAACTGGACTCCTATACTCACTAAAAAAATATCCTTGAAGAATGAAATCAAGCAAGGATAATTTCAGACAATAGCATACCCCTACTAAAAGAAAGAACAGTAGTTTCTAAAAGGAAAAAAAAATTATCTCAGATGAAAGTTTTAAGATACAGAAAAATGAGTAGCACTGGTATAGTATATATGTGGGTAGATCCAAATCTATATTAACTGTATAAAATAATAGAAAATATATGGACTTCCCTGGTGGCGCACTGGTGAAGAGTCCGCCTGCCAATGCAGGGGACACGGGTTCAAGCCCTGGTCTGGGAAGATCCCACATGCCGCGGAGCAACTAAGCCCATGCGCCAAAACTACTGAGCCTGAGCTCTAGAGCCCGTGAGCCACAACTACTGAGCTCGCGTGCCACAACTACTGAGCCTGTGCTCTGGAGCCCGTGCTCCGCAACAAGAGAAGCCACCGCAATGAGAAGCCCACGCAGCGCAATGAAGAGTAGCCCCCGCTCGCCACAACTAGAGAAAGCCCGCGTGCAGCAGCGAAGACCCAACGCAGCCAAAATTTTAAAAATTAATTAACTAATTTAAAAATATATATATATAAAATATAAATATATATTATTTTTATCTAGTACATATATGATGATAACAGCAATAAGAAAGGGCAGGGTTAAAGGTTCCTAAGGTCCTCCTATTACTTGTAAGAAGTAAAAATACAGATTTATATTAGATTTCAACAAGTCAAGAATGCATACCGAGATCTACAGGACAACTACTAAAACAGTAGTAAATACAATATAGAAGCAAGCTAATGGGGGAGAGTAAAATTCTTAAAAACGAATCCAAAAGACAGCAGGAAAAGAGAGAAAAGGTAACATAGCACAGGCAAGAAAAATAAAAAGCAAATACGATCATGAATGTTAGCCCCAATATATCAATAATTTCAGGAAACAGACTACAAGAGCTAATTACAGACCAAAAAATGATCAAAGGGGACAGAAAGACAAAACCCAACTATATTTCATTTACAAGAGAGATGAGAGAAACATCTAACATACAAGGATATAGAAAGATGAAAAGAAAAATGATGGGGAAATATATGGCACACACACACTAGTCAGGGAGTCCGGTCGAGCTCTGTCGGCGTCAGGCGAGGGCACAGGACGGCACACGGCATCGCCAGAGGCGAGAGGGGCCCTTCCTGCGGGAAAAGGTTCAATTCACCACTGAGACAGGAGGACTCTAAAGGCGTCTGTGGGACCTCCCTGGTGGTGCAGTGGTTAAGACTCTGCACTCCCAATGCAGGGGGCCCAGGTTCGAGCCCTGGTCAGGGAACTAGATCCCACATGCCGCAATTAAAAGATCCCACACACAGCAACGGAGATCCCGCTGCCGCAACTAAGACCCGGCGCAGGCAAATCAATAAATAAATAAACAAATAAATAAAAATAAAGGCATTTGTGTCTAGGCTTTATCTGCCTAGGTGTCTGGATTGGACCCTGGAAAGAAGGGAAAACAGCTATAAAGGATATCAACGTGATGTTTTTGACTGAGAATATGGACTGTGGATTAGACAGCGTTTCTATCAACATCAAATGTTCTGAATTAGATAATTACAAGAGAATCTCCTCCTTAGGAGATAAACACTGACGTACTTAGGGGTGGATGGTCACAAGGCCTGCAGCTCAGTCTAAAATGAGTCAGCAAAAATAACATGTGTGTGTATGTATGCGTGTGTATATATACATGTGCAACGTGTGTGTGTACACGCACACATATGCATACACATACACACACATACACAAAGAGAAAGAAATCAAACGTGGCGAAATGTTAACAATTGGTGAATCTCGGCGAAGGGAACGTGAGTTTTCACTGTACCGTAACTGCAACTTTCCCATAAATTAGAAAACTTTCAAACTAAAAATGCGAAAAGAACATTTAATGGGACGAGTCCCTTGACGTAGCACGATGTTCCCAGGAATGCTGGCCCGAGAGGTGAGCTGACAAGTACTGAAGGACACACAGGTAGGCGAGGATGCCCGGGGCGGAGTGGTCTGTAACCGTGAAACCCGGACGCTGGGTGAGCCTGCCGCCCCGCCCGGTGCTTGTCGGGCACCGGTTCAGGACAGCAGCGGGGATGGCAGAGCCGGCTCAGTCTCAGGGCGCTCGAGACTCTGCACTAACTGCCCACCCTCTCCAACCCCCAACACCCTCAGCTCTCAGACACACCCGCGGGGAGCACCGGCCTCGCAAGGCATGAACAGGCCTCCACCTGTCCAGTGTTCAGCCTGGTCCCTGCTGCTCTGCACAGCGGCAAGTCTAAGTTAAGAACCATATATGACACTACAACAGTGCGAGGTCCCTGCAATACCCATCGCACACTGGGAGCAAGCTACCTGTAAACAGTAAAAGGCACGCTGCCATCCGGCCCCAGGCCATTCTGCTCCCACAGAAACAGCCGACAGACGACCACCAGGCAGCCGTTAAGAAAAGGGTCCTGGAACGCTCTGTTCGTTTTAAAGATTTTTTTTTTCTTTTGATGTGGACCATTTTTAAAGTCTTTACTGAATTTGTTACAATTTTGCTTCTTTTTATGTGTTTTGGTTTTTCAGCTGCGAGGCATGTGGGATCCTAGCTCCCTGACCAGGGATCGCACCCGTACCCACGACACTGGAAGGCAAAGTTCTAACCACTGTATGCCAGCAAAGTCCCGTACACTTCTTTAAAAGTGTATGTTTTATACATATTTTTTGCTACAAAAGTATTTACCGAAACGTTAACGGTGTTGATCACCACGGGACAGGTTATGAGCGTTGTTTTTTTTTTTCTTCCTTTCTGCTTTCTTCCAAAATACCCACGATAAAGCACGTAATTAACTCTGATAACGTAAAACAGGTTAACTTTGAAAGATGAAGAGGATGGGGGCGGGGCGGGGGAGCCGGTCAGCAGGGTTGGACGCTAGGGAGGGAGGACAAGGACCAGGGCTGAGGCTGCCGCCAGGACCTGCAGCACAGCCGGGTGAGGGGAGGCCCGCGAGACGCCTCTCGGGAAGGAACAGCCGCCGCGGGGCGAGGCAGGGCTGCGGGCAGGCGTGCTTGGACGGGCAGACGGGCGGCCTTCCAGTCCAGGAGCCCGGGCGGAAGTACAGCGAGAGGCGGCTCAAGGCCACATACCACAGTTGCCCTTAAAAAGGAGACACACACCTCTCACGCAGAAACAGGAGGAAGGATGGGATGGAAACCAGGTGATGAGGGGGAAACACACTGACGACAGTAGCAGTCGGCATTTACACGGAACGTCGCGCAATCTGTCCCAGGTAAACAGTGAATTCATGGTGGAACTGGGGTTTGAACCCACCGCTCACCTGCGAAGAGGCTTTCTACACTAAGTGGTGACCACACAGTTCTCTAGCGAGTCTGAAACGTGTACTCCAGCAGAAAAGCACAAAACGCACAGAAGGAGAGGATTTAGAGACGGGAGGCAACCGGATGTAACCGTCGTAGCTCAGACAGAGACGAGAGAGGCCAGCCCAGGGGAGTGACGATGCAGATGGAAAAGAAGGGCAGATAAAACGTTAGCAACAGGTTGTGACTCCTTAGGATGCCCATACCTAAAACATGGGATGAAAAGAGGGGCTCTGACTCCTGATTCAAAGGAACTACAAGACATGTTACTGATGAGTAAAATCCCCTCCATTCTCTGATGGTGATGCCAGCCGTGACACTATCACCAGCAAGATCCAGAAAGTTGAATAACACACATTTCAGGCTCCCACCAGGTGGGTCCATGTTTTGGAGGGCCTGAAACTTACACATTTTCAGTGGCCCTCTTAAAAAAAGAAAGTACAGAAATGTAAAGTCAATAAAGAAAAATGAGAGTAAAGGGGCCCTCTGTTAGCTCCTCAGGCAAATCCTTCTCTGGGATCTTGTCACTGAGGTTAATGGAACAACCTGGCCGGCCAGCCAGCCCTGCATCTGGAGCAGAAGCCAACGGGCCAGGGCCTGGCCGCGGGGTGGCGCCACCCGGTGGCCACTGTGCTCTGGAACCCCTTCTGCGGGCCCACCCAGGAGCCCAGGCAGGGAGGGCACCGAGGAGCTGGAGCTCCACCTTGCCCCTCCGCACCCGCCAGGACAAAGGGCTGGGGGGACAGCAGCCCACTGCCCCCTGTCCCACCCTGGGCACTTCCTAGGGCCCAGCATCGTGGGGCAGGAGTAACCACGTTGCTCTTTACAGAGACCAACTCAAGGAGCAGCGAGACATCGCTTCTTACGTTCTGGTTCACACCCTGCTGTGAAACACAGACGGGAAGCAACAGTCTTATTCAGAGCCCGAAGGGACTACTGCGAAGCGTTAAGAGCCCTAACTTCACTCCAACATTGTTGTAGCCGCTGTTACTTGGCAGCAAAAGTTTTTTGGAAGTAAACTTCTCCAAAGGAAAAAATACAGTAATATGTATTCAAATTCAACTTCCCCAAGAATTAAGCAAGATGTTAACAGGTGTTACACAAAAAGTTCTGTGAGCAAATACATTTGTGAAACACTCCACTAAGCAAAGGTTTCTTCATTGCAGGACTTCTCAGAGCCTTTATTACTCTGTAACCTTCCAAGTGGGGATGTGGTGTGAAGAGGACTCCGAATGCATTTGGCCACAGAAGTCTTGTTTCATATACTAGCTATTGAGATGCATGCTCCAGGAACACCCTTTGGGAAATATCCTTCTAAATCGTAAGACAGGGCATCTACAGACGCCCAGAGCATTATTTTATAAGACATGCAAAATCTTCAAAATGAGTTTTTTCAATTTAATACCAAGTTATTTTTTCAATGTAAGGCCACACCAAATAACCTAACAAAGTTGCTTTCAACTTTCCTCCGAGATTGAGAATAAGCATGTTCCCATCACCACTTCTAGTCAGTGCTGTATGGAAAGTCAGTGAAATAAGTCAACTGAAAATAAAAAGCGTAAGAACTGAGGGACAACTGTGATTATTCACAGGTGTCATGACTGGGTACAGAAAAAACCTAACAGAATCCACAAACAAGTTAGTAAAATTAATTAAGTAATTAGGCAAGATAACGGGATACAAGGTCAACATACAAAACCCACTGTATTTCCATATATGGAAACAAGTAGAAAACAAAATTTACAGCAGATACTGTTCGCATTAAAATCAAAAGCATCACCTACCATGAAAGGTGTGTGAGACCTCTACAGAGAACCCTACAGAACATCACTGAGAGCAATTACAGAAGATGTAAGTACAGGGACGGACCATTTTCACGGATTAAAAGACTCAGTATTGTGAAGATATCAATTATCCCCCCAAATGATGTATGGATTCCAATCTGCAGTCTCTAGCTTATCCAGATCCGTCCTACCTTTCAAGTTTTCAAAATCTGTCACTGCAGATCAAGGAAACACTTCCTTATAACTAACAACGCCCTGATGTTCAGTTAAGGTTAAATCACTTGCTCACATGCTGCCCTCAACAGACACTACGAACAGCACACTCCATACAAAAGCCTTTGCTGAAGACTTCAAATTGCTTTAGTCTGTTCTTCATCTTTAAACCTGCTCTAACAAGTATCGTTTTCCAAATCAACCGCTTATTAACTTTCATGTAAACACAAAATTCTATCACTCTTGTTTAACTGTGGACATAATACGGATCTAAGGCCCAGCCACTGACGTGACCCCAAAGTTCTGCAAGGCCACATCCATGCATTCTCATGGATATCACACATCAGTGGTCCTCACCCCGGCTGAACACCAGATCCCGCAGAAGCTGTAGAAAGCCACACCGATGCCTTGGCTCATCCAGACCAGAGGCATGAGAATCCTGAGGGGTGGCCCACCAGCCTCCGGCACTTTTTACAAGCTCCCAGCTCAAGCTCACCTGTTTCCACGCTAAGGCCTGTGCTACGGACAGCAAGAGGGACAGGCACACACAGAGACGGACCGACACACTTCTTTTAAAAACCAACAACTTACTTCCTTCTGGGTTTGGTGCAGAAAGAATGATGCTGTGGTTTTTCTTTACTTCTTCAACATACTGAGCTATTTTAGCTATACTGTTTCTGATCTCCTCAACCTAGGAGAGAGAGAGAAAGTCATCACCACTGCGGCAAATTCACATTTGCTACCACTTTCCATTACCTAAAAAGAGAAGGATAAAAGAGGAAAATAAGTGAATAATTACCACATAAAGAAACAACCACCTTTTCCCATTCGTTTAATTTGAAAAATAAAGGGAAATGTGTCATATTAAAATATCTACGTTTATGGCTAAGGCAATATCAGCCACCAGGAAAACCTTGTTGGTTGTAAGAAGTTTTACAATCGAGACCCAGTATTACCACAGATGATGGCAGCTAGAAGCATCTACTACCAACGCCAGGTCTCTGTGCAGTCAAGAAGGGAGCTCACCCTGTAGAAGAGGCCGACCATCATATTCTCACGTGGGGAGGTACTGACAGCTGATAAGACCAAGCCTTCCTAGTCATTATTTTTTGCCTCTGATAGTCTAAATTATTCACTATTTGTTTCAAAATGTAACGTATCCATTAGCAAGATCTGTCCAGATGGATTCATAACAAGTGTGGCAGGCTGAATACTGTCCCCCAAAATGTCCAGGTCCTAGTCCCTGGGACCTTGGATGGTTACCTTATATGGCAAAGGAAACTGCAGATGTGACTGAAACAAAGGGTCTTGAGATGGGGAGATACAATCCCGGATCCCCCAGTGGGCCCTCAGTATGACCCCAAGTGTACTTGTAAGAGGGAAGCGGATAGAGATGGGGCGACAGAAGGCGGCCACGCGACACTAGTGAAGCACAATGGTCTGCTGCCGGCCTGGCAGGCGGAGGTGCGCCAGCGGTGCAGCCCGAGAGGTGGGGAAGGCAGGGCAGCGGGCTCTGCCCGGAGCCTCTGGGGCGTGAGGTCCTGCTGGCAGTGTGGCTTCATCCCGGTGGGACCAGCCTGGACTTCCGGCTTCCATAGATGAAGACAGTAAATCTGTGCTGTTTTAAGCCACTCAGTTTGTGCGGCCCTAGGAAACTAAGCACAACTTCTCTATTTAAAAGATGAGGAAAACCCTAAAGCCCATCAACAGGGGACTTGTTAGGTTACATTACGGAACTCTAAAAAAAGATATGAAAACATCTCCAGGATATATTACCAAGTTAAAAACACACCGAAAAAAATAATACCCACAAGGTGCAGAACAACACGTACACATGTTAGCAACGATGCAAGAAAGAGGTCAAAATAAGCAGAGATTAACTTGCAGATGTTAACATTTACATGAAGAAACACTGGGATGTCTAAATAAGAAACCAAGAAAAGGGTCAAAGCTAAGTTACTACAGCTTAATGACTCTGAGTGATTTATATAATTCTTCTATAAAATACAACAACAACATTTAATGCTGGGAGATTCTTAAAATAAGAAATATGTTTTTCCGGAGAACTGGTATGGAAGAATTAAGCATCTAGGTAAAGGGGGTAAAATCAGAGAAGTAATGATTTTACAAAGTGGGTAGGTAAGCTAAAGACAGTAAAAAGAGTCTCACCATCTTAACTCTTTTGTACCTTAAAGTAAGTTCTTGTAGCTAACGATTTAATTTCATGTTTTTTCCATTAGATAAGATTAAGAACTAACATAAATGCTTGAAACCCAATGAATAGGTTCTTACACTAGGTATTCAATAAATTCTGACTGGATCTGGAAAACTGATAACTTCTAAGATAACTTCTAAAGTTATCTTAGATAACTTCTAAGATATTTTTTATTAACATATTACATATTTTCAAATCCACGTATTGATGGACCGGTTTAGACTGTCAACAGATTGGAGTTAACTGAAACTTGTAGACTAGATTCAGCATAATCAAAACAAGTCCTGCAAATGAAGTTTTCATCATTAAAAAATTACACTGAACCCGTTTCTTTTCTTCATATGTAACAAAGTCAAAATATTTGTTCTCTGACTCAATTTCAAAAATTTTAAATTATGCAAAATTTGATCAGCTATGACTTAGGGTTAACAATTTAAACATGATGCCAGCCTAGAAACAGCCCTGGGGGGCTAAGACAGAGAGGGAAAGGCCTTGCAGGGAAGCCCGAGGGAACGGACAGGTGTGAGGTCAGATCCAAGGGCGCGGCCCGCACGCAGACAGCCCAGAGAAAGGCCAACAGCAACGGCAGAGCAGAGCTGCCACAATCGTATCTTTGATTACGGATAAGACCTCTCAGGAGAGAAGTCCATATGACCTAGAGACCAGTATTCTGAAAGGTGGAAAACTTCTCAGGAGAGGAATTTAAAATTCAATCAAAGATTTTAGGAAATACACAACATGAGCTCTTTGATATGTGGGACTCACGGCCATTCTGCAGGAGGAGAGCAAGGGAAGCCTCGCTGTGTGTACCGTGCACACCTGACCTCCAGCCGAGGGGCAGCACCGCCCCCAGGCCTTCCCCTCCCCGGGACCAAACCGCCCCGAGTCTGGAGAACACCGCTGGCCGTGCGTGCAGCAGCAACTTCCCGGGCCTTCCTCGCCGGGCCAGCACCCCAGCCTGCGGGCATCAGTCTCCGCATGTGCCCTCCACACCCACGATCACCATTCTCACCCCCCAGAGCAAGTCCATCACCAGGAAGAATGTTTTCCTAGCACTAAAAAGTCTAGAGAACTTTTGCAATTCAAACACCAACTTTTTAAAATATTAGTTTGGGTATTATTTCAAATATGACAAGTGCACAGTTAACATTAGTTTAACTATGTTTAAAGAAAAGTCCGTCTGGGTTTCATTAAATGGCTCTTACCTGATGGAAGAAATCATCCATAAAAGGGTCCTTTTCAACAACAACAGTCGTGTCTCCATCATCATTTTTCCTACACTAAAATGGAAAAATATAATATGTAAAATTCTGGTTTTAAAAATTTTCACGTAGACACAAATAGTGAACTGAAAGACAAGAGCAGTTCGGTACCTACAAGATCCCAACTCACTAAGAGCACCAAAGCGTAACGACTCCGAAGCGCGCCAGAGCCGCACCAGGCCACGGTCAAGGCGGGCAGACCGGCTGCAGGCCCCGAGAAGCAGCCACGTCCTGGGGAAACGATGGCTAGATCTCTCAGAACTGAGCGACGTAGAATCACCCATGCTGAGTACGTCCATTTAACACAGGCCAGGTTTCTCCTCAACAAGGGAAACTGCTTACACTGCACACTCTCTATAAAGATTAAAAATACTGATACCACCAGTTCACTTTTCAAGACTACGTAATAATTTTCAAGCAACTTGCACATATGTTAGCTGGCGCTTATCGTTTTTCCCTACGTGAGTAACTCCCAGTCACGGCCACACTCATAATCAAGGAACACTTTACTAAGGAAAGACTCAGTAGCGAAGACCTGAGTAAGTAACACGGAGGAAGAAAGCAACTGACCGCTGGGGAGACCCAGGATAACACCATACTTTACAAATCATCCATAAGAGGGGCTTTTCAGCAACAACAGTTGGGTCTCCATCATCATTTTTCCTACACTAAAATGGAAAAATATAAAACGTAAAATTCTGGTTTTAAATTTTTTCACGTAGACACAAACAGGTACCATCAGTTTAAAATAACGCTGAGGAATAAAGAATGAGGAGACGTTATTCTAGACCAGTGGGTCCCCAACCCGAGGGGCATCAGTTCTGCCTAGAGGGCTGGGTCTCTGATTCAGCGGGGCCGGGGCGAGGCAGCCCACGCGCTCGTGACTGTCCTAGAACGTCCTAGAACGTCCTAGAACGTCCGGAACATCATCACATTCTAACGAGTTCCAGGCGATGCTGCCGGGCCGGGCTCCCCACCCCTCGAGGGAGGCAGAAGAACCTAACGGTGGACAGTCTCTCCTGGGAAGAAAGCGACCTCCGTCTACAGCCACGGGGGACAGGAGACAAGGTCAGAACCCAGGACCCGGTACCCGAATCACACAGCGTTTGTCAAGGACGTGTGACACAGCATCCACCAGCGAGAGCTGGGGACTCGGGAGGAAGAAGGAAAGACACCTGCCAGAATACAGAGGAGGAAACTGTTAGGGCCTGTCTCCCCAGGACACGCAGGGTGGGTCAGCTCAGCGCAAACCCTGCGAGAGCCGAGGCGGCCACGGATTTCAGGGATTCTCTCAACCCTCGCGAAATCAGAGTCTTTAACCACGGAAAGGCTGAAGTGTGCCTCTACTGATCTAGAACCCAGGAATAATGTGGAAACAAAATTCCACTAAATTTAGCTAGGAAAACAGCTACAAAATTTAATAAATGTGTCAAGAAAGCACAAGGCAGCCTCCCTCTGCACCATCCAGGGCCCTCGCTAAGGCAAATCGATTTGGCCTAAAAATCAACAATAATCTCTCCCCACCCCAGGGAAGGCTTCGGCACCTGACTTACCCCAGGGTCTCCTCGAGGAGACGATCCAGGAGGGCAAGGGAGAAGAGGCGAGTTCCTCTAAGGGAGGCGCGAGCTCCCGCACGCAAGGGGCTTTTACGAGAGGACCGTGAAGAACGTGTTATCACCAGGCGACACCAGCGCTGGGACAGCCGTGGGGCGGTCTCCGAGGGAAAAGCAGAGACCCACCTACGCAGGACTCCGGCAGAAGCTCCCTCAGCTGCGGGCCGGAGTCCCCCGGCGCCCCTCAGAGCTGAGGGACCCTGCTCTCACAGGCGCCAGCTGCGGGGAAAGACGCCTGCAGTCGGGCAGCGCTGCCACTGCGAACGTCTCACGTGAGCTCCGCTAACAGGACGAGCACTATGGGTTCAACCGTGCCCCCTAAACACAGATGTTGCAAACCCCCAGGACCTCAGCCTGGGACCCGTATTTGGAAAAAGGGTCAGTGAAGATGCCGTCAGTCAAGATGAGGTCACGCTGGAGCAGCGTGGGCCCTTAACCCAACGTGAGTCGTGTCCTTGTGAGAAGAGACAGAGACGCACAGGGGAGGCGGCCCGTGATGACAGCGATGCACCTACAAGCCGAGGACCCCCGAGGACCGCCGCCCGCACAGGAAGGTGAGAGAGGCAAGGCAGGCCTCTGGCGCAGGTTCGGGGAGGGTGCGGCCCCGCGACCCCCTGGCTTCTGGCCTCCAGAGCCGGGAGGGCACGTCTCCCTGGGTCAGGCCCCAGTCTGCGGGCCCGCAGCACGAGAGCCCAAGGACGCGCACGCACCAGTAAGGGCTGAAGCGCGCTCACGCCACCCTTTCTCCAATCAAGCGTGCTAACCGAGACACTCCTCTTAACTCTGCAGCCTGTGAACAGCACTGTCCGGAGGAAAGAACCCTGTACCTACCGGGAGTCGCAGATCGGGGTTCTAACCTGCGACGAGGCGGGGACGACACCACCCAGAGGCGGGGCTGTGGGTTTCGGAAGGGCGCTATTTTCCCAGGGCGTGCATACCCCAACATGCTCTTAAAATCGTTTCTGGTCCACGATCTTAACTCCAAGCAAAAAAGCACTTAAAGGCAGATCGGCAATTGGCTAACAAGCGACAGAAAGTCATGTGCAGACGCGCCCGCCAACTCCGCAGTGCTCTTCTCCGGGCTCCCAGGGCACCTGAAGTGAAAGACGGCTGCTACTGGGTACCGCGCGCCAGGGCACGGGGCGGCAGAAGGGCTCGGGGTGCGCGCCGTCTCACCGGTCCTCCAGCGCTGCCCGAGGCCTGCGAGCATCCCCGCTTCGCACACAGCACCCCCCGGACGGCTGAGCACCCAGCCTCTTTGGGCACCAGGTGGGTTCGACCTCACAGAACCCACACTGCGCTCACACCACAACGGCAAGAGCTGCCCTCGCCTCCGGCTCACAGTCACCAGGCACGAAACTTGCCTCCCACACCCGCTCCCGTCCCTTCACGACCCACCCCCTGCCAGGAGGGGCCGACGCTCGAGGGGAGGGCCGCCCTGGACGCTCAGAGCCGAGGCCGCCCTGCCCCTCTGACGCCAGCCCACGCCCTTGCTCTCAACCCCGCCCCCGCCCCGCCCCTCTGACTCCAGCCCACGCCCTTGCTCTTAACCCCGCCCCCCGACCCGCCCCCCGCCCTCCTCCCGGAAGAAAGGGCTTCACGAGGGTCCTCCAGGCGAAGCCGGCCTCCCAGCTGTCCTCCGAGCTCCGGGGCGGGGCGGCCTCGCCCGGGACTTGGACTCCACGCGCTCCTCGAGTGGCCCCGCGCACGTCACCGCCCTCCCCGCGCCCCACCCGGTCGCTTCTCAGCTGCGGCGCTCGTAGGGCTCAAGGGACTGAACTGTAAGTAGCCAACTCCCTGCAGGTTCAACCAAAGAAGCTCGGGGGAGGGGGGAGGGGAGAGAGTGAACGTGAACTTGGCCTAGCAGGGCTGGGATTCTCCGGGGCCGGGGGCGCACATCTCACCCCCCGACAGCCACTCGCGGTTCTCAGAGGCCTCGGCGTTCGGCCTGTTTCGCTTTCTGCCGTGGAAAATGACAAACACGTACAAAAGTGGAAGGAATGACATACTGGGCCCTCGATGGGTCCATCGCAGGGGTTCAACGACGGTCAATCCACACCTGTCTTGCTTCACCTGCACGCCCCCAGCCCCACCCCTGACCCCCGCGGTACTAGGCCACCTCGAGGCGAAGCCCACACGAAGATGCCTGTTGTGTGTGTGACACGGTCGCGAGCCTAAGCCCGCCACTTCACCTGCTCCGGGAGAGACACTTATTCATTTCCAGGCTCAGGAGAGAAGGTTTCCAACATGACACTCTCCCTACGGGAAGTCAGTCATTTTACTATCACATCACACAGGGACCACACTCCGTGCAGGAGGCGGTGAACAAACAGTTACCAAAGAAATTCAATTCCTCCTTGCCGCTGAAGCCCACGTGTCATGCGTGACCTTTATTCAGTCATTCGCTTCCTGGTAAATCATTCGTTTCTGTACCTTCAGACCAAGAGGGAGCCAATGACTTGGAATCTGTTTCCTCTAATGCCTTTTCTTCCTTCTCATTTTTAAACCTTTACTTATATTTCTTAGTTCTATCTGGAATTCTCAGAATTACCTGACATTAGGAAATAGACCCAGTAATACTGTCTTAGCTTTTCCATTCATGAAAAAAGAAACAAAGAAATGACTACCAAAACAATGCTATCTAGGGACTCCCCTGGCGGTCCAGTGGTTCCGGGCTTCCGAGCTTCCACTGCAGGGGGCCCGGGTTCGATTCCTGGTCAAGGAACTAAAATCCCACATGCCGCACAACGTGGCCAAAAAAAAAGAAGAAAAAAGAAAAAAAAACAATGCTGTTTAAGCTGCTGCACAATCGCCCCGTCTTCAGTGAAGCCCACGTTCAACCTTTCTAGCTGAGAAGGTGTGATCCCTGTACAATAAATAGCTGCTGTTTACAACAGTGTACTTACTGTATATAACAAAACGACTTGTGGCAAAGCATTTACTACAAGCAGTGGGAGTACTCTCCAACTTGATTTCCAAAGTGTCAAAGTGCAAGAGAAACATCCAAATATCAACATTCCGTTTCTGTTAAATTTTAAAACAATTCTCCTTAAAAGCAGCATTGTATTAAAATACAGTTCTCTCTGTAAAAACTGTTCTGAGGAAGAGACATCAAGTAGCTTCCATGTTGAAAGACTATGTAACAGAGATGAATCATTTGTCACTGGAATGCCGTTTAGAAAATTCAGAAGCTGAATTATCACAAATTAGTAGAATCCAAAGTTGGATAAAACAGTGGATCTCTTTCTCCAGGTTGTTCTCCAAATACACGTACACTAGGGCCTTCCACGCAAATGATAATTGTGAGGAAATAATTATCCTGAAATATGTACAATGGTTGTAGTAGCTTTACTGCTACAATACATTAATTTCAAAATTACATTACTTCAGTAAAAAACGAATACTTGTAATTAAAAATAGGTAAAAGCTGACTGTCGGCCAGTTGGTAATTATGCTGTCGAATGTCAGTAACATTTCTTTCCCATATATTTATGTCATCAGTCGTAGTTTCATGCCCTAGGTAGAATATTACACTGTTTCATGTTTTATATTTTTACTTCATATTTATCTCCATTATTAATATTATGTAAATACTGCGGGCACTTACACGTTACATAAATAACACTGTATTGCACAGATGCTTCTGCTTTTCTCCTCTCGAAGGCATGTTTAAAGATTTCTCCTCATCTCTCATTTTCCGCTCACCACTGACGATCAAACTCATCACCTTCCCGTCCTCCACACCAACCTGCGCCCACAGCAGAGCCCTGCGGCTGGCCGTGCCTTGTGCCCCGCGCCCACCTCCCAGACCTGTGCCCGGCTGGCTCCTCCTCATTCAGATCTCAGCTCAGAGACCTCCCCCGATCAGAGACCCCTGATGGCCCAGCCCAAAACAGCCACGCCCACACCCACTCCCCCTGTTTCATTTCCTCCCCAGCAGTTACCGCGAGAGGCATTTTATTGCTCATTGACTTGGCTGTTTCTTGTCCCCTCCCTCATGACACGTTTCAGGGGAGCAAGGACTTCGAGGGTCTTGTCATAACTCACGCCTGACACAGTGCCTGGCACGTAGCAGCCACTCAGCAGAGGTCAGCTGAAGGAATGAATGAAGAGCAGAGAGACGAGACCGAGATGGGGGTGGAGCGGAGAGAAAGCACACACAGAAGGACAGAGAACCCGGGAAACAAAGACACAGACACACACAGTGAGAAGCAGCTCGGCAGACGAAGGTCAAGGACAGAGGCGATCTTGGTCGCTCGCTGGCCCTGGTTCCATCCCCTCGTGAGGTCTCACGGCACAGCCCGCCCTGAGTCTGAGGCCGCATTCTACCCTTTAATCGATCTCCCTTTTCTGTTTTAGCTAAGGGGTTTCTGTCCCTTGCAACCCAAAGAGCCTTGAAGACGACAGAGTCCACTGTCATCTGCATCTTCCTAACCCTGGGCATTTTCAAAAGCAAACACACGACTCAGTACACACCTAGCAGGTGCTCAGGTGCTCTGTGCAGAATCCTGAGGCTTCAGAGCAAACCTGACAGCACACATCTGTCCTGGAAACGGTGCAGAGTCTGGGGGAGGGCGCAGGAAGAAAACAGGACCTCGTGTGTGTTCAGATGCGCAGAGACAGGAAGATCTCTGGGGACACAAGAGGGAAGGAGGGCGGGAAGACTTCCTGGTGGTGATGCCTGAACTGAGGCCAAAAGAAGGGGTGGGGCCAGCAGAGAAAGGGGGAGAGAGACGCACACGTGGAGCAGCGTGTGCAAGGGCCGGAGCGGAAGGGCGCGTGGGAACAGCAGAGACTGGACCAAGGCGATCTGCGGGAGCGAGGGTGCTGGTTATCGCTTAGGTTCTCTATTCCTTACATTCACAATGAACAGACTTGAAGTTAAAAACAAGAAGTAACTAACCTGTGGAAATGTACAGGCTTTGCTCTTTTATTTTGTATACAAACGGATATTTATTATAGTTCCTGGAGAAACTATATAGATTCTAACTGTGGGAACTGTCTGTATGATGATACAGGATTTAGTAAATTATGAAATTCTAAACCATAAACATATTCAAAGTTATAGATATATTCATATATTAAATTATACATGTACTATGAAATTCTCAGTATTTTAAGTTTCAGTGAAGTACTTAGAAAAAAACGTTTTTATTTTATAAATTGGAACCTGAAACTTTACTACGTAACAATCTGCACTCTGTGTGCAATCTGAGCTGCCAAAAAAGAACCTTAAAAATATCTGGGCAGTTTTTCCTGCCGCTTAAAAAATTATACTTGTGGGACTTCCCTGGTGGTGCAGTGGTTAAGAATCTGCCTGCCAATGCAGGGGACATGGGTTCAATCCCTGGTCCGGGAAGATCCCACATGCCGCGGAGCAACTAAGCCTGTGTGCCACAACTACTGAGCCCATGTGCCACGACTACTGAAGCCCACGCACCTAGAGCCCGTGCTCCGCAACAAGAGAAGCCACCGCAATGAGAAGCCCACGCGCCACAACTACTGAGCCCATGTGCCACGACTACTGAAGCCCACGCACCTAGAGCCCGTGCTCCGCAACAAGAGAAGCCACCGCAATGAGAAGCCCACGCACCACAACGAAGAGTAGCCCCCGCGCGCCACAACTAGAGAAAGCCCGCGCGAACCCAACGCAGCCAAATAAATAAATAAATAAATAAATAAATAATACTTGCAATTCATCACCATGAACCCAGGTATTAAAAACAGTAATTTTCTCAATAAACAACAAGGTCCTACTGTACAGCACAGGGAACTATATTCAACATCCTGTGATAAACCATAATGGAAAAGAATATGAAAAAGAATATGTATATGTATAACTGAGTCACTTTGCTGTACAGCAGAAATTAAACACAACATTGTAAATCAACTATACTTCAATAAAATGTTTTTAAAAAGGTAATTTTCTCATACATCTACTAATGAATACCACATAGCTACTGTGTTTATGTTTATTACCCTGCAAATTCCCACAGTTGAAATTTGCAATTTTTCTATTTTTAACTATAATAAATATAGTCATTTGCATTTGCAAACTTTTCTTAAAGGTAATCAACATATATTTGGGGCCATTATCTTACAGGACAGCAATTCCGTCCTGATTGACTTATTTCCTAAACAGTATTTCCTTCTGCTTCTCCACTCTTCCTTCCCCGGGCTGTGCACACCCCCCGCACACACCCAGTTCATTTCTGTGTCCCCGGCACCTAGCACACTACCTCGTAGAGAACTGGCACTCAAGTGCCTGTTGAATGGGTAGTCCTTTTATTTTCCTGTAAACCAGAAACATCTTTCTGGATTTAGAGTTTAGGAAATCTTGGACAACTCACTTAAACTTTCTGCACCCAGATGAACTGGCTGCTCAAAAAGAGAATCACTGCTTAGAAGCAGCTAACTCTATATTTGACAAACTGTACTGGACGAACTAACTTTTAAGTCCTTTCTGAGTAGTTATCAGTGGGAATCTTTTTCTCAGGAGGAATCCTTAGCAGCTAATAAAGGAATCTTTAGAAGGCATCACAAATATTTGTCAATGTGGACATCACAGGCATTTTAAGTACCAAAATTAAATATTAAACTTTACCTAGGAAAAAACACCAGCCATTTAGAAACATGGTTGTGAAAGGACAGTCAACTTCTCCAAGAACTACCTGGAAAGGACACATTTCCTGAAAAAAAAAAATTAACTTTTATATCTGATAATTTTCAGACAAGTTTTTAAATCTTAAAAGTTATTAAACTTTAAGTATGTCAAATTCAATTTTAACTTAATATTTTATGCCAGGGAGAAGGTTCCTTTTTATAACTTCCTGAAAACATTTTTAAAAACTAATAAATATTAAGAGCACTTGTAATTACAGACCATTTTCTCTCTCCCATCTTCTCCCAGAGTGGCACACGCAACAGATAATTTTATGTTTCACAGCTTCTTCCATGAGAGTAGACAAGAAAGATGTTATTATCCCCACTTTATAAACAGGAAAAGTGAAGTTCTGAGAGGCTTAAAAATTCTGCCCAAGATTCAACAACTCCAGACGTAGAAACTTCTGCTAACTTGCTCTACAGCTGCTTAGTCTTCATCTACAGCAAGATGATAATTGGACCAGAAAAGGTCACTTCTTGCTCTAAAATTCTAGATCAAAACATGTTCTTATCAACACTGTTGCCATAAGAGCTGAAATACGCATACACTGAAGAGTGATAAATAACTGTCTTCTTTATGTTTTGCTAATCAAGCCAAGAAAAGCTGCTCACATATTCCACTGACAGATCTTTTCTACTATTCCCCAACATTCATAAATTTGGCTATTCTCTCGTGATACATTCGTCATTTCTTCATTTAACAAATATTTGGGTTTCTAATTCTAACAAGGAAAGATACTCCATTGAGTGAGATAACAGAACAGTAATTTGCTGCTTCACACGGTGCTGACCTGCAAAGTGCAGAGGTCAAAGTACCTGACCGTTAACAGAAAGGGAAGGAAAGAAAAATCACTATGAAGAAACTTTCTGGGGATGACTGTAAAAGCAGAATTTCCACAATCTTAAGAATGAATAATTCACTGCCTTTCTGAACTAAGACTCCTCAGCCGGCTGACAGAACACAGATAATAATCCGACTGTTCTCTCTCCTTCCTAAGCCTGGGGCACAGCTAGATCCGTTCTAGAAGCAAAGAAGAGAGGTTAACTCATGACATTCAATGGATGCCTTAGGGCAGTGGGCCTAGCGCAGGTCTGAGGCTGTCAGGGATTCTGTGCGCTGGGAAACAAAATGCAAACGTTCAGCACAATTAGTACTTGTGTTGAATATTGTTAAAGAAAAAGAATGAATTCTGTTGGCCTAAAATTTTTCAACGCTCTCACACTCTATGAACGTCCACTACAGCTTCAGCGTCACCATCTCATTCACAGCATTGTCTGTGGAACGCATCAAACCCGAGTCCAACGCCTAAGGGGACAAAACACTGCCCTCTTACTACAATAGTCGGTAATTTGCTGTCGCTACTCGCTGAGCCCCTACACGCTCCACTAGCTGGGCTTACTGGCAGTAAGCAAGCACAGAGCAAACCATTTACAGGGGAAACACAAGGCGCCGCTCCGTACCTGCCTCGCCGCTCCCTCCCAGCGTCCAGCCCTGCAAGCCGTCCCCCCCCCCGGAGGCGCGTCAGGTGCGTTCACTCCCACCGCGCGGGGTCCCGTCTTAGACCCCACGGAAGAGACAGGGGGCGAGGGGACAAGTCCTGCTCCCCAGGAGCTGACACCCACTAGGGTGGGACGGACCATAATTCCGCAAGTAATTTCTGGTCGTGCTGAGTGCTGTGCAAGGATTCAAACCAGGCGACAGGCTGGAGTGACTCCAGGGAAGGGATCAAGCTGGAGAAGCGGCGGAGCCCAGCTCAGAAAAAGGGTTCGAGGTCCAGTCCGGCCGCTGCCCTGAGACGCCCTTTCAAAAGCTGTTTCCCCGCCGCGCGGAAGCGAGGGCAGAACAGTGCCCGCCTCTGGGCCGTCGGGGCGTCCGGGAGACTGGAGGGGGGCGTCCGGGACACTGGAGGACGGCGACCCACGAGGGGCGCTGCGGGCTGGGGGAGCCCTGCGCCCCCGCCCCGACCCCACCCGCTAGGCCGCCCCGACGGGCCGGCGCCCCCCGACCTGGCCTCCCCTTCCCGCCCGCCCCCGCGCCCCCGCCCCCAGCCCGGCCCGCGAGCCCCTCCCGCCAGGCCCCGGCCCACGCCCGCGCCCCCAGCGCTCCCGGCCCGAACCGCTATCCGCCCGCTCGCCCGCCCGCCGCTCACCGCCGTCAGGTCCGGCAGCCGGTCCCGCATCCCCGCGGGCCGGGCGCCGCGCGCCGCCGCTCAGGCCTGCCCGGCGCCGCCTCCGGCCGGCCGCAGGCTCTCGATGGCCCAGCCGCCGCCTCAGCCAGCCGGTCACCGTCCCCTCCGCCGGCGCTGCCACGGCAACCGCGCCGGCGCGCTCTGCGTACGCCCGGCCCGCGCCGCGCCCAGGCCCACGCAGACGGCGGGAGCCTTCCTGCGGGAATGCCGCGGCCCGAGGGGCGGGGCCCGCCGGGGAGGGGCGGAGCCTTGGCGGGGTGGGCGGGGACTATCGGGGAGGGAAGGGGCCGGCCAGAGATGGGAAAGAGGCGGGGCCTCTTAGGCCCGGACAGGGACAGGACCTGGTGGGGGAAGGGGCGGAACCTGACTGAAAGTGGAGGGGCGGGGCCTGTTGAGGAAAAGGCGGGGCAGGCCACGGAGGGGCGGGGCACGGCCGAGCTGCGTTCTGGCGGCCTCGTAGCCTGGTCAGTTAGATGCACCTTTTACCCTTCTTGATTGCTTTTATTTTTGTGCTTTCGCATTCATTTTATTTATTTTAAAAATTCGTGGTAAATTTGGTGACAAACTTAGCAAGCCTATGGAGATGAGCTGGGTGCAGCTTTGCGTATGCATATTCTGAACATAGGCCTTCTCTTTAAGGCTTCATACCAGCCTTTTGTGTGAATAAAGGACAAGAGATAAAGTAAGTCCTATAATGCTTAACGAATATAACTTAAAATGGCATGGGATGGTGATATGCACGGACTCAGGCCTTGGGATGCAGTCCTAGTGGAGAAAGAGGATACAGAAGCGGATAAATAAATAAGCAAAAAAAATAGGGGCATGCACTTGGAGGAGAGCTGAAAGAGGGGTGGCTACATCAGAAAGGTGGGCATGAGAGGCGCCAGAGTGTAGGCCAACAAAGTTAGAGGGAACAGTCCCCAAGACCACTCTCACTTCTGACACCAACTACAAGTTCCGGGGGTTCCCCCACCACACTCAAATTCAATAATTCACTGGAGGGACTCAGAATTCACTAAACCCTGCAGCGCTGACAGTTAGGGTTTATCACAGGGAAGGATACAGATTAACATCAGCGAAGGGCAGAGGTGCATGGGGGGAGACACAGTAGCACCAAATGGGAGGCTTCTGTTGTCTTCTCCTTGGGCAGTCAGGGTACATTACTTTCAAGCATTGATGTGTGTCAATATACACGAAGTCGCCCACCAGGAAATCTCACCCGAGCCACCAAATTCTGAGTTTTTATTGGGGCTCCATTGCATAGGCATGACTGATTGATTAATTGCCCTCCTGGTTGATCTAAGTCTCCAGGTTGACCTGTACCCATGGAACCCGAAAGTCCCATCCTAAATCACATTGTCACTATCTGGCTAGTCCAAAGGCCCCCAGGCAAACAAATACTACTTCCAGGAGTGAGAGCAAAGGACAGACTTCTTTTTGGACAAGGTTAAATTCTTTACTACCTCCTTGAATAGGTGGCTTTTGTGCTATGATCTAAGGTAAAGAAAGCAGCCATAAGAAACATATTTGAGAATAGTCTAGACAGAAAAAGCAGGGAATTTTGGATTTGGTTCTGGGCGTGACTGGGTTCTTGGATTATAGTAGAGGAGCAGGGGAAGCAGAGACTAGACAGTTTAGAAACCAAAGATAGGGACTTAAACTTGGGTGGACTAGGGGCAAATTTGTCTCTTCTTAATTTATGACTTTGTTATGTTTTTCATAATTTAAATCAAAATCAATAATTTGATGGATATGGGTTGAACAAAAATCCTCCCTTTTGACTAAGCAATTAAAATGAGGTGTGAGCAGGGGGTGAGGAGGCAGTAATTGTACAGAGCTTTTCTGAGACTGGAGTTAATATAAAGGGGGTAAAACTGAGTGAGGGTAGAAAAACACCTGGTCCTGGACACAGCGTTTGAGCTCCTGTGTCAAGCAGTACTTGGAACCAATATACCGCAGGACTTTCATAAGCCAATGAATTTCTTTTTCAGGTTTTTCACTTAGAATGAAGACGTCCTAATACATTGCTATGAGAATTTACAGACTAAGAGGTAAGCTACTTCTGAAATGTAGGGTCCCGGGGAATAGGGGCTTTGGTCTGTTTTGTTCACTATTGTGTCTCCGATTCCTACAAAATGTCAGGCACATTGTAGGCACTCAATACACAATTTGTAAAATAAAATAATAGATGTTCAAAAACTCTAATTCAAGAAGATACACACACCCCAATGTTCATAGCAGCACTATTCACAATAGGTAAGACATGGAAACAACCTAAACGTCCATCAACAGAGGAATGGATAAAGAAGATGTGGTACATATATACAGTGGAATACTACTCAGCCATTAAAAAAGAATGAAATAATGCCATTTGCAGCAACATGGATGGACTTAGAGACTATCATACTAAGTGAAGTAAGTCAGAGAGAGAAAGACAAATACCATATGATATCACTTATATGTGGAATCTGAAATATGACACAAATGAACTTATCTACGAAACAGAAACAGACTCACAGATATAAAGAAGAGACTTGCGGTTGCCAAGAGGGAGGGGTGTGGCAGAGGGATGGCTTGGGAGTTTGGGATTAGCATGTGCAAACTATTGTATATAGGATTGTATATACAATTTTATATTGTATATTGTAACAAGGACCTACTGTATAGCACAGGGAACTATATTCAATATCCTGTGATAAAGGAAAAGAATATGAAAAAGAATATATATATATATGTAACTGAATCACCTTGCTGTACATCAGAAATTAACACATTGTAAATCAACTATACTTCAATAAAATTAAAAATAATAATAATAATAATAGATGTCCAGTCCTGGCTTTGAATCCCAGTTCTGCTATTTACTCTCTGTGTAACTTTGGATTGTGAAAACTAATAAAGGGAAACCTCACTAAAATGGAGTCAAGAGGCCAGAGGGGGTGCTCTCACTCAATGTTGCTCTCACTCAATGTCAATACAGATCCCAGCAGGAAGAGATGGTACCTCACATCCCCTGTGGGAAGTGACATTACTACCACCAGCGAGAGGAAGATTTTCTCTTGGCCTGGCAACAGCTCAGCCAATGAGAGACCATCACACCTCAGCCAATGAAAGCCACTGTATTTCAAATTCCCAGTTTCTTCCAACGGACTTTTTGTTCATAACAGCCCCTCCCAAGTTCCCCTTCTCCTCTACAAGAGTTTCCTTTCTTTTGTTTTACCAGACTTGCTTGTAGGTTGCCGTAGTTGCACATCCCAAATTGAAATTCTTTGCTGCTCAGGAGTAAACCCATTTTGCTGGTAAAATAACTGACTTTTATGGTTTCAGGTTAACAGGACAAAAAGACTAATTCCTCTAAGCCTCAATTTTCCTGCCTGTGAAGTGGTGAAAAGGCAGCTTTCAAGCTGAAAGGCTGTGACTTTCCCATTTTGACCCCACTATGCCTCCAGAGACTGATTCACCCTACTCATTTGCCCTCTTAATTGCAAACAGTGAGTATGAATGATGTCTGTTTAATCAATTTATGCTTATTACTCTTAGAAACAATTAACACCTAATAGAAATCTAAACTACACATGGTAAAATTTGTTACAAATTTAAAAAACCGATTGAAAAGTTATATCTGGTTAGCAACAGCAGAAAAAATTACTCAGAAAAATTAGGCTTCGTAGAAAGAATCATTAACATAAAATTAACTTCCTAAAAATGCACACTGCAAAATTTGCTCTTTAAAAATTGATGAAAGCATCAAATCTTAACAAACCTTAGATGTGCAAAATGAAGCCTGGAGAAACTGCACTGAGTAAAAATTATTTACCTATCTGCACACACACCAATACTCTCCAATGCCAGAAGCTGTAATAAATAAATGTTTTATGCTGGAGAGCTGATTAATGAGTAAACTCTTCGCAGCGGAAAGTACAGGGGTAGTGTACTGAGTAGTAGACTACTCAGGTTTGAGTAGTGACTCAGACAGGCGGGTCTGATCCAGGTACTCAGACAGTCGTCAGGGCTCAGCTTTCATCCGCCAGGTGACTCCTCTTTATTGGCCTCTGGCTCTGGCGGGAGCCAGATTCAGTTCCAGGGAAAAGAAAGAGCACCTTTTCTGGGTTGCAGCCTCAGATTCCCGAACTTCACTCTGACTGGATCAACTGGGGTCATTTGTCTACCCCCGAACCAATCACCAGTCAGGTGGCTCTGTGGTTGTGATAGGTCAAACCTGGTCATGTGACCTCCCTGGGACCGGAAATGCCTGTCCCGGAATTCACTGGCAGATGGAGGTCTAATGAACGGGGCTGAATCCTGCAGAAGGACAAGGGGTTCTGCGTGGCTGAATAACCACCCCATGCCACTCCATCCCAGGGAAGATAAACTCACCAGCAAGAAATGAAAAAGGAAGACATTGGGGTCTTTCCATTGTACTGTGTAGAACGCTAATTAAGGCATTGATTTACCCTAACACGGTTCCCTCTGGAAAACACTTTCTTAATGAATCCTTACTGATGTCAGAACAATTTTGACTAAATGTGTTTATCCATAATGTTCCCTGGATTCTGAATGTGGCATCTAAACATCCAGTTTCTGTGGTATCTCACTCGAAAAAATGGAGTCCCACAGTCAAAGCAATTAAAAATGAGTCCAATCTTTATTAGGTTATCCCTAAGAATATTAAAAGAGGTCTCATTTGTAACCCCCAAGATCACTCTTCAAATCCTTTCTACAGTCTTCTAGTGTTTCATGTCTTTTATACCCTATAGTTCCCAGAGTACTCTTTTTCTCACTCAGCACCCCCTAAACTTCCCCACCAGGGCACTCGTACTGGGTCAGCACTTTCCATCCATCCACCACCACTGTTAATTTCTCTCCAATAAGTATTGGCCCTGCCTTTTCCTCCCCCTCCCCCAACAGATTATTCCAAAGCATATAATATGGGGAGCAGTTGGATAATGTTGAATTGTCAGCCAGAAGTTTCTTATCCTGCCAGGGGAAGAATGAGGGTGTGGCTACTAATATATAATTTGTCAATTTTCCCTTATTTCTTACATACATAGGCAGTCAAATGTCTCTGGGGGTCAAAATATCAGTCAGATCACAGTAGTGCGTTCAAAACAGCTACTTACCAAAATTGAAAGAGACCTATGTTCCTAAGAAAGAGAATCTGATTACCACCCCCTTGATGGATGGGGGTAGTTCTCGAAGAAAGGGGGTCATTGTGAGTTGGACTTAGACAAGGCCTGAAAATGTATCCTCTCCTACAGTAGGCCACCTTAGAAAGGAGAGAAGGGAGAGAGAACAGGGGCAACGAGAAAGGCCATTAGTCACTGGGATAAGCATCATAATGCCCCCCATAGATGTCCACACCCTAATCCTTAGAACCTGTGACTATGTTACCTCATATGGCAAAAGGGGCCTTGCAGGCTCTTGGACTTTCCTGGATTACTAGGGGTGGGCCCAGTCTAGTCACCTGAGCCCTCGCAAGCAAAGAACTTTCTCCAGATGAAAAAGATGCGGCAGAAGGGGCTGTCAGAGAAACTGCAAATGTGAGGTGTCAGTGCCACATCACTGACTCTGAAATGTAGGGTCATGTGCAAGGACCCAAGAGACTTCTAGGCCCTAAGGGTGGACACCAGCTGACAGCCAGAAAGGAAATGGGGCCCTCTGTCCAATATCTGCAAGGAACTGGGTTCTACCAACAACCTGCGTGGGCTTGGAAGCCGATTCTTCCTTGTACCTCCCTATAAGGGCCTGGGCATTGACACTTTGATTTCAGCCTTATGAAACCCAAGCAGAGAACCCAGCTGAGCCACCCAGACTTCTGACCTATGGAACTGTGAGCTAATAGATATATATTGTTTATAGCTGCTGAGTTTTCAATAACTTGTTATGTCAACAATAGAAAACTAATATAGTCATTTACTAAAATTAGGAATTTAGCTCCTGGAAGATAGGGCATATATCTTAATATTATGTGTCCCTTTTCAAGGAGTGTTACAAATAAATGAATGAAAGAATGAGTAGGGCAAGGATGGTGACACACTGATCTTTCTATCTGTCCTCGCTACCCACATAGCTATGTTTTGGGTTGACATGAACTGAATAAATAAATCATACCTTTAGTTGCCACAGAGTGAGAAGGGCCTACAGAGAGCTAGAACAGAACTGAATGCCTCCTGAAATCACGGTGGGAATCATGTGACAATTCATAGGCCAGAGACTCACAGTTAAGGGTGATGTACACCCCAGCACATTGGCTCCAGCCTTCTCCTATGCAACCTAGAATTTTCATCTAGACCATCGGTTTTATTTTCCCCACCTGATTCATCCATCAGAAATGGTTGACTCTTCAGTACACTAAAGTTGAAGCCAACACTCTGGAGGTTACAGCACACTGATAACATGCTGTGCAGATTGATGGGACCGTTTATAAACCCTATATATATAAAGTATTACTCACTCAGAGTAAAAAGTAAAGTCCTTATAGTGGCCTGCAAGGTCCTGTCCAATCTGATCATCCTCCAAGACCTCCAGAGCCTTGTTTCCCTCTGCACTTCCCTCCACTGACTCCCAGCCAGCCATGTGTCACCTCAGGGCCTTTGCACTGGCTGTTCTTGTCTGAATGCTCTTCCCCCAGATATCTGTGTAGCTTGGTCCCTTACTTCCTTTAAGACTTTGGTCCAGTGACACCTTTTCTGGGAAGCCTGTCCTGCCCCGCCCTGTTAAAAATTGCCATTTCTTCTTCACACTCTGAACCCTCTTACCTTGTTCTTTTTTCTCCTTAACACCTACACCCTCTGACCAACTATGTCCTATACACACTTATTTTGTATGCTGCTTACTATTTGTCTTTCTCCTCCGAAAAGTCCACTCCATCAAGGGCAGGGATTTTTGTCCACTTTGCTCAGCAATTCTTGCCAACACCTGGAATGGGGCCCAGCACATAGGAGGTGTGTAATAAATATTTGTCGAGCAACTTATGCTGCAAAATTTGCTTAATACATGTATTCATTCAAAAGTAAACTTTATTACCGTGGTGGGAAACTTAACGGAAAATTACAGGTTCGTGAATTTCTGGCCAGCTGCAGAGTTTGAATTTGAACCTAGCAAAGTTCCTGCCTATTTTAAAATTTGTGACTCTAAGTTAATATATTTATTTATTTTTTTAAACATCTTTATTGGAGTATAATTGCTTTACAATGGTGTGTTAGTTTCTGCTGTATAACAAAGTGAGTCAGCTATACGTATACATATATCCCCATATCCCCTCCCTCTTGCGTCTCCCTCCCACCCTCCCTATCCCCACCCCTCTAGGTGGACACAAAGCACAGAGCTGATCTCCCTATGCTATGCGGCTGCTTCCCACTAGCTATCTATTTTACATTTGGTAGTGTATATATGTCCATACCACTCTCTCACTTCATCCCAGCTTACACTTCCCCCTCTCCATGTCCTCAAGTCCATTCTCTACATCTGCATCTTTAGTCCGGTCCTGCCCCTAGGTTATCAGAACATTTTTTTTTTTTTTTAGATTCCATATATATGTGTTAGCATACGGTATTTGTTTTTCTCTTTCTGACTTACTTCACTCTGTATGACAGACTCTAGGTCCATCCACCTCACTACAAATAACTCAATTTTGTTTCTTTACATGGCTGAGTAATATTCCATTGTATATATGTGCCACATCTTCTTTATCCATTCATCTGTCGATGGACACTTAGGTTGCTTCCATGTCCTGGACACTTAGGTTGCTTCCATGTCCTGGCTATTGTAAATAATGCTGCAATAAACATTGTGGTACATGACTTTCTTTGAATTATGGTTTTCTCAGGCTATATGCCCAGTAGTGGGATTGCTGGGTCGTATGATAGTTCTATTTTTAGTTTTTTAGGGAACCTCCATACTGTTCTCCATAGTGGCTGTATCAATTTACATTCCCACCAACAGGGCAAGAGGGTTCCCTTTTCTCCACACCCTCTCCAGCATTTATTGTTTCTAGATTTTTTGATGATGGCCATTCTGACCCGTGTGAGGTGATACCTCATTGTAGCTTTGATTTGCATTTCTCTAATGATTAGTGATGTTGAGCATCCTTTCATGTGTTTGTTGCCCGTCTGTATATCTTCTTTGGAGAAATGTCTATGTAGATGTTCTGCCCATTCTTGGATTGGGTTGTTTGTTTTTTTGATATTGAGCTGCATGTGCTACTTGTATGTTTTGGAGATTAATCCTTTGTCAGTTGCTTCATTTGCAAATATTTTCTCCCATTCTGAGGGTTGTCTTTTTGTCTTGTTTATGATTTCTTTTGCTGTGCAAAAGCTTTGAAGTTTCATTAGGTCCCATTTATTTATCTTTGTATTTATTTCTATTTCTCTAGGAGGTGGGTCAGAGAGGATCTTGCTGTGATTTATTTCATGGAGTGTTCTGCCTATGTTTTCCTCGAAGAGTTTTATAGTGTCTGGCCTTACATTTAGGTCTTTAATCCATTCTGAGTTTATTTTTGTGTATGGTGTTAGGGAATGTTCTAATTTCATTCTTTTACATTTAGCTGTCCAGTTTTCCCAGCACCACTTATTGAAGAGGCTGTCTTTTTGCATTTGTATATTCTTGCCTCCTTTATCAAAGATAAGGTGACCATATGTGCGTGGGTTTATCTCTGGGCTTTCTATCCTGTTCCATTGATCTCTTTTCTCTTTTTGCGCCAGTACCATACTGTCTTGATTACTGTAGCTTTGTAGTGTAGTCTGAAGTCAGGGAGCCTGATTCCTCCAGCTCCGTTTTTCTTTTTCAAGATTGCTTTGGCTATTCAGGGTCTTTTGTGTTTCCATGCAAACTGTGAAATTTTTTGTTCTAGTTCTGTGAAAAATTCCATTGGTAGTTTGATAGGGATTACATTGAATCTGTAGATTGCTTTGGGTAGTATAGTCATTTTCACAATGTTGATTCTTCCAATCCAAGAACATGGTATATCTCTCCATCTATTTGTATCATCTTTAATTTCTTTCATCAATGTCTTATAGTTTTCTCCATACAGGCCTTTTGTCTCCTTAGGTAGGTTTATTCCTAGGTTTTTTATTCTTTTTGTTGCAATGGTAAATGGGAGTGTTTCCTTAATTTCTCTTTCAGATTTTTCATCATTAGTGTAAAAGAATGCAAGAGATTTCTGTGTATTAATTTTGTATCCTGCTACTTTACCAAATTCATTGATTAGCTCTAGTAGTTTTCAGGTAACGTCTTTAGGATTCTCTATGTATAGTATCATGTCATCTGCAAACAGTGACAGTTTTACTTCTTCTTTTCCAACTTGGATTCCTTTTACTTATTTATTTTTTTCTTCTCTGATTGCTGTGGCTAAAACTTCCAAAACTATGTTGAATAATAGTGGTGAGAGTGGGCAACCTTGTCTTGTTCCTGATCTTAGGGGAAATGGTTTCAGTTTTTCACCACTGAGAATGATGTTGGCTGTGGGTTTGTCATACATGGCCTTTATTATGTTAAGGTAAGTTCCCTCTATGCCTACTTTCTGGAGGGTTTTTATCATAAATGGGTGTTGAATTTTGTCAAAAGCTTTTTCTGCATCTATTGAGATGATCATATGGTTTTTCTCCTTCAATTTGTTAATATGGTTTATCACATTGATTGATTTGTGTATATTGAAGAATCCTTGCATTCCTGGGATAAACCCCACTTGATCTTGGTGTATGTTCCTTTTAATGTGCTGTTGGATTCTGTTTGCTAGTATTTTGTTGAGGATTTTTGCATCTATGTTCATCAGTGATATTGGCCTGTGGTTTTCTTTTCTTGTGACATCTTTGTCTGGTTTTGGCATCAGGGTGATGGTGGCCTCATAGAATGAGTTTGGGAGTGTTCCTCCCCCTGCTATATTTTGGAAGAGTTTGAGAAGGATAGGTGTTAGCTCTTCTCTGAATGTTTGATAGAATTCGCCTGTGAAGCCATCTGGTCCCAGGCTTTTGTTGTTGGAACATTTTTAATCACAGTTTCAATTTCAGTGCTTGTAATTGGTCTGTTTATATTGTCTATTTCTTCCTGGTTCAGTCTCAGAAGGTTGTGCTTTTCTAAGAATTTGTCCATTTCTTCCAGGTTGTCCATTTTATTGGCATATAGTTGGTTGTAGTAATCTCTCATGATTCTGTGTATTTCTGCAGTGTCAGTTGTTACTTCTCCTTTTTCACTTCTAATTCTATTGATTTGAGTCTTTTCCCTTTCTTTCTTGATGAATCTTGCTAATGGTTTATCAATTTTGTTTATCTTCTCAAAGAACCAGCTTTTAGTTTTATTGATCTTTGCTATCATTTCCTTCATTTCTTTTTCATTTATTTCTGATCTGATCTTTATGATTTCTTTCCTTCTGCTAACTTCGGGGTTTTTTTTTTTTTGTTCTTCTTTCTATAATTGCTTTAGGTCTAAGGTTAGGTTGTTTACTTGAGATTTTTCTTGTTTCTTGAGGTAGCCTCGTATTGCTATAAACTTCCCTATTAGAACTGCTTTTGCTGCATCCCATAGGTTTTGGGTTGTCGTGTTTTCATTGTCATTAGTTTCCGGGTATTTTTTGATTTCCTCTTTGATTTCTTCAGTGATCTCTTGGTTATTTAGTAGTGTATTGTTTAGCCTCCATGTGTTTGTATTTTTTACAGTTTTTTTTCCTGTAATTGATATCTAGTCTTATAGCATTGTGGTCGGAAAAGATACCTGATGCGATTTCAATTTTCTTAAATTTACCAAGGCTTGATTTGTGACCCAAGATATGATCTATCCTGGAGAATGTTCCATGAGCACTTGAGAATAAAGTGTATTCTGTTGTTTTTGGATGGAATGTCCTATAAATATCAATTAAGTCCATCCTGTCCAATGTGTCGTTTAAAGATTGTGTTTCCTTATTTATTTTCATTTTGGATGACCTGTCAATTGGTGAAAGTGGGGTGTTAAAGTCCCCTACTATTATTGTGTTACTGTCGAGTTCCCCTTTTATGGCTGTTAGCATTTGCCTTATGTATTGAGGTGCTCCTATGTTGGGTGCATAAATATTTACAATTGTTATCTCTTCTCCTTGGATTCATCCCTTGATCATTATGTAGTGTCCTTCTTTGTCTCTTGTAATAGTCTTTATTTTAAAGTCTATTTTGTCTGATATGAGAATTGCTACTCCAGCTTTCTTTTGATTTCCATTTGCATGGAATATCTTTTTCCATTCCCTCACTTTCAGTCTGTATGTGTCCCTAGGTCTGAAGTGGGTCTCTTGTAGACAGCATATAGATGGGTCTTGTTTTTATATCCATTCAGCCAATCTATGTGTTTTGGTTGGAGCATTTAATCCGTTTACATTTAAGGTAATTATTGATATGTATGTTCCTATTACCATTTTCTTAATTGTTTTGGGTTTGTTATTGTAGGTCTTTTCCTTCTCTTGTGTTTCCTGCCTAGAGAAGTTCCTTTAGCATTTGTTGTAAAGCTGTTTTGGTGGTGCTGAATTCTCTTAGCTTTTGCTTGTCTGTAAAGTTTTTAATTTCTCCATCGAATCTGAATGAGATCCTTGCTGGGTAGAGTAATCTTGGTTTTGGTTTTTTCCCTTTCATCACTTTAAATATGTCCTGCCACTCCCTTCTGGCTTGCAGAGTTTCTGCTGAAAGATCAGCTGTTAACCTTATGGGAATTCCCTTGTATGTTAATTGTTGCTTTTCCCTTGCTGCTTTTAATATTTTTTCTTTGTATTTAATTTTTGATAGTCTGATTAATGTGTGTCTTGGTGTGTTTCTCCTTGGACTTATCCTGCATGGGACTCTCTGTGCTTCCTGGAGTTGATTGAGTATATCATTTCTCATATTAGGGAAGTTTTCAACTATAATCTCTTCAAATATTTTCTTAGTCCCTTTCTTTTTCTCTTCTTCTTCTGGGACCCCTATAATTCAAATGTTGTTGTGTTTGATGCTGTCCCAGAGGTCTCTGAGACTGTCCTCAATTCTTTTTATTCTTTTTTTCTTTATTCTGCTCTGCAGTAGTTATTTCCACTATTTTATCTTCCAGGTCACTTATCCGTTCTTCTGCCTCAGTTATTCTGCTATTGATTCCTTCTAGAGAATTTTTAATTTCATTTATTGTGTAATTCATCATTGTTGTTTGCTCTTTAGTTCTTCTAGGTCCTTGTTAAACGTTTCTTGTATTTTCTCCATTCTAATTCCAAGATTTGGGATCATCTTTACTATCATTACTCTGAATTCTTTTTCAGGTAGACTGCCTATTTCCTCTTCATTTATTTGGTCTGGTGGGTTTTTATCTTGCTCCTTCAACTGCTGTGTGTTTCTGTGTCTTCTCATTTTGCTTAACTTACTGCATTTGGGGTCTCCTTTTCGCAGGCTGCAGGTTCATAGTTCCCGTTGTTTTTGGTGTCTGCCCCCAGTGGGTAAGGTTGCTTCAGTGGGCTGTGTAGGCTTCCTGGTGGAGGGGACTGGTGCCTGTGTTCTGGTGGATGAGGCTGGATCTTGTCTTTCTGGTGGGCAGGGCCGCGTCCAGTGGTGTGTTTTGGGGTGTCTGTGAACTTAGTATGATTTTAGGCAGCCTCTCTGCTAATGGGTGGGGTTGTGTTCCTGTCTTGCTAGTTGCTTGGCATAGGGTGTCCAGCACTGGAGCTTGCTGGTCATTGAGTGGAGCTGGGTCTTAGTGTTGAGATGGAGATCTCTGGGAGATTTTCACCATTTGATGTTTCGTGGGACCAGGAGGTCTCTGGTGGACCAACGTCCTGAACTCGGCTCTCCCACCTCCGAGGCTCAGGCCTGACGCCCGGCCGGAGCAGCAAGACCCTGTCGGCCACATGGCTTTTCTCCTCTTTGACTCTTCTCCCATATTTTGGGGTCCACTCTCTCTCAGCTGTTCATGGCCCAGGCGGAGGGGATCGGGGTTGCTGGCCGAACCATCTCTGTCAGCCTGAGTCTCTTTTAAAAGAGAAAGATAGCAGCTGGAGTGTGGCAGACAGTCCTCCACGGCTTCCCGCGCCCCAGGTTTGCACAGTATCCGTATCAGCAGCCGCCGCAACCACCACCTCCTAAGCCGAGAAACAACCAGTTAACTTATTTTTATTTGACTTAAGGATATACTAGGGGACATTTTCAAAATCCATTCAAATTCAGACCTCTAAAAAATGATTGTCGGCCTTCCCTGGTGGCGCCGTGGTTAAGAATCCGCCTGCCATTGCAGGGGACACGGGTTCGAGCCCTGGTCTGGGAAGATCCCACATGCCGCAGAGCAACTAAGCCCGTGCTCCACAACTACTGAGCCTGCGCTCTAGAGCCCGCAAGCCACAACTCCTGAGCCCGCGCACCTAGAGCCTCTGCTCCACACAAGAGAAGTCCCCGCAATGAGAAGCCCGCGCACTGCAACGAAGAGTAGCCCCCGCTCGCCACAACTAGAGAAAGCCCGCACGCAGCAACAAAGACCCAATGCAGCCAAAAATAAATAAGTAAACTTATATTAAAAAAAAAAAAAGACTGTCAATTGACCACAGGATTGTTTGCTCTGATTGTGAGTTGAAGACTGGGTTAGAATTCACTTTGTCTTCTCCTGACCCAGATACAGAATGTACATTTAAATGAGAATGAATCTTTCAAGGTATTTGGAAATGCAATAGCCTTGTTTAATTTATCATGTAAAGTTTAGAAACAGGCTACCCTTTTAAAGATGGGACTGAATACGTTATCTGGAAACAGCCTTATGATGTCACATATTGTATTAATCTCCTACTGCTGCTATAACAAATTACCACAATATTAGTGGCTTAAAACAACGCAAATTTATTATCTTACAGTCATAGGGGCCAGATGTCTCACTGAGCTAAAATCAGCCTTTTCTGGAGGCTCTAGGAGAGGTGTGTGTGCTTCCCTTTTCCAGCTCCTAGAGGTGCCCATGCTCCTTGGCTCACAGCCCCTTGCTCCGTCTTCAAAGCCAGCAGTGTAGCACCGTTCTGACCTTTCTTCCATTATCACATGTTTTACTGTGAACACAGCCAGAGCTCCACTGTGTAGGGCTCATGTGATCAGACGAGGCCCACCTGGATGGCCTCTGCACTCAAGGTCCCTACCGCTAATCATGCCTGCCAAGTCCCATCTGCCATGGAAGGTGACACAGTCACAACAGGCTCCTGGGACTAGAGCATGGACATCTCTGGGGGCCATTTTTCTGCCTACGACACATACTCTTGGCTTATTTTTCAGAGAATTATTTAATGTATTCGCTTATGTGAGTGGAAAGGAAACAGGATGACGTACTCCACAGATCATGACTCATGACTTTTGTTTTGGCACTGATGTTATCCAAGAGAAAAAAAATTACTTGAAATGCTATCATCAGATCATTCCTGAGGAGACACTCTTTGAGCTACGAGGCTGAAATGGCACATGGGGATCAGAAAGATACACATATCCCTGATAATCAGGAAAAGCAAATCAAAACTACAATTCAACACTATTTTCCCAACTTCTAGGGAAAATAAAAAATACACATCCCTTTGACGTAGCAATTCCACTTGCGGAAGCTAAATTTCCATGACTGGAATCCCCTGGCGGTCCAGCAGTTAGGACTCTGCACGTTCACTGCTGAGGGCCCGGGTTCGATCCTTGGTCAGGGAACTAAGATCCTGCAAGCCACGAGCGCGGCCTTAATTAATTAATTAATAATTAATCAATTAAAGTTCCATAACAACAATAGCCCCAGGATGTAAATAGATGTGTTTAAGGATATTAACTGCTGCATTGTTTTAGTGGGAAAAAAGCTTAAAAGCAAATGACTACTGGTAGTGGAAGATTTGAACAACTTGGGATTCACCAGTGTAGTGACTATTACGCAGGAGGACACAGGGTCCTGCTGCTTCCCCAGCCTCCATCTCAGTGAGATGTATACATCCAGGCAGGCCTGACACGTGCTGTCAACACTGGCAGAAGAAAACAGTCATCACACTGCCTTAAGCTTGAGCCCCAGGTCTGATCCATTCTACCAAAGCATACTGTGAATTCATGTATTTCCTAAACCCTGTGTTATGGGTTGAATTGTGTCCCCCCCCCAGAAAGATACGCCTAACCCCTGTACCTGTGAATATGACCTTATTTGAAAATTGGGTTTTTGCAGATATGATCAAGTTAAGAGGAGGCCGAGGACGGGTCCTCATCTTATAAGAAGAGGAGATTAGGACACAGACACACGCGGAGGCAGGGACACAGGAAGAATGCTATGTGATGCCAGAGGAAGCATTGCAGTTTTATCTGCAAACCGAGGGGCCCCAAAGATGCCAGCAAGACCTGCAGCCAAGAGAAGAGCCTGGAACAGATTCTCCCCGAGAGGCTCCAGAGAGCACGGCCCTGCCGTGAAGACCTTAATTTCAGAATTCCAGAACTGTGAGAGACTAAATTTATGTTATTTTAAGGCACCCAGTTGGTGGTAGTTTGTTATAGCAGCCCTAGGAAACCAGTACACCCTGGAATTATCTTATAAATAGCACAGGGATGCTATATTAGCGATTACTCTGTCTTATAAGAGTTAGTTTGTACAGAGTAAGTATTCAAAATGTATCACAATTTTTTGAGTTATTTGTAGTGAGGTGGACGAACCTACAGTCTGTCGTACAGAGTGAAGTAAGTCAGAAAGAGACAAACAAATACCGTATGCTAACACATATATATGGAATCTAAAAAAACAGTACTGATGAACCTAGTGGCAGGGCAGAAATAAAGACACAGACATAGAGAATGGACTTGAGGACACAGAGGGGAAAGGGGAAGTTGGGACGAAGTGAGAGAGCGGCATGGACATATATACACTACCAAATGTAAAATAGATAGCTAGTGGGAAGCAGCCGCATAGCACAGGGAGATCAGCTCGGTGCTTTGTGACCACCTAGAGGGGTGGGATAGGGACGGTGGGAGGGAAGGAGATGCAAGAGGGAGGGGATATGGGGATATATGTATACGTATAGCTGATTCACTTTGTTATACAGCAGCAACTAACACAACATTGTAAAGCAATTATACTCCAATAAAGATATTTTTTAAAAGTACCACAATTTTTGAAACCCTGAAAAAATATACATATTGAAATTTTAGATATATATACTATTAAATATATACTCGAAAACAAATATAGTGGAATTTTTCATACACACTTAAAATTATACACCTATATATCCACATGTCTAAATATCTATCTATAGATATAGATACTGTACAGACACTATACTGTATATATATTATAGTTGACCCTTGAACAATGCAGAGGTTAGGAGTCCCACCCTCCATGAAGGCAAAAATCCACGTATAACTTACATAATCCTCTGTGTCCATGGTTCCTCCAAATCTGTGGATTGAGCCAACCATGGATCATGTAGTATTGCATTTTTTTTTTAATTAATTTATCTATCTTTGGCTGCATTGGGTCTTTGTTGCTGTGTGCGGGCTTTCTCTAGTTGCAGCGAACGGGGTTACTCTTCATTGCGCTGCCCGGGCTTCTCATTGCGGTGGCTTCTCTTGTTGTGGAGCACGGGCTCTAGGCGCGTGGGCTTCAGTAGTTGTGGCACACGGGCTCAGTAGTTGTGGCTCATGGGCTCTAGAGCGCAGGCTCAGTGGTTGTGGCGCATGGGCTTAGTTGCTCCGCGGCGTGTGGGATCTTCCCGGACCAGGGCTCGAACCCGTGTCCCCTGAATTGGCAGGCGGATTCTTAACCACTGCGCCACCAGGGAAGTCCCAGTACTGCAGTTTTTTTGTTTCTGTTTTTTAAATTTTATTGAAGTATAGTTGATTTGCAATGTTGTGTTATGTCTACTGTACAGCAAAGTGATTCAGTTATACATATACTGAATACTGAATGTATATATATACACATTCTTTTTCATATCCTTTTCCAATCTGGCTTATCACAGGATATTGACTATAGTTCCCTGTGTTATACAGTAGGACCTTGTGGTTTATCTATTTTATGTATAATAGTTTGCATCTGGTAACCCCAGACTCCCAATCCACCCCTCCCCCTCCCACTCCCCCTTGGCAACCACAAGTCTGTTCTCTAGGCCTGTGAGTCTGTTTCTGTTTGGTAGATATGTTCATGTGTGTCGTATTTTAGATTCCACATATAAGTGATATCATATGGTTGCAATTTTTACTGTTGAAAAAAATTTGTGTATGAGTGGACCCATGCAGCTCAGACCCCTGTTGTCCAAGGGTCAACTGTATATAGTTACTAGGTATCTGTCTACCTATATCTGGAAGTAAATATAAATACCTAGAGATCTAGATAGATACACAGACAGATGGACAGATAGATAGATAGGTAGATAGGCCTAAAATGTCCAGGCCTGTCTCAACCTCTGAGAAGCCCTGTTATACCCTACTATATACTTCTGTTTTCTTATGGCATTTTCTAGCCTCTTTCCTCAGACTACACCCTCCTAAGGTGACACGGGACACAGAATAAAAGCCTCTTTCACAGAGAGGGCTCTGTGCTACGGTGGACTGCCAACAGGCAGCTTTTAAAGTTCTTCTTGCTAAAAAGAAACAACCGTTGTTCCTGACACAAGAGGCCCCTTGCACTCCTGCGGAGACCCTGAGTTTACACAGAAATACAGCCAAGTGTGAGCCCCTCCTGTGCTCTCTGAGCTGGTGCCCTCCAGCTGCACGTCTCTTGGCAGCCTCGGCCTCAGTGCCTCTGCCCTCCCCTCCCCACCCCCCCAGCCCCGAATTCTCTTCCCTCCAACACCTGTGTGGCTCCTTCCCTCACCTGCAGGTCTCTGCTCAAATGTCACCATCTTAGGGGAGGTCTGTTGGTCACCCCGTCTCACTGTCACCCCCTTCCTCTGGCATCTGTATCTTCTTTACCTGCTGTATTTCTCACCTGAGCGGTGATCACTATGTCACACATCTATCTCACTTACTTGGCCAGTCCATGTCCTGTTCTTCCTTCTAGGACGAAAGATCCGTGAGCCCAGGACCCTGTGGGTCTGCTTTGTTCGCTGCCCCCATCCTCAGGGAGTGCCTGGTCCCTCGAGGTGGTCTGTAAACATCAGCTGAATGAATTAATGAATCTGTATTTTTTCGTCGCTGTGTCTCAGACTTACTCAACGAGAGGTTGTGAATTCAGACATCTCAGGGTGCAGGCAGGTCAGTGAGTAGAGCAGGCTGGGTGTCAGATGACAAGTGACCAATAGCAAATGACACCAGGCCTCAAGTCTGAGACATGATGGGGAATGGTGGGGTCCGAGGCAAACGGCAGTGTCTGCCCCAGCCGTGGGGGGCAGTGGTACTTACCTCCAGACAGCGCAGCGATGCAAGATATCAGGCCCAGTGCTTTCCAATCTTGATGTTCAACAGAAACCAGGTATCTGGATTTTTACAGGAAATATCCTCACTTTTTGTGTTAGTTATCTATCACTGCAGAGCAAATTACCCTAGAAGTTAATAGCTTGAAGCAACAATTCACGGTATTATCTCACACAGTTTCCAGGAATTCAGGAGTGGTTTAACTGCGGGGTTCTGACTCAGGGCTCAAGAAATTGCAGGTAAGACGACGTAGGCCTGAGTGGGGCTGGCAGATCCACTTCCCTGATGCTCCCTCACAGGCCAGCTAGCTCCTACTGGCTCTTTGCAGGGGGCCTCAGCTCCTTGTCCCGTGAATCTGTCCAAAGGGCTGTGCCTGTCCTCACCGTATGGTGACCGGCTTCCGGAGTGAGTCGCCCCAGAGAGCAAGGTGGACGCCTCAGAGCCTCAGTGACTTAGATTTAGAAGTCCACTGTCCATTGTGACACCCTCCATTGGTTAGAAGTGAGTCACTAAACGCAGCCCATGCTCCAGGAGAGGAGAATTAAGCTCAAGTTGTTGTTTTTTTTTTTTTTTTTTAAGCTCAAGTTTTTTGAGGAGAGGCGTATCAAAGAATTGTGGACTCATTTTAAAATCATCACTTTTTTTTTTTTTTTTTTTTTTTTTTGGCCGCGATGCGCGGCTTGTGGAATCTCAGTTCCCCTACCAGGAATTGAACCCGGGCCACGGCAGTGAAAGCCCGGAATCCTAAGCACTAGGCCACCAGGGAACTCCCTGAACCATCACATTTAAAAACGCTGGCAAGTTGTTCAGATATAAAGCGTGTTGCTCTTCCCCACCCAGTGTAGGACAAACAACAGCTCTGAAGGCTGGATTCGTTCATGGACCGTCAAAGCATATCCTCTGCACCATTCTGTGGGATCAAAGGGCCATATGGCAATAATATATGCAATCCTCACCCTTTTGATTTTGAGGAAGACAGTTTCTGTGCTAACGCTAAGAAGTAGCACGTAATCTGTTCATCGTTGTGGTCCCTATGTAGAAAATTGACTGTCAAATAAAGAAAATATCTCACAAGTTTCTGATATTCATCAGCTGGATTGATGAATGAATTAGATAATGAAATGTTTAAGAATAGCTTCCTTATTGGTCTGCATCATCAACAAAATTGATGGAAACCGCACAAACAGAAAAGTTTGGGGACTTCCCTGGTGGTCCAGTGGCTAAGACTCCACCCTTCCAACGCAGGGAACGTGGGTTCGATCCCTGGTCGAGAAACTAAGATCCCACATGCCACATGGCATGTCCAAAAAAAAGAAAAAGATTCCCAAGTGATTCACGTGTACAGTCACATTTGGGAAGCAATGTTAAAAAAAAGAAAGGCTTGGCCCTGTACGTGATAAATGTTTGTTATTTGCTTTGTGATTAGTCTTTGATATGAAATAGCATTATTTAAATTCTAATAAGTTGTGTATTTAAATCACTATCATTTTTATTAGATTATAATGCTGCTGTTTCTGATGACTCTTTCTGTATTCAGATGGGATTCATAGCAATTCACTCGATAATTCAACAAATATTTACTGAGTTTCCGTTCGTTGCCAGGCACCGTGTGAGATACCTTGAATATCATGACAAACAAGGCACGTAGTTTATTCTAGTGAGGGAAAGAAAGATTTAAAAAAGCAAGCATGTGAATAATTAAGCAAGGTATTTTCAGTTAGTGGTAAGTGCTCTGGGGAAAAGTTGAACAGTGCCTGAGATGGGGAAGGGCTGATGTGGTGACACCACATGAGAAAGGGTGATCAGGGTGGGTCTTCTGGAGGAGGTGACATTTGCCCTGTGACCTGAAGGGTGAGAAGGAGCTAGTCATGCAAAGATGTGGAGGAAGAACATTTTAGGCAGAAGGACCAGTAACTGCAAAGGCCCTGGGGCAGGAATGAACTTGGCCGAAGAAAGATTCAGAAAGGTTTGTGTGGCTACAGCAGAATTACACGGAGAGAGACCTGAGATGGGGCAGAGAGATAGGTACAAGATAGGTCATGTAGGACCTGGTTGGCCTTGGGTTTCAGCTATCTGAATGTGATAGATAGGAAAGCATTGCAGGGGTTAAGAGGGGAGAAGGATGGTCTGATATGTTTTCAGAAGATCATTCTGTGCCTCCCGATAAGATGCACTGAGAAGGACATAGCATCACTTCTGGGGTGTCCCAACCCAAACTGCATACCCTGAATCTAGTCCTGAGGAAATATGAGACACGTCCAAATGGAGGGACCTTCTACAAAGCAATGGGCCTATGAAATACTCAGCAAAAGGGTCCAGGCCATGAAAGACAAAGAGGAAGGTACTGTCCTAGATTCAAAGAGACTAGACAGAAAGAGAAAGACAAATACCATAGGATATCACTTATATGTGGAATCTAAAATATGACACAAATGAACGTATCTACGAAACAGAAACAGACTCATGGACATAGAGAACAGACTGGTGGTTGCCAAGGAGGAGGAGGTTGGGGGAGGGATGGAGTGGGAGGTTGGGGTCAGCAGATGTAAGCTTTTATATACAGAATGGATAAACAAGGTCCAACTGGGGCATTCCCTGGCAGTCCAGTGGTTAGGACTCCACACTTTCACTGCCAAGGGCCCAGGTTCGATCCCTGGTTGGGGAACTATAATTCCACAAGCCATGTGGCGCGGCCAAAAACAAAAAAACAAAAAAAAGGTCCAACTGTATAGCACAGAGAGGTCCAGTGGTTGAGACTCTGCACTTCCACTGCAGGGGGCGCACGTTCGACCCCTAGTCAGGGGTACTAAGATCCTGCAGGCCTTGAGGCGCGGCCAGAAAAAAAAAAAAAGAAGAATGTATATGTGGGGCTTCCCTGGGGGCGCAGTGGTTAAGAATCCGCCTGCCAATGCAGGGGACACGGGTTCGAGCCCTGGCCCGGGAAGATCCCACATGCTGCGGAGCAACTAAGCCCGTGAACCACAACTACTGAGCCTGCGCTCTAGAGCCCATGCGCTACAACTACTGAGCCCATGCGCCACAACTACTGAAGCCCGTGTGCCTAGAGCCCGTGCTCTACAACAAGAGAAGCCACCGCAATGAGAAGCCCGTGCACAGCAACGAAGAGTAGCCCCTGCTCGCTGCAACTAGAGAAAAGCCCTCGCGCAGCAATGAAGACCCAACGCAGCCACAAATAAATAAATAACTATTAAAAAAAAAAGAATGTATATGTGCATAACTGAATCACTTTGCTGTACAGCAGAAACTAAAACAGCATTGTAAATAAACTATACTTCAATTAAAAAAAAAAAAGAGATAGAGATTAGCAGGACAGGTCCACGTAACGTGTAATCCTGGAGGATCTGCACCAGATAAGGGCAGGAGGGAGACAACTGCCAATTAAGTCCTGTACATTTGATAATTCGATATTCGATAACATTCGATATTCGATAACAATATGAATTTCCCAATTTTGATAAGTGTGCTGTGACTATGTAACAGAATGTCCTGAGGTTTTAAGCAGTACACACAGAGGGGTGTCCTGTTTGCCATTTAGTCTCAAACATCGCAGTGGGAAAAAAATCATATATATATATGATCTACAGAAAAATGTATGTACGATATATATACTGTGACAGAAGGCTAGGATGGTAAAGAAAAATGATCTAGTAAATAATGTTAACGTTTGGGGAAATCAGAGGTAATGGATGCTGAAATTCCTTGTACGATTTTTGCAACATTTTTTTTTTGGTATTTGGCAGCAATTTTTTTAAACTACAGGTTAAGCATGGGCTTGCAATCCACACTGGATGCCAGAGACAAGTAAGTACCTCTGTAAACTGCAAACGAACCAATCACCCAGGAGCTCTGTCTAGAACAGCTAGTACTCTTGGTTTGGTATATATCCCCTTAGCATTTTTGTCGGAGGAAATTTTTTTTTGAATGACAAAAGGTATAAACAGTGGTGTTCTCACCACCCAGAATTATATAATGGTTAATAGGCTGTCATATTTGCTTCAAATCACCTTTTAGAAAAAAAGAAGCAGACATCGCAGATAAAGTTACGATCTTCGTTGACCTCTCATCGTTCCATCACACTCCTCGTCACCATTTCTTGAAGCGACAGCCATCAGAACTCAGTCTATATCCTTGCACTCAATTTTTAAAAACCTACATTCAAGAACTAATATGGTTTCTGTGTATTTGCAAAAAACTTACATAAGCAGTGTTATACTATATGTATAACCTCTATAAAATTATGTATAGACTGTATAAAGCTATTATCACATCTTCCTTGAACTTGCTTCTTTTTTCTCAACATTAGCCTTTTGAGATCTACCTAACCCTGTTGATTAGATGAGCTTCATTCTTTTTAAATGCTGTACAGTAAATCCATAGTCTAGATAATAGATTTTATTTATAAATTTCCCTACGGATGGACATTTGTGTAACTTTAATCTTTTGCTATTATAAATAATGTTGCAGTGAGCATTGTGATATTTGTCTTCTTGGGCATATGTGTGAATTGAACTCTACGGCATCTCCCTAGAAATGGAACTATAAAGGTCATGAGTCATGGACACTTATGTGTTTTATTAGTTTCTACCTTCCCAAGTGGCCAAACCAGTTTACACTCCCACCAGCGGCATCGAGGTCGGCTTGGCGTTTGCCTGAGGGTCCTTAGGGACCCTCGGACCTGAGTTCCCAGTGGGCAGGTTCTCAGATCTGTTGTGCCCAACTTGCATCACCTGGTTCCCAGCAGACTTGCCTGCAAGTGTGCTCAGGACTAGGCAGCTAACTCCTTGTCATTTGGGGTTCTCTTTGCTCTGGGAGGACTCCCCATGGTGGCATCTTTCCCGGGGAACTTGACTGTCCTGATGGGGCCGTTAGCTGTCTGCTCTTGCTGCCAGCCGTGGATGCTTGCTTGGGGAGAGGGGCCACCATATGAGTTTAAGAATCCGTGGCTGTCCAGACAAATGCCCCAAACTGGCCTTTTATATTTAGGATGTGTGTGAGTTTGGAGGACTCCCTTTGGCCAACATCTTTGCTGAAAGCCAATGAAGGATAATAACCCACACTTGTTGAGCTGGAGGTGTACCTTACTTTCCATCTTTGACAATACTGAGAGGAGGCTATGCCCCAGGAGAATGTAAGTTCTATGCGTGTACAGTTCTTGTCTGGACCCTTGACCCTGGAACCTAAATACTCATGGATTGCATCCCTGGTTTGTCACTAAGATGAGAAAAGCTGCCACGGTTGGAAACACTAAATTTCATCATCCTGTTTGCAGAATTAGGGCCACAAAGGCGGCCGACCACTTAGATGCCCTAAGACTAAGGTGGCCGTCTTTCCAGGGTGGGAAAAGCATCGGTCTCTACTTCCTTTACTTCCTAGAAGGTCCTGACCAAGACGGGGGCGCGGGCAAAGGGCCGGAGGGAAGGGCGGGTGGGGCGGCCCGCACCCCAACATGGCGCCCGCCCCGGGCCCGCCGTGCCGTGTTTGTACGCAGGGGCAGGGCCTTTGTGTGGGCCACCCCGCGAGTTTCCCGCCCAAGGGGGCCTCGGCCCTCTCCTTCCACTTCTGTTCCCGCGGTGGCAGCTGGGCGCGCCTCGTCACCGTCGGCGCATGCGCGCGCGGGAACACGCCCTCCGGGCTGGCGCACGTGGCCCCGCCGGCCGGCGTGCGTGCGCGCGACCGCATAGCCTCCCGCGCCCGGCGCGCCGCGAGCCTCTCCCTATGCGCCAGGCCAACGGGTACAGCCGCCGGAGCCGGGGCGGCGTGCGTGCGCGTGCGCGAGGGGCCACGTGGGAGCGACGCGGCGCCGTTGCCCCGCCCTCCCTCGGCGCGCGCCGGCGTCGGCTGCGTCTCCGGGCATTTGAATTGCGCTTCCGCCATCTTTCCAGCCCTCAGTCAGACGGGCGCGGAGACGCTTCTGGAAGGTAGTGGGGCCGGGGAGGGGGTCGCGGGGCGGGGGCGGGGATCGGGGCGTCGCAGCGGCGGCGGGGAGCGGCCGTGAGGCGGTGGCTGCGTGGGGACCCCGGGCTCCGGGAGGAGAGCCTTCCTTCCTCTCTGGCCGCGAGGGCGCCGGGACCCGAGCCGCGGTGGGCCGGGCGGGCGGCCGGGGCGGAGGGGAGGCCGGGCGGCCGGGCCGCGGGGCTGCAGGGGAGATCCGGCCGGGACGGCCGGGCGGAGTGCCGGGGGGCGGTCGGGGCAGCCCGGGCCGGCCGCGGGCCGTGACCGGGCGCTTTTCGCGCCGGGCCCTCGGCGCCGAGCGGGTCTGCGCTCCGAGCGGGCGCGAGCCGGGCCCCGGCGGCCGGAGGAGCCGAGCCGGGGAGCAGCGCCCCCGCCGCCATCGCCGTCGCGCACCCTCGCGGCCCCCGCGCGCGCGTGTGCGTGTGCGTGTGTCGGGTTGGGGGTGGGGTGCGGGCGGCCGGGCTCCGGGGTGGAGGCCTTTGTGGGCCCGGGCACGTGGGGCGGGTCCGGCCATGCGGCCCCCGGGCCGCGCCGCCGTGCAGCGGGCCTCACTTCTTTCTCCTCTGCCCGCAGTAGCATCGCGATGGCTGCGCAAGGAGAGCCCCAAGTGCAGTTCAAGGTGGGTGATCCGAGGGGGTCGGGAGGAAGGGCGGCCCTAGGGAGGGGCGGGCCCGCGTCCGGACGGCCTTAACGGCGGCGTCTGCTTCGTGACTGCGGCCGGGTGTCGTTGGCCGGTGCTGCGGCAGTGCCTTCGGTCCCCTGACAACGGGGCGGGGGGGGGAGGGGGCGAGCCCCGCCCTGCGCGCGGGGAAGCTGGGCTCGCAGCCCCGCTGGTTCGGGTCGTTCGTGAGATGGGACGGGGCCACTGTCTTAAGATGCTTTGTCTTCGGTGTGCTCAGGGGGCATGTAGAGTTCTTCCCTGTGAGACGGTGGTCCAGAGCACCGGGAGAGTCTCACAATCCCGAGGTCCTGAGACCCGTTCCGCTGTTTACTTCAAAGATGTGTTTCCCAACAGCTCGTATTGGTTGGTGACGGCGGTACTGGGAAAACTACATTTGTGAAACGCCATCTGACTGGTGAATTTGAGAAGAAGTATGTAGGTACGTGGGGGAAAGGATGTGTGAAAACGTGTGGGAGATGGATGAGGTCACTGACTAACTTTCCACGCTTATGTTCCAGCCACCTTGGGCGTTGAGGTCCATCCCCTTGTGTTCCATACCAACAGAGGACCCATTAAGTTCAACGTATGGGATACAGCTGGCCAGGAGAAATTTGGAGGACTGAGAGATGGCTATTACATCCAAGGTAGGTATCTGCCTCGTAACCGCCGCCTTTGAGAGGATTTGTAGCTTACCGCCCAAGGCAGCTTACAGATCATCAGGTCTGTTCTGGCAGACACATGCCTAATGCCGACTGAACTGGCCATTGCGTGAAGCGCTTCGATTCAGGAGCTGGGCTGGCTCCCGAGAGCTGACCCTCAGTGGAAGGGGAGGGGAGCCTGTGAAGGTTGTCTGGTGCCATTTGATGGCGTGCTTGCGTCGCCGTAGGCACTGTTTTGAAGGAGGTGATACGATGTATGTTGAGGCTCTTAATTTGAAAAGTGGGAGCAGCAGACAAGGTGTTGCTGCAGCCCCAGGATCTGAAAACTTAGGTTGGGGTGTATATTTTGGTGGAAGTCGATGATCATTTCTTCTGTACTCCATTAAAAAGGTAGTAAACAGTTTGACCAGATCCTGGACCAGAGGCCCTAGGCTTTCTATCTTATAAAATGTTGTGTAAGACCAGCCGGTTTCTTTTTAATTTCACTAGCTTTTGCAGAATATTTTTTTCAGAGTGCTTGATTTTAAAAGTGCAAAGGAAATAAATGCTTCTCAGCAAAAAGATGAACAAAGAAAATGCTCAACGTAAGGCTTTCTCTTCTCATGAAAATCGTTGCGAATCCTTCCATGTCTTTTGCCGTACAACTGCAAAGATTCCTCCTCTCCCCTCCCCACCCCACCCCCATTCTTTAGCTAAAAATCTGTTTAATGTATAACGCGTACCCAGTGGCTTACCAGCTTTATCATGGCTGTTTCTGCAGGTCAACATAGAGAGTTAATTGAGCTTTTAAAACTAGGCACATTATATCCTAGTGTGTTCAGCCATTTAAGAACCTTTTTAAAGAGTAGATTGTTAGATCCTCAGAATATGGGAGGTGAGTTTCCTGGAATGCTGATTTATCATTGATCTACTTGATACTTTTTTGGGATGAGGAAGAATTTATGAAGTATCACAGGTAGATTTCATATGGTAAGCTGGTCTTTCATGGTTTCATGTACAATAAAAGGGACTTTTAAATAATACTGTGTATTAAAATGATTTGAGATTTTTGGAATTGGTAGAGATCTTGAAAATGAGTAGAGAAATGTAGCTGACCTGGAGTTAGGCCTGAGACTGTGAATCCGAGTCCATAGTTTTTAGCGTATTTCAGCCAGGTAGCAAATTCCTAGGCCTACACTGATTTATTGTAAATGCTTCTTTCAGCTCAGTGTGCCATCATAATGTTTGATGTAACGTCAAGGGTCACTTACAAGAACGTGCCTAACTGGCATAGAGATCTGGTGCGAGTGTGCGAGAACATCCCCATCGTGCTGTGTGGCAACAAAGTGGACATCAAGGACAGAAAGGTTAAGGCAAAGTCGATTGTCTTCCACCGAAAGAAGAATCTTCAGGTATGTTTCTTAGAACTTACTGGACTTATGATCCTTACATAAAATTATAAGTCCATTAAAGTGCTTCATTAATGTCTTTGATGTATGGGTTTTTAAAATTAATTTTATCTCTCTTTCAAACAGTACTATGACATCTCCGCCAAAAGTAACTACAATTTTGAAAAGCCCTTCCTCTGGCTTGCTAGAAAACTGATCGGAGACCCTAACTTGGAGTTCGTCGCCATGCCTGCTCTCGCCCCGCCAGAGGTGATCATGGACCCAGCGTTGGCAGCGCAGTACGAGCACGATCTAGAGGTACGATGTGTGCGTCTCGGTAGTGAATGCTTTCAGGTTCCTAGTGGTTTTCATCTGGAGCATTACAACTCTTTCATCTCTTTGTCTAGGTTGCTCAGACAACTGCCCTCCCGGATGAAGATGATGACCTGTGAGAAAAGTGAAGCTGGAGCCCAGCGTCAGAAGTCTAGTTTTATAGGCAACTGTCCTGTGATGTCAGTGGTGCAGCGTGTTTGCCACTTTATTATATAGCTAAGCAGAACATGTGCTTAATCTTTGGGATGCTGAAGGAGATGAATGGGCTTTGGAGTGAATGTGGCAGTTAAAAAAAAACAAAACAAAACAAAAAAAACCTTCATTTTTTTGGACCTGCATATTTAGGTGTTTTGGAACACAGTTGTTTCCTCCTTGAGTTTCAAATATAAGACTGCTACAGTCACATCACAATATTCAGTGGTGGCATCTTGTTTGTTACTGTCATTCCCATTCCTTTTCGTTTAGAATCAGAATAAAGTTGTATTTCAAATATCTAAGCAAGTGAACTCATCCCTCGTTTAAATGAGCCTTTTAAAACCACTAACAGGGAAAATTGTGCCACGTTAGTATTTGAATTGCCTTTGCTATTACTACTTAATTTGAAGTCTGTTAGGTTAAATTCTTCTAATTTTCTGTACATGTGAATCATTTCACGCAAATGAAATGACAGGTCAACAGTATTGTATTTGGTAAGTCGTTAAGACGTGTAAATACTGTCAATGCAGTTAGGCTAAAATAATACCTACCCCACCTGCCTTTTGGCCTAGGTAGTGTCACACCTAGGGAAGAGCTTGAGATTTGTGTGACCTGTCAGAATAAAAGTGGTACCTGTTTTAGACGTTTCAAATAGAGATCTTAAGAATTATAGTTGCTTTTATGGCAGAAGTAACCATGTTCTAATGTAGAGCTTCTCAGAGTCTGATGAAACCATACAGATGGTTGCGGGAACTTGAGGGACGTCTCATCTGTTAAAAACGAATATAAATTGTGCGTTTACTTGCCTTTTGTTTCAGCGTTAACATGTTTAACGTAAAGTTGGTATTCTAGGAGGATGTTCCACGTTTACCTGCTGTTGTCAAGTACTCCCAAGCTTTAAAGATGTCAAAGATTAAGGATTTCATTGGACGCATCACAGCTTTGATGGTTTTTCTCCCCACAAAGAATTTTTGTGGGCGGTGCAAGGACACAGCAGGATGCTGCAACAGGAAAGTAGGGCTTAGATTGGCTTCTCAGTGAAGTGAAACAAGACTGCCAAAGGCTCAGTAGGTTAACCACTTATGTTCATGTGGTTTCCACATGTAAACGTGAATTGAGTCCGTCTTGCCTGAGTTTGATCCCATCGACACCATACTGTAGCAATTAGAAGTCAAAATAAGAGCTATTTTGCTCATGTAAGTACTACTGTACTATAGTGCAGTTTACCAAAGTTCTTTAGGTGTCCAATTATCCTTAAATGATTACTTTCCTACCTAAAAAGGTAGGGAAGGATCACGTCAATATGTGGAGAACTGAAATATAAAGGGTAAAATTGGATGCGTTTTAATTTGTTAAAATATTGAATAAATATTAATAGATTCACTTACAGATTTGAATTGCTGTATATGCTATGCTATATTCAGAACCAGATTTTAGCAGATGTGAAGTTTCTTCCCATGATCAGGATGAGACCTTTCATTCAGATAACTTACGTGAAGGATATGTGTGTAACCTTATGTAGAATGACAAATACGCTGAATCTTAAATGTAACAGTTAAAATCTTGCAAGCTACTTGGAGGTGGGAGAGAATTTACGTCACTCGTCGGAAGAAAAAAATTGCCAAATACATTGCTTCTACTTTGCCTGGATTTTCTGAATCATCTGGTGTTCAGTTATCTTGTGGGGAATACGTTTCTGTTTTGTTTATACAAATGGGGACGTTTTCCCCTCAGTTTGAAATCTGGTCTCTAACGGGGGGGGGGGGGGGGGAGCATTCAGTTGAAAGCCAAGCTAGAAATGGCTTCTAAGAACAGAATTGGTCAGATTAAAAGCATGCAGTGCTTTTGAAGGCAGTTGCACGATGTGCCCTGGCCAATTTTTAACAAACCCCACAAAATGGGTCTTTGGTCTCATCCATCTCAAAATATCTAGGAAAGGGTAGAGATTGCCAAAAACGCATTGAACTTGTAAGACGAGTTGCCTGGCTGATCGGGTGCACCAGGTTCTCGTAGTGAGAATTTCTGGTCCCTTGTGTACAAACATCACTTGAAGAAATTGTGTCGAGCAAGTGGTTCAGAATTGGTCTGACTCGGGAGTCGCGCCTCGGAGATGAAGATGAGTGACCTTGCGTAGCGAGGACGCCTTCAGCCGTGTGGGAGCCCTGCCTGACAGTAACCTGGGCTTGTTCTAAGGCGCCCTGCCGGGCGGGCACTACGCTAGCGGCGCATCCTTCCCACCTAGAGCCGTGTTGGGGTGAAAGGCGGCCCTGGCCCGTTGCACCTTCCCATTAGTAGAGGGCCCTGAGTGGTCCTTGGGAAGCGGCTCTGACCGGCTCCACGTTGCCTCAAGGCCTTGCACGTGTGGGCCCTGCCCTTCTGGGCTTTGCAGTGTTCTGCAGAACCTCCTTTCTCTTTCCTGAAGTAAGCCCACCTGTCAAGTGCTGCAGCTCCTTTACAGCTCACGCGTTGGGTTTTAAACTGGGTCGGGGGTCCCTGCCATGGCCTTATCACTGGACCGCCTCGGCCCGCGTCAGAATGGTAGATTTGCGTTAGAGGTGGTCTCCCTCGGTGGCCGAATCGCCGTGGGGCCAAGGAGCGTGTCTTTTTGCTCCCTCGTGTCTCGTGATACTAAATTTCTGAACCCTGAGGAGGAAAGGAGCTTAGGGGTTGGAGATAGGGCTGGGATCGATGGGATTAGGGTGGGAAGAGGCAGGGAGGATTTTACGCTATCACAGTCTGGTGGTTTTGAAGTTTTTCCCTCCCTGAATTTGTAGTTTGCACTACCTTTGATCCATTTATTCCAGCTTGTCGTCTTGACAGGAGTGGGGAAAGAGTGGACCGTCGGGAGCTTTGCCAGTTGTCGAGTCACTAAGTTAGGACAGTGCTGTTGCATGGTCTGCGGTGCCTCAGGTTGAACCATAGGAAGTGGAAGGGGACCCTTGAGTTGGTTTTCAGTCCCCTGCCTTTAAGAAGCAAAGGAGAAGCCACCCCAGATGGGTAGTCTTTCTATAATGTGGGCAGTTCACTCCCTAAACTCTGAGCTCCGTGACCATGGGTATCCTGGCTGGCCGGGCAGCTTTCGTCCTGGGAGGTGGGCAGGCAGGAGGCGTCTGCGGAAATGTTAATGAGTGTGGTGAGTGCTCAGATGGAAACTTAGACAACGCTGTGAAAGCGTGACAGGGATTGAATCTGAGTCCTGGGAGGAAGGGCACTGATCTGCAGGTATTCGAGAGGAAAGCACGTGGGGCAAAGGGAACAAAACCCCGGGGCAGAGAACCTGGCTGGAGAGCCGCTGGGTACGGGGCGGCTGGAGACCCGTAGACGGGGCTTTTCAAGCCCAGGTACAGATCTCGATACTCGGGACACGTGGGGAGCCCCTGGAGGAGGGTCAGAGCGTCGTTTTAGAAGCTGTGGCAGCAGGAGTGGGCGCCCATGGGCCAGTGACCGTCCAGCCTTGCCCCACCCGAGTCCATTCTCGACTTTCGCTGCAATATTTCGAGAGAAGGGAGGGTGACACCGTGGACAAAGCCTCTGTTCATCCAACAAGCATCTCAGCGAAAACTAAATTGAATAAATATCCCCTGGGAGTGCCAGGCACCCTCTTTTTTGCTAGGCACCACACTCACGTTTCTTCCCCAACTTCGTTGAGGCATAATTGACACAGCTTGTGTGTGTTTGCGGTGTGCACTGCGGTGGTTTGATATACCGTCCACCATCCATCACCTCACAGTTATTTTTTGCGTGTAGTACGAACATTTCGGATTACTCTCAGCACATTTCAAGCATACAATGGAGTAGTAGTAACTACAGTCACCATGCGGTACTTTTGATTTCCAGGCCCCGTTCATCTGGCATAACTGAAACTTGGTGCCCTTTGACCAACACCTCCCCATTTCCCTCTCGTGCACCACTCCCCAGCCCCTGGCAGCCAGCTTCCTACTCTGCTTCTACAAGTTCATCTTTTTCTTTTAGATTCCACATGCGACTATTGCCATACACTATTTTTCTTTCTGTCTCTGGCTTATTTCACTGAGCATAATGTCCTTGAGGTTCATTCATGTTGTAAATGACAGGATTTCCTTCTTTTTTAAGGCTGAATAATTTTCTGTCATATATGTATGGCTGGATGGATGTATGTATAGATAGATATATACACACACACTACATTTTCCTTATCCGTTCATCTGTCGATGCACACTGAGGTTGATTCCGTATCTTGGCTGTTGTAAATAAATTTGCTTCTTAAGACAAGGGGGTCTTAAAAAAATTGAGCTTCCCCAAGCAGTAGGAGTGAGACTTAAACCTATTTAAAGTTATGAATTCAAGGCCAGTTGTTTACAGACGAAACTATCGGTCAGGCGAGATGGTTATGTTGTGATCCCCTAGGCATGAAAGATGGGAAACCAAACTGTTAGGAAGGATCCTTTATTCTAGACAACACTGAAGCCAGCCTGGCAGAGTGAACTGATGGGCCATTTGGGGGTGAGTAACGTTTGCTTTTTTTATTTCCTCACACGTCTGACCTTTTTTTTCCCAAAGAGAAAAATGTCATATACTTTATGGATTAAATGTCATATACTTTATGGATTATGTTTGCAAGATGCAAACATACTAGTCTGTGCTGAATTAAACACATTTTATTAAATAGTTTCCTTGCTGCTACTTATTCTGTGAATTCATGTTTTGTGTTTTCACAGACACTCAAAGTGAGGTGTATACTCTTACCCCCTTTTCAAGTATTTATACTGGGTTATGCTCCAATTTGGAGCTCAGAAAATATTGACTGGTGATGGGATTGGATTATAGGGAGAAGATCTGGAAGAAGAGTAGGGCTAACCAAAGAAAAATGCCCTGAAGAAAAGGAAGTGGAAAGCTTAAATCTCAAAAACAAAACCAAAAAAGCACATGATGGTCCAGTTCTAGAAAGGAGCTAACTAGTTTCTTTTTGTGAGCAATTTTACCCCTTCAGGCATAATCTTACCTTTTACTAATAGTTGGCAGTAATTAAATAGTGGGGCTAAGGTGGCCTGTTCTTTCTTTTTTTTTTTATTTTTGGCTGCATTGGGTCTTCGTTGCTGGGCGCGGGCTTTTCTCTAGTTGACTCTAGTGGGGGCTACTCTTCGTTGCGGTGTGCGGGCTTCTCACTGCGGTGGCTTCTCTTGTTGCGGAGCACAGGCTTTAGGCACGCGGGCTTCAGTAGTTGTGGTGCACGGGCTCAGTAGTTGTGGCGCACGGGCTTAGTTGCTCCGCGACATGTGGGATCTTCCCGGACCAGGGCTCGAACCCGTGTCCCCTGCATTGGCAGGCGGATTCCTAACCACTGCGCCACCAGGGACATCCCAGCCTGTTCTTTTCTAAGACCACGTTTGGCCGTTTGGTTGCTATCAAGTCCCACTGGGCCTACTGAAGAAGGATGAGTGGGTAGGAAATATAAGGAGGCTGGTTACCTGAGTCTTCATGATTTGAGGCCCTCTACTTATGGGATTGTGTTAGAAGGTAAACTTTGTCATCACACAGAACTATTAATAAACTGGTGACTTGAAACTCTAGTTCCCAACTCAATCATCACTTCCTCTGAACACCTGGGGGCTTCTGTCTAGGCCCTCTGCCCCTGACGCCTCGATTCCAGAAGCAGTGCCGCTGCCCCCGCCCTCGCCAGGATTAGGAACGCTGTCTCTCTATGACTACTTCTGACTCAAAGCCTGGGGCTAGAGCAGCCAAGAGGCAGAGTCCCTGAGACCCTTTCGTCTGGTTGTGGGAGATACAAAAGAGGGTGCTTGGAAAGGGACGGGCCTGATGCAGACCCAGAACAGACCTGGGCTTCTGTTCGCACGGCAGCAGGGCCGAGGTGGGAGATGGCCTTGGGGTGATCATTCACCCTAATGATCACACACTCTATTAAAAATGATTATGTACTTTTCAAATCATTGCTAATAACCAACTTATTCCCATTTTTTACATAACTGCAATGAACATTTTTGTATATATGGTTTGAACATTTTTTCCTTAGAAATGGGCAGGGGATTATCTGGTCGCAGTTTATGAAAATCATTGTGTTTTAAAAGGCATTGTCCGATTTGTAGCAACATGGATGGACCTAGAGATGATCGTACTAAGTGAAGTAAGTCAGACAGAGAAAGACAAATACCATATGATATCACTTATATGTGGAATCTAAAATACGACACAAATGAACTTATCTATGACAGAAGCAGACTCACAGACATAGGGAACAGACTTGTGGTTGCCAAGGGAGAGGGGAGGGGAGGGAAGGATTTGGAGCTGGGGTTAGCAGATGCAAACTATTATATATAGAATGGATAAACAACAAGGTCCTACTGTATAGCCCTGGGAACTCTATTCAGTATCCTGTGATAAACCATCATGGAAAAGAATCTGAAAAAGAATGTGTGTGTGTGTGTGTGTATAACTGAGTTAATTTGCTGTACAGCAGAAATTAACACAACGTTGTAAATCAGCTCGACTTCAATAAAAAAATGTTTTAAAGGCATTGTCAGACTCCTCTTTTGGGACCTGATTTATTTTTTTAATATCTGACATCATTTTCATAATTTCCTTTTGCTCATTTTGAAATATTAAGGTTATAGTTTTAATCTTTTTTAGAGGAGGCATCTTTCTGGCATCATTTCATTGTCTGCAGCTACGTTATTTTATTTACTTATTTTCTCTCTTTCAGATACTGTCTTGTATGAGATTCCACCATAATCCCTTTCTCTTGCTTATTTTTGGGGGCTTAGTGTCCTGAACTTCCAGAAGGGAGGGATGGATTAGAGTCGATTTTCTGTGGGATTCGTGACGTTTAAGAAATATCTCCCTACTTGGAAATTTCCTGGTTCTTACCCTTTCCTGCTTTTATTTGGACTCTGGTTTTCCTTTTGCTTCTTTTCCCAGCCCTGCCTACTTGGGAATCCACTCCTAGAAGCTTCTCCTCAGCGTGGGACTGTGCCCGCTCAGGCTGCTGTAACAAGGTACCACAGGCTGGATGGCTTAAACAAGTGACTTTTATTTTCTCACAGTTCTGAAGGGTTCTGCAGGGTTCGGCTTCTAGTGAAAACTCTTCCTGGTGTGCAAATGGCCCCTTGTCCTCGCAGAGCCTTTTCTCTGAGTGCTCTCTGGAGGGAGAGAGATCTCCCTCTTCCTCTTCTTATAAGGCCACCAATCTATCCCATTAGAGCCCCACCCTCATGACCTAATTTAACCTCAGTTCCCTCCCTGTAGGTTCCTTCTCCACATACAGCCACCCTGGGGGTTAGGACTTCAACACATGGAGTTTGAGGGCCACGAACGTCCAGCTCATACAGCTTGTTAGTTTCATGTATTCATAAGATAAAGATGCTCCAGTCCCTGTTGGTCCTTGAAGCACCGCCTTCTGATGTGTGGGACGCCTCTCAGTTGCTGTTCTCAAACCGGCCAGCTTTCTGCCTCTTGGTGACGAGCTTGTTGACTACTTTGGGATTCTGCTTTCAGACCCTGCAGCGGCCCTGCTGTCTTTTCTTTCCCTTTTCCCATCAAAGGTGCTGGTACTAAATGGATCATCCAGGAACCAGTGATTTGTCCCCAGCTTGGTTTTTTGTTTCTTTGTTTTTTTTGAGATGCTGTAATACTTTTTGTTTCGCTACCCTAGGTTCTCTGTCTGTTTTCATAGGCAGAGGCAGAGTAAAAATATGCCACCATGGCCAACATCATAACCCAAAGTCCCACCTGTGAAATATTACTGCCCAAAAGTTTAACCTGAAAAATCGATCGAATCAAGCTCTTAAACTTAACCACCAATTTATTAAAATATGGGATCAGAGGAATATGTCGAATCACACTGTTCAGATCAAGTCTGCAAAATCCAGAATATGAAAAAAACTGAACAGAACAAATTCCTTCTAGGAAAAAAAAAAAAAACCAAGGGAGAAATGATAGCTTAACAGACACTTAAGATCAACATGAATTGGAAGCAATCTGTGGCCCTCGTTTGGATCTGTATTTTGACAAAGTCTAAAAAATTATGTGTTTGGCAGACAATCCAAGAAATTTGAGCATTGATTATGTATTTGATGACCCTAAGGAGTTACAGTTAATTTGGTTTTGCTGTGATAAGTTTTTTGAAAGTCTGCTTTGGCATATGGATGAAAATTTATGTAATGAAAATCTAACTGATAAGCGTTCTGCCTCAATCTTTCACCTGATAGCTTTAGCAGTCATTGACCAGTTCTAGATCCATCGGTTCATTAGGGATGGCAAAAAGGCCATCTCCTAGTTCTATCACTCCTCCTACATTTGTTGGCTGGACTCTTTATCAGGAATAACTTCTCTACATCAACCGTTTGGTTGCCCTGAAGTATGGTCCATGAGGGACAGACAGAATAAATACTTAAGTCCTGTCCTCCATAAATTGTCTGAGTAATTATTTGATGCTGTAGCAACCCTCACAACTGACCAATGAGGTTTTTTTTTTCTTCGTAGTATCATTAGGTACACACATATTTTAATATATTTGGTATGCTTCAATATATTGTAGTCCTTATGTTCTTTTTTATGGTCAAATTGTACTATCTTTATCCCATGGGGACCCCATCCAGTTAGTTCTTGTGTAATTTTGATACGACCCTTCTCTCTTTTAATAACATTTTTGCTTGAGGTGGAACAAGATATCCTCGGGTCCTTCCATACATTTCCTGTTCCAGACCTCAGAGATTTCTCCAGGAAGTCCTAGAGAGATGCTCTTTTTTATTAATTAATTAATTTATTTATTTTTGGCTGTGTTGGGTCTTCGTTTCTGTGCGAGGGCTTTCTCTAGTTGCGGCAAGCGGGGGCCACTCTTCATCGTGGTGCGCGGGCCTCTCACTGTCGCGGCCTCTCTTGTTGTGGAGCACAGGCTCCAGACGCGCAGGCTCAGTAGTTGTGGCTCACGGGCCTAGTTGCTCCGCGGCATGTGGGATCTTCCCAGACCAGGGCTCGAACCCGTGTCCCCTGCATTGGCAGGTGGATTCTCAACCACTGCGCCACCAGGGAAGCCCCTAGAGAGATGCTCTTTAGAGACCAGAATCTGGGTGCTAAGACTGTTTGTTGTTACTAGTTTGTCATTTCTTCTAGCCTTTCAGTTGACAAAGATAGGAAACAAGTCTTTTCTGAAAGGGAAAAATGAGTTCCTACTGTTATTTTCAAGTAAACATTAAGAATGCACTTTTTACTTCTTTGATTTTATAGTTACATCTTTTTATGCTGAAATCTTGGTTTTTAACAATGCTAATGCTTTATCCTACTGCATCTCATAGATCAGAATAACAATGCCAATATTACCACTAATGAGAACAACACTGAATGTAGTTTACAATCTCCTTCTGTGTATGTGTTTTCTTTCCCACTAACAGCACGTGGTCAAAATACAGTGTTTTAAAATCACTTGAAATAATTCTTCTCTTTTTGCTTATACCATCAACTTGGTACAGAGTTAGGTCTGTTTATTTCTGTTTTGGCCACAATCATTGTTAAAAAGTTATTCATTTTACAAAATTTTACATAAAAATTTAGATTTTCTCTTTCTCTTGAGATTTGGAAAGATCTGGGGACCCCTCTCCTATTCCCACGTGGATGGGATGGGTTCTCTTGGTTGTCAGTACTCCCGCTGCTGACAGATTTGTGTCTATTTGCTTCCACCACAGCCCAGGCATGGGTTTGTAGGCATTTGAATTTGTGAATTCTGTTACAAGTGGTACTTCATGGTTTTAAATCATCATTACCTGTGACTGAGACAGAAAACGTATCTGCTTAAGCAGTGCTTCCATTTGAGAGTGTGTATGAGTGTGTGTGTGTGTGTGTGTGTGTGTGTGTGTAGAGAGGGTTCAGTACATTTTATACAGTTTTTATGCAACATAGAAATCTGTAGATCTTCAGGTTTTAAAAGTTTTCGTTATTTTCATTGTATAGAAATTGAGTGGGGTTTGAAATAGTGGCACTCTCAACTTTATTTTAGGACCTTTATTTTAACGAGAAGCCAGCATAGAGGGAAGGGTATCTGTGTAGGTTAAGTGTGTGGGACCTGGCCTGACCTCAAAATCCAAATCAAGAGTCCGATTTTTATGTCAGACAATTGAGAATTGTCACAGGAGTATGAAGAGGACAGGCTTGGAACGGTGCTTTTGGTGGCAATAATATCACTGCGATGTTGAGAAAGATGCAGATTTTGCTGGTTAGTGATCGTTCTAAGATTAAATCACCAAATCTTTGGTAATATTAAATCCTTACAATACTCTAGTTTAATAAAGTTCTTTGATTTATGTCCTTGTAGTCTAATAAGTGTTAAAATTAGTCGCTTGAGATAAATCTGTTTAAAACAAGGATCAACATTTTCAAGTGAAGAGTGAAAAATGATTACGGCTTTATTTTGAAAAATGAAACTAAAAATTATGACAAGTTTTCTATCTAATGCCATTGAGTTTGTAACTGAAATTATATACTAATTCTCTAAAAATGAACTGTGTTAATTTGGGAGGAATACAATTTGTATGGTAGTTATAGTATGTGCTTCAATTCACACTTAATTTTCAGAGCATAATCATAATTTTTTTTGTAAAAATATCTGATTAGGCCTTGATTAGTCTTTCAGGATTTGAATCTTTCCCTTTTGGAGCACCGATCACCCCTGTTGATTTCTATTCTGCAATTGTAGCTGGTCAAATTCTGCCAGATAACTTATTTTTTGGTAACCTTGTATGAAATTTGGGCAGTTCTTCAACATGCCTTTTATCCAGTGTATCAAACCTTGCATCTGTTGCAGGACTTAAAATCGAAAGAGATTTTTACTACTACTGATTTTTTTTAAAATAAATTTATTTATTTATTTTATTTGGTTTTGGCTGCGTTGGGTCTTGGTTGCGGTGCGCGGGCTTCTCATTGTGGTGGCTTCTCTTGTTGCAGAGCACGGGCTCTAGGTGCGCGGGCTTCAGTAGTTGTGGCTCACAGGCTCTAGAGCACAGGCTCAGTAGTTGTGGTGCGCGGGCTTAGTTGCTCTGCGGCATGTGGGATCTTCCCGGACCGGGGCTCGAACCCGTGTCCCCTGCATTGGCAGGCGGATTCTTAACCACTGCGCCACCAGGAAAGCCCTGCTACTGATTTTTTACTGTAATTCCATTAGTTGGAGAGGACTGGAGTCACTAAGATGGGAGACGTTTGCCTCCTGGCTTGGGCCACGACAGATGCAGGCACTAAGCAGGGAGAGATGTTTAGGAGTCATTTTAAAAATGGTCATTTGTGGGACTTCCCTGGTGGTGCAGTGGTTAAGAATCTGCCCCCCAATGCAGGGGACGTGGGTTCAATCCCTGGTCGGGAAACAAAGATCCCACATGCTGCGGGGCAACAAAACCCTCACGCGCCTCAACTAAAGAGAAGAGACCCGACGCAGCCAAATAAATTAATTAATTAATCTAAAAAAAAAGGTCATTTGTGAAAAATGTTGTGTTTTGCCGTTTGACCCCTTTCACAACCTCTTATTAGGAATATGGGGTGATGAGGCCCTCCTGTACATTGTTTGATTCTCAGAGTGATCCTGTCACCAGACAAGGCCTCACAGCTAGGGCACGGTGGTCATTCTGGGCCTTTTGTCACACGCTAGGCCTGGCTCTGTGACAGGAACTCTGAAAAGATGACATTTTTAGAGCTGTCAACAATGTGAACATGCGTGCCTTTAAAAAGTCTTAAATGTGGATTTTATTTCTAAGAACTCTCTTTCTTTGCTTCTTAAGATTAAAACAACTCTCACATACATACTGTCAGTGTTTTCTTTCACCAAAACTCAAGCAAATACAAAAAAAGTCCAGAAAGGGCCTGAGTGTGCAATGCATTGGAAAATAACAAAACAACTGATCCTGCAAATTTGTACAACTAGGTAGAATCCCGATAGCCTCTAAAAGATTAAGACGGTGATAAATTGGTTTTGATTTGAGTTAAAAATAACTCAGTTTCTTCATGGAAGGCATAGCTTTTTGATATATATTAGTGGTAACGCTAATAATATATATGTTGTTTGTATCTATTTTTATATGATATGTAAATAAAATATATATTATTAGTGTTAAATATATATAAAAACATATATATATAATAAAGACAACTAGTGTTTATGACATGTATGAACCAGACACAATAAGTACCTTCCTGACATGTCATTTAATCCTTTTAACAATCCTAATAGATCCATTCTATTGCTTTCCTCATTTTAGAAGAGAAAAAATGGATGTTTGGAAGATAGATATTAAGACCTTGTCTAAGCTTCACGGTAATGGAGTCAGGATTTTGACTCAGGCAGTCTGCTTGGTTTTTAAAACAATTTTAATTGAAATATAGTAGATTTTCAATGTTGTGTTAGTTTCAGGTATACAGCAAAGTGATATATATATCTATATATACTGTTTTAGGTTCTTTTCCATTATAGGTTATTACAAGGTATTGAGTATAGTTCTCTGTGCTATGCAGTAGGTCCTTGTTGTTTATTTATTTTATATATAGTAGCTTGTATCTGCTCATCCCAAACTCCTAATTTATCCCTCCGCACCCTTTCCCCTTTGGTAACCATGTTTGTTTTCTGTGTTTGTAAGTCTATTTCTGTTTTGTAAATAAGTTCATTTGTATCACTTTTTTTAGATTTCACATATAAGTGATATCGTATGATATTTGTCTTTCTCGGTCTGACTTACTTCACTTAGTATGATCATCTCTAGGTCCATCCATGTTGCTGCAAATGGCATTATTTTATTCTTCTTTATGGCTGAGTCATATTCCACTGTATGTATATACCACATCTTCTTTATCCATTCATCTGTTGATGGACACTGAGTTGCTTCCATGTCTTGGCTATTGTAAATAGAGCTGCAGTGAACATTGGGGTGCATGTATCTTTTTGAATTAGAGTTTTCTCTGGATATATGCCCAGGGGTGGGATTGCTGGATCATATGGTAGCTCTATTTTTAGTTTTTAAAGGAACCTCCATACTGTTCTCCATAGTGGCTGTATCAATTTACCTTCCCACCAACAGTGTAGGAGGGTTCCCTTTTCTCCACACCCTCTCCAGCATTTACTGTTTGTAGATTTTCTGATGATGGCCATTCTGCCCGGTGTGAGGTGATACCTCATTGTAGTTTTGATTTGCATTTCTCTAATAATTAGCGATGTTGAGCATCTTTTCATGTGTTTGTTGGCCATCTGTATGTCTTCTTTGGAGAAATGCCTATTTAGATCTTCTGCTCAGTTTTTGATTGGATTTTTCTTTTGATATTAAGTTGTATGAGCTGTTTGTATATTTTGGTAATTAATCCCTTGTTGGTCGCATCATTTGCAAATATTTTCTCCCATTCCATAGGTTGTCTTTTTGGTTTGCTGATGATTTCCTTTGCTATGCAAAGTCTGCTTGATCTTAAGTCACAACACACAATGAGCTTTCTCCACTTTGCCACCATTCATTGACAATTTATATTATTTCCAGAGGCATTTACTGCGAGTCATTTGTGCAGAGGTGATTTGGGGAAGTGGAAAAAAGACAGTGCTTTTGAGTTAAGGAGACATGGGTTCAGACCACATGAAATCTATGGGCCCCAATTCTTTCCTCCATAGAACTGATTTCTTTCTTCCATTTTCGCAGATCATCTGGGTTGTGATGGCTACTCTAAGGGTAGGAGCGGCCAGGCTGACAGAGAAATGCTGCAATTCATCATGTCCTCACACTGTATGAGTTTCCCTGAACATTTCATAATGCAATCTAGTTCCCACAATGACCAGAATTGACATATTTTATTCATCATCCATTTAAAATTTTATTTTTATGGAAGATAACAAAAGTATTGTGTGTCTCAGTTTCCAGGGAAAACTGTGAGAAATTACTTTCTTTTTAAAAGAACTGCTGATGTAAGAAGAGAACAGTGAATTTTTCTCATGATTCTCAAATCACACTGAGCTGGAATGCGTCTCAGCAACTTTACTCTTGAATCATTTACGTCAACTAACTCATTTTGTATTGTAAAATTTAAAACTTTTCCTTAAGAAAAATATCCAGAGGTACAGAAAATAGAATCATATAATGAACCCTATCTAGCATGATCTAGTGCCAACAATTAACGAATGCATTTATAAACCACTAAGTTTCACAGTAGACATTATTTCATGACCATATAATTATCTCAGTAATGTTTCCCAAGCCTTGAAACTGAATGTCAGGCATACTGGTCCTGAGGATTTCTATTTAAGAGAGTAAAAAAGTATAGGATAAGACACAAATACAACTGAATTTGAAATGTGTTATTTCTACCTAAGAATATAGTAAGGTGTCTCAATAAGCAAAGAAAATTCTCTTTTTAAAAGAAGATATCCATATTTCTGATTTGTAAATTTTCTTTCTAAAGATGGGCTAAATGTTTTCTTTCTATGGTGTAAAACCTTCTTTGGTTTTTCTTTTTGAGAAATAAATGGTATTTTTGACTTATTGAAAATTTTCTATGAAATGAAAATAACCAGTTTTTGATTACACAATAGTAGATGTTAATTATATAAAAAATCCAGACTATCTATCTATCTATATATATATATTAATATAAAAGCCATCTGAAATCACATGTTCTGAGACAAGCACCTTTTTTGGCCTCGTGGTTCGTGTCACCATTCATGTTCTTTTTCTCTTGCACTTTAAAAAATGACAGTCATTTTCTTTTTCTTCCATCCTCCCACCCAGTAATCAATGGTGACAAACTGGTAGGATATCGTTCCACATACCATACTGTGTGTGTATACATATTTAATGAGGTTTTAATGCTTTTAATGATGTGAACAGGGCATGCGTAATACATTCATTTGGTCCAAAAATGAAGACACACTAAAAGGCACCCTGGTGAAAACTCCCCATCCTGGCCGTTCCTGTCTCACCTCAGCAGGTAACGGCTTTTATTAGTGTCTTTATGTATCCTCCCATAATTTGTTTATGCATAAACAAACACATAATATAGACTCTTATTTTTCTACCATTGAAAAAACCACAAAAGTCACCTTACGTACACAATATGCATTTGACTTTTTTCTGCCTACCAATAGACCTTGGAGATCATTCCACATTGGAGATCATTCCACATTGGAGATCATTTCACATTGGAAATCATTTCACATTGTATAAGAGATCTCTCTCTGTCTCTTTTTGTTTCTGGCTGCACCACGCGGCATGTGGGATCTTAGTTCCCCACCAGGGATCGAACTTCTGCCCCCTGCAGTGGAGGGTCAGAGTCTTAACCACTGGACCACCAGGGAAGTCCCAAGATCTCTCTTTAAATGGTTGCATCGCATTGCAGCTGTACGGGTGCATCAGAATTTCTGTAACCAGTCTCCCGTTGAGGGTATCTGGGTTGTTTATGATACTCTACTGTGACAAACACTGCAGTAAGTATATCCTTGTGCATTTGTTATTTTGTGTGTGTGCATATATATCTGCAGGATAAGTTCCTAGGGGTGGAATCATGGTCACCGATTAACTTTGATAGCTGTTACTTACCTGCCTTCCCTAGTGGTTATTTCAGGGTACCTTTCCCCTGGCAAAATTGAGTTCTTATTCTCCCGTAGCTTCAATAGCAGTGTGTTTTATTCAACTTTTGTAATTTTGCCATTATGATCAGTGAAAAATAGTGATTCCGCGTGGTTTTAATTTGCAATTCTCTTACTACCAGGGAGAATGAACCACTTTTTACTTACAGTGGGAATCATACAGCAGGTAGCCTTTTCGGCCTGGCTTTTTCACTTAGTAATGAGCAGCTAATGCTCCTCCATGTCTTTTCACGGGTGGGCAGCTCATGGCTTTTTGGCACTGAATAATATTCCATTGTCTGGATGGACCACAGTTCATCCATCCACCTCCTGAAGGATATCTTTTTTTAAATTTTTTAAAATTTTGAATATTTTGGCTGCGCCTCACAGCTTGTGCGATCTTAGTTCCCTGACCAGGGATTGAATCAAGACCCTCAGCAGTGAGAGCTCGGAGTCTTAACCACTGGACTGCCAGAGAAGTCCCCTGAAGGACATCTTGGTTGCTTCCAATTTTTGGCAGGTATGAATAAAGCTACTATGAACATTTGTTTGGACATCAGTTTTTCATCTTCATTGGGTAAATACCAAGAATTGTGATTGGTGGATTTTATGATAAAAGGATGATTCATTTATAAGAAACTGTCAGATTGTCTTCCACAGAGGCTGCATTCCCACCAGCAATGAATGAGAGAATTCCTGTTGCATTGGTTTATCCTCTGAAACCGTATTCACCTGAGGATATTTAAGGGTCTTTTTCTATCACTTTCTCTGCTAATATAACAATTCTTATGAAAGCAGTTTTGTTAGATTACACTTTCTTTGAAAAATAAATATTTCATTTAGGTCTTCTAGTTTATTTTCATAGACGTAAACAAATTGTTCCCTCCAGTTTTCTTCAATTTTCTTTCTCTGCAATTAATTCTCCTTTATCATTTATTTTACATTTGAATATTCTATTATTTTTCTTAGATTAGTTAAAAAACATAAGTTCCTGGATTTTTAAGATAGCACTCACATTTGTATGTTTCTTAATTAACATTTTATTTCCTCTTTATTAATTCCTTCTTCTTTCTCTGGAATTTTTTGATCTTTTTCTAATTTCTTTAACTTTAATTTAGATATTGAAAAAATTAATTCTTATTTGTTAACAGATTATGTTAGACGGAATATTTTTGTCTAATGCTTTCGTTGGTTTCCATTGCTTCTGTTTCAGAGTTGTCATTTTCTGTATGATGTGCAAATTTATTTTGTATTCTAAATATTTATGAGCTATTTTTATTTTTTATTTTTGGCTGTGTTTTGGGTCTTCGTTTCTGTGCGAGGGCTTTCTCTAGTTGTGGCAAGCGGGGACCACTCTTCATCGCGGTGTGCGGGCCTCTCACTGTCGCGGCCTCTCTTGTTGCGGAGCACAGGCTCCAGACGCGCAGGCTCAGTAATTATGGCTCACGGGCCCAGTTGCCCCGCGGCATTTGGGATCTTCCCAGACCAGGGCTCGAACCCGTGTCCCCTGCATTGGCAGGCAGATTCTCAACCACTGCACCACCAGGGAAGCCCTTGTGAGCTATTTTTAAACAGTTCCCAAATGGTGGTGTTTTAATTTTTCCAGTTTCATTGAGAGATATATATATAATATTGTGTAAGTGTAAGGTTTACAATGTGATGGTTTGATACTTGTATATATTGCAGAATTATGGCCACAACAGAGTTAATTAACACCTCCACCACCTCACATAATTATCATTAAAAAATTTTATTTTATTGAAGTCTAGTTGATTTACAGTTGTGTTAATTTCTGCTGTACAGCAAAGTGATTCTGTTTATATATATATATATATATACACACATATATATATTCTTTTTTAAATATTCTTTTCCATGATGGTTTTTCACAGGATATTAATATAGTTTCCTGTGCTCTACAGTAGGACCTTGTTGTTTATCCATCCTATATATAATAGTTTGCATCTGCTGACCTCAAACTCCCAGTCCATCCCTCTCCCACCCTCCCTCCCCCTTGGTAACCACAAATCTGTTCTCTATGTCTGTGAGTCTGTTTCTGTTTCATAGATAGGTTCATTTGTGCCATATTTTAGGTTCCACATATAAGTGATATCCTATGGTATTTGTCTTTCTCTTTCTGACTTACCTCACTTAGTATGATCATCTCTAGGTCCTTCTTTGTTGCTGCAAATGGCATATATTTCATTCTTTTTTTATGGCCAAGTAATATTCCATCGTATATATGTATATTTTTTGTTGTTGTGAGTTTTGTTATGGTGAGGACATTTAAGATCTACTCTCTTGTAGCAAACTTCAAGTACAGTAAGTCCCCTACATATGAACGAGTTCCATTCTGAGAGTGCGTTTGTAAGTCCAATTTGCTCGTAAGTCCAACAAAGTTAGCCTAGGTACCCAACTAACACAATCGGCTATATAGTACTGTACTGTCATAGGTTTATAATACTTTTCACACAAATAATACATAAAAAACAAACACAAAAATATAAAGAAAACATTTGTAATCTTAGAGTGCAGTCCCTTGAAAAGTACAGTAGTACAGTACAACAGCTGGCATACAGGGGCTGGCATCGAGTGAACAGGCAGGAAGAGTTACTGACTGGAAGAGGAGAGGAGGTGGGAGACAGTAGAGCTGAAGGAACGTCAGCAATAGGAGACAGAGGGCGGTTGCAATTGCACTCATGCCTGACGTTGATGGCTCAGGTGCTGGTTCCTTGCTGGATTCAAGTCTATCCACCCTCTTGAAAAAACGATCCAGGGATGTCTGGGTAGTAGCTCTTTTTTTCTCATCGTAGATGACGCGGTAGCACTGGATTGCATTCTGATCGGCTGCTGCAACCCTCGTGTACTGTTCGGCATTCGGGTCCTGTGCCTCAAAAACTAACAGTGCCTCCTCAAATAAAGAAAATCCCCTGCCACTTCCTGCGTCGTGAATCTCTTCGGTACTTCAGTTACTTCTTCTTCCTCTTGTCTCTCTTCGTCCTTTCTCTGGGCCCCCAATTCCATCAGGTCTTCATTAGTAAGCTCCTCATGTTGCACAGCAACAGTACTGTACAGTAAAGTACACAAAAGCACCACCAATTGTAGAGGATGCACACACGTGACAATGTACGCCAGACACATGAACTAGCTTACGTGACTGGACATGCGAACGCACGTTCACATCTTTGAAAGTTTGCAACTTGAAGGTTCGTATGTAGGAGACTTACTGTACACAATACAGTGTTGTTGACTATAGTCACCACACTGTACATTAAATCCCAAAACCTATTCTTCTTGTAACTCTTGGTACCCTTGGACCGACATCTCCCCATTTCTCCCACCTCCTGCCCCTGCAACCATCTCTCTGCTCTGTTTCTGTGAGTTTCACAGTATATTTTTCTACTTGTGAAGATGTTATTTCATAATGACACATTTTAAAATTCATCTTATACTTTTATTTTAACTTTATTTTAAAATTTGCATTCTATTAGACAAATGGAATGTTTTTCTCCATTTTAAGTTTTAGGTGGTTATTGCTAACATGAAGAAAAAAAGTTTTTGAACTTTATTTATCTTTAATCCAATGGCTTTAACACACTCCTTTATTTTACAGGTCTTTTGCTTTTTTTCTGAGTATTCAATCACATTTAGCAGAAAGAGACTATTATGATGTTTCTAATATTTATATTGATTATTGTATTTTCTCATAGTTTTGAATACTCTGGAACCACTAATCAATTTGAATAATAATGGCAATTATTCGTATCAATGTCTTGTTCCTTATTTTAATGGAAAAAGCACTAGTATTTACTACTTTAAATAATCTTTACTCTTGGTCTTTCACAAAGAATTTTTAACATATTTAAGAATTTTATTTATAGAGATTTTATTAGAAATGATTACCAAACTCTAACGATTGCCTTTTCAGCATCTACTTATAATAATTTGTTTTTTCCTCCTTTGATGTAACTTTTTAATGTCGATAGATTTCTTTTTTTATTTTATTGAAGTATAGTTGATTTACAATGTGTTAATTTCTGCTGTACAATGAAGTGATTCAGTTATACATACATATATATATATATACACACACACACGTTCTTTTTTAAATATTCTTTTCCATTATGGTTTGTCACAGGATAGTGAATATAGTCCCCTGTGCTCTACAGTAGGATCTTGTTGTTTATCCATCCTGTACATAATAGTTTGCATCTACTAATCCCAAACTCTCTATCCATCCTTCCCCTACACCCCCTCCCCCTTGGCAACCACAGGTCTGTTCTCTATGTCTGTGATAGATTTCTTAATATCGATCATTCTTGAATTTCTGGAATATATTGGTTGTAGGATTTATGTGATGCATTTCTGCATCCTCTTTGTTAACTTTTGTGTCTTTGTGAGGGGGTTAGATCAGTCGTTTTCTGGTTTTATATTACCATGATCAGGGTTTGGTGCCAGGCTTTGGGAACAGACTGCCTGGGTTTGGGCCCCATTGCCCCTACTCACTGGCTGTGTGTCCACGGAATACTTCCTCTTTCCCTTTTTGTGGCCTCATCTGTAAAGTGAGAATACAGGTAATACTTCTCAGGATTGCCATGAGGATTAAATGAGTTACTACACGTAAAACACTTAGAAGAGGGTTGACATACATTGTGCTCTTAAATGTCAGGAAAAAGTTGTTCTGTCTTCTATTTAAAAAAATTCATTGAGGTATAGTTGATTTACAATGTTGTGTTAATTTCTGCTGTACAGCGAAGTGACTCAGTTATACACATACATTCTTTTTCATATTCTTTTCTGTTACGGTTTATCACAGGATGTTGAATATTGTTCCCTGTGTGTGCTGTCTTCTCAAAATGAAATGAGAATCCTTTACTATTTTCTCTAGTCTGGAATTATATAAGGAATTTGTCTACTGACTTCAACCTTGTACCTAAGGCCCTAAATGTCAAGCAGTCTTGAGATGATGAGGGTGCCTGACGTCAGAAGATCTGAACTGAAAGTGTTTTTAGAGAAGACAGGTCATCAGTGTGGTCTTTGTGGTATCTGACCTTTTTGATGCAGATAGAAAAATCCCTCAAATACTGAAGTTTAGGAGGGGGGCACAAAAAGTCCGTGTCCCCCTCTCGGAAAAGGCCAGAAAGAAGGAACGGGAGGTGTTATCTCCTCGGTGCACAGCTGCACTCTCTCTGAAACTCTCAGATTCTCTGCTAAAACGTTTGACACTCTCTCTCTTATCTCTTAAGAGCCCATGGTCAAGTTGGACCTCTGTCTTATAGGTCATTAAATAGCAATATATTCCAGGAAGATGGGGGTTTCTCTTTCTGCTTTATTTAAATGAAGAGCGTTATTCTCCAACTCGGGAGCAGATTTATGTTTCTAAAGAGAAGACTCACACTCACCCAACTTTAAATATCAGGTTGTGTGTCATAGGGGAGTGAGAAGTAGAGAGTTAAGTTCCTAGGTTAGTCCGGGAATGTCTTACTTAACCAGGTGGTAGAGTTATTTTTGAAAGAGGGCAAACCATGGGACTTAGTCACTCCTGGTGACGTCTGATGTCTCCGAGAATAAAATATAAAGCCTTATCTTGATTCTTCAGTTGATCGGCCATGACTGTCCGCATCGCTCCAGGCACATCATTATTCTCTCTGTCCCATGAATACGCCACGCTCATGCCCTTCTTTTCCATCCCATTTGCCTGAAAGGTTTTTACGTGGCTGGCTCTGCACAAGTGCACCGCTTGACCACCGTTTCCCAGCATTGTCACCGGCTCCATGTGAGTTCTTCTGTCTTCCTGATGGCTTTATCCCTAGTGTCAGGACCATGGGGGAAACACATAAATAAACTCGCTCACAGGATGGCTAGCCTGTACCAGCCAGTGTTTTCCCTCCTGGGAGCAGCAGACCAGTCAGCTCACTGCAAAGTTTTGAAAAAAATATTTTGTTGCACGGCGTGAATTCACTGATAGTTTACCTGGTTTTTTTGTTGGTGGTACTGTTGGCTGCACCACACGGCATCTCAGCTTCCGACGGGGGGTTGAACCCGCGCCCCCTGCATTGGAAGTGCGGAGTCCTAACCGCTGGACCGCCAGGGGAGTCCGATAGTTTCCCTTTTGACCTACAAAATGGCAAGTTCATACGATCGAGCCTAATGATTGGACACCTTTCGGGCTCTTCGTTTAGATATTTCTCCCCAGTATCCTCGAACAGAACAAAACTCTCCCTTCTACCCACCCAGGCGTATTTTTCTCCTGAAGCTTGCTCTATCTCCTCTCCAAATTTCAGACCATTTCTCGCCTCGTCCCCCACGCCCCAAACTAAATTTTTCATTGTCAGTCTGGCTAATCTCAGCCAGCTATTAGGTGGGAAGCAGTCAGAAACAATTTGCATTCGTATGAGAAAGAGTTGATAGCTCTTTGCTCTTACTGGAAGTACTGACATTTAAAAAAAGATTGTTAGTAAACCGGGTGAATCTTCAATTGACATAATTGAAGACACTTTAACAAAGTAAAATGAAACAGTTCAAGACGGTGGTCGTCTTTGTCAGCATTTTTTTTTTTTTTTTTCTTTCTATTGCACATGACAGAACATCTAAAAGTGGCTTAAAGAGTATTTATTTTGGGCTTCCCTGGTGGCACAGTGGTTGAGAATCTGCCTGCCAATGCAGGGGACACGGGTTCGAGCCCTGGTCTGGGAAGATCCCACATGCCGAGGAGCAACTAGGCCCGTGAGCCACAACTACTGAGCCTGCCCGTCTGGAGCCTGTGCTCCGCAACAAGAGAGGCCACGATAGTGAGAGGCCCGCGCACCGCGATGAAGAGTGGCCCCCGCTCACCGCAACTGGAGAAAGCCCTGGCACAGAAACGGAGACCCAACACAGCCAAAAAGAAAAAGAAAAAAAAAAAAAGAAAAAAAAGAGTATTTATTTTCATGTAATGAGAAGTCTCAACTTCTGCTTCTACCCCAAAGGGAGTGATAGAGACTGGATTTCGCCTCCTCCCCTCTACACAAACACCCGAAACAAGTGAAAAGTTGGGCAAAATAGATACAACAGTGGTTTTTAAGACTTGGAACTTCAAGCAGTGAAAACCAGTGATCCCAGGGAGATGGAGGACACGTGAGATGAGCTCCTCAAATGCAGCAGTTTGCTGCCCGGAGAGAGTTTCCAGGCTGGGCCCGGGGAGGGTGATGAAGAGCAGCCCCGCTGGCCCCAAATCGAGGAGATGGACGTGGGGGTCAAGGAAGCAGAAGCAACTAGAGTGTGAGGGCAGAGTCCTGACACATCCAAGGCAGGGAGAGAACCACCCAGAAGGACTAGAGAGAACAAATCTCAGAGCACACACAAGGCTGGGAAGTGTTCCTGTCCCACCAGCTTCTAGGAAAGGAAAGGAAAACTGCATAGTTTCTGGGCATGAGGTAAAGTACTCAAAAGAATTTGCTTCAGAAATGGTACAAAGTTGGACTTAGACCTAAAAGCTGCTCTAATTTTGCCTAAAAACTTGAAATCAAGACCTGAAGGGGTTAAAATTTTCCCGATAACTGAATACATCCCAGAACACAGCTTGAGAATATTTATAGGATACAAAAACATCCAACAATCAACAATGTAAAGTTTACAGTGCTTGGCGACCGATAAAAAACTACAAGGCATGCCAAGAAGTGGGACAGATGTGACCCATAATAAGGAGAGCATTGATCACAATCAATCCAGAAAATGACACAGACAGAATTATTAGAAAATGATGTTAAAATACTTATTGTAACCACATTTCATTTGTTCAAGATGGTATATATACCTCATACGATCACCCCAATAGAATCCTGGTGAGCATTTGACAAAATCCAATAGCCATTCCTGATTAAAACTGCCAGCAAACTGGTACTAGAAAGAAATTCCCTGGGCTGGTCATATATGCCTTAATTGTGTCAAGGTACGTTCTCTCTATATCCATGTTGAGAATTTTCTCATGAAAGGAAGTTGAATTTTGTCAAACATTTTTCGGCACCTATTGAGATGATCATATGATTTTTATCATTCCTTTTGTTAATGTGGCGTATCACCTTGATTGATTTGTAGATATTGAAACATCCTTGCATCCCTGGAAAAAATCCCACTTGATCATGATCTCTTGAAAGTACTGTTGAAATCAATTTGCTAACATTTTATTGAGGATCTTTGTGTCTGTGTTCATCAGGAATGTGGGCCTATACAGTTCACCCTGAACAACACAGGTTTGAACGGCACAAGTCCACTTATATGCAGAATTTTCTCTTTTTTTTAAAAATAGTTTGATTTATTTTTTCCTTCCAGTTTTATTGAGATATAATTGACATACAGCACTCCATAAGTTTAAAGTGTACAGCATAATTATTTGACTTACATACATCATGAAAAGATTATCACATAAGTTTGGTGAATCTCATATAGATACAAAATTAAAGAAATAGAAAAAAATTTTCCTTGTGATGAGAACTCAGGATTTACTCACTTTACTTTCATATAGAACGTACAGCAGCACTAATTATATTTATCATGTTGCACATTACATCACTAGTACTTATTTATCTTATACCTGGGAGTTTGTACCTTTGACCACCTTCATCCAAGTCCCCCTCCTCCCACCCCTTGCCTCTGGTAACCACAAAACCGATCTCTTTTTCTCTGAGTTTTTTTATTTGTTGGTTTTTGAAGTATAATTGACCTACTACACTATGTCAGTTTCTGTTACACACAGAGTAATTTGATATTTCTATACATTTCAAAATGATCACCATGATGTCTAGTTACAAATATGTTGCCATACAAAGCTATTGCATAGTTGTTGGCTACACTCTCCACACTGCACATTTCATTCCTGTGACTCACTTATTTTGCAACTGGAAGTTTGTACCTCCTAATCTCCCTCACCTATTTCTTCCCTCCCCCCTATGCCCCTCCCCTCTGGCAACCACCTGTTTGTTCTCTGTATCTATAACTGTTTCTGTTTTGCTATATTTGTTTCTTTGGTTTGTTTTTTAGATTCTGCATGTAAGTAAAATCATAGAGTGTGTGTCTTTCTCTGTCTGACTTGTGTCACTTAGCATAATGCCCTCTGGGTCCATCCATGTTGTCGCAAATGGCAAGATTTCATTCTTTTTTTTTTTTTTTTTGGCCATACCTTGCAGCTTGCAGGATCTTAGCTCCCTGACTAGGGATTGAACCAGGGCCCTCGGCAGTGAAAGCGCAGAGTCCTAACCGCTGGACCGCCAGGGAATTCCCAAGATTTCATTCTTTTATGGCTGAGTAGTATTCAGTTATATTGGGTTGGCCAAAAGTTTCGTTCGGGTTTTTCATAAGATGGCACAGAAAAACCCGAATGAACTTTTTGGTCAAATATATATATATACCTTCCACATCTTCTTTATCCATTCATCCAGTGATAGGCACTTAGGTTGCTTCCGTATTCTGACTCTTGTAAATAATGCTGCAATGAATATATAGAGGTGCATATATCTTTTCTGATTAGTGCTTTTGTTTTCTTTGGCTATATACCCAGGAGTGGAATTGTGAAATCATATAGTAGTTCTTTTTTTAATTTTTTGAGGACTCTCCATACTGTTCTCCATAGTTTATATTGCAGTTTACGTTCCCACCAACAGTGCACGAGGCTTCCCTTTTCTCCGCATCCTTGCCAACACATCTTTCTTATCTTTTAGAAAACAGCCATTCTGACGGGCGTGAGGTGTTTTGGTTGGCGTGGCCGGCCCGTGGTCTGGTTGGTTGTCAGGCCCTGCCTTGTGTGGAGGCTGCAGACCCCGGGGGGTCCTGGGGCTGGCGCTAGCCCACTGGCGGGCAGAGCTGAGTTCAGGTGTGGGTGGTTGCAGAGCGGGGGGTCCTAGATCTAGTGTCAGCCTGCTGGTGGGCAGGGATGCTTCCTGACGTGGCTGGCCGAGGGGTCCAAGGTGTCTCAGAGCTCGTCTGGGCCTGCTGGGGGGCGGGGCCAGGGCCCAGGGTCTCTGGCTGCAGGGCCCTGGGGTCCCGGAATGGGTGTCAGCCTGCTGATGTGTGGGACCGGTCCTCGACACGGCTAGGGCGGCAGGGTCCAGAGCTGATGGGGGGGCGCTGGATCCCGAGGTGGCTGGCTGAGGGACCCGAGGGGTCCTGGGGCTGGTGTCCACCCACCGGGGGGCGAGGCCAGGTCTGGAGCTAGTGCTGGCCTGCTGGTGGGTGGTGCTGGGTCTTGACGGCTGGCTGTGGGACCCTGGGGTCCCCCCGGGCTTGTGCCATTGACCTGGTGTGCCGTGCCGGGTCCTGGGCCCTCCGGTGGGCTGGGCTGGGTCTCAGCGTGGCTGTGGGCTCAAGGGGTCTTAAGGCAGCCAGCCTGCTGGTGGGGGCGCTGGATCAGTGCCCAGTTAGATGCTTGGCCTGAGGCGTCCCAGTTCTGCCGCGGGTCGGGTCCCGGAGCTAAGGTAGGACGGCTAACAATGCCACTCGTCCGCACCTGTGTCCACTCAGTAACGTGCGCCTCCCCCCCCGACGGCTGTGCCAGTGTCTGTGTCCCCAGGGGGGGCGCCCATGGCCTCCTGCCTCTCAGGGAGGCCCTCCAAGATCAGCAGGTGGGGCTGACCCAGGCTCCTTTCGAACTCCCCCTTCTGCCCCGGGTCCTGGAATGAGTGAGGCTGTGTGTGTGCCCTTTAAGAGTGGGTCTGCTGGCCTTCAAAGCCAAAGGCTCTGGGGGCTTGTCTTCCTCGTGCAGGAACCCAGTGCAGGGCTCGGACACCTTGTTCCTTGGGAAGAACCTCTGCAGTTGCAGTTATTTTCCCGTGTGTGGGTCGCCCGCCCGGGGGTGAGGGGCGGGGGGATTGACTGTAGCGTGTCTCCACCCCTCGCGCGCATCTGGCCGTGGCTGCTTCTCCCTGTCTTTAGTTGTAGCTGAGCTTTTCTGCTGCGTTCCCGTCTTCCTCATCAATAGCTGCTCTGTAATTTGTTGTGACGCTGGTGCCCCTGAGAGGAGGTGAGCCCAGGGTCTTCCTCCTCCTCCATCCTGGCCAATCCCTCTCCGCATTTTTTTCAATAAATATATGGGATTTTTTTTTTTTTGAGATTTGAGACAATTGGAAAAAACTTGTTGACAAACCCTGTAGCCTAGAAATATCAAAAAAAGAAAAACTTAGGTATGTCATGAATGCATAAAACATATGTAGACGCTCGTCATCCTTACTTAAACTGAGTGGCATTTGATATAAAATTACTAACGTGCTACTTTCCTACTGCTGTAAAACTTTGCGTCTACAGCGTGACCCTCCCTCTCATAACTGGAGAAACTGCATGTCAGCCGATCATGCGGGTAAGAGGTTTTTAAAAAATGTAACAGTGTTTCTAATACTGTGTTATGCATATGACGGTAAGGCTGTAGGCTGTAAATATTTTATAATGATTCATTCGTTAGCGTGTAGGCTGCGCTACCATGAAGCAACCACACTGATCACACTAGGTGACCCTAAAGCACACTGCAGCTTCTTCCTTACCAAGGCCTGAACCGTTATATCTGTAAATACGTGTGGATTTCTTTTTCACGTTATCTTTTCACTTTTTTTAATACACTTTTTAAAACTTAATTAATTAATTAATATATTTATTTTTGGACTGCGTTGGGTCTTCGTTGCTGCCCCTGGGCTTTCTCTAGTTGCGGCGAGCGGGGGCTACTCTTCATTGCGGTGCGTGGGCTTCTCATTGTGGTGGCTTCTCTTGTTGCAGAGCATGGGCTCTAGGCGCGCGGGCTTCAGTAGTTGTGGCACACGGGCTCAGTAGTTGTGGCTTGCGGGCTCTAGAGCGCAGGCTCAGTAGTTGTGGTGCACGGGCTTAGTTGCTCCGCGGCACGTGGGATCTTCCCGGACCAGGGATCGAACCTGTGTCCCCTGCATTGGCAGGCGGATTCTTAACCACTGTGCCACTGGGGAAGTCCTATCTTTTCACTTTTGATGTCAAGTGTTAGTAACACATAACATCTATAGTGTTTTGTATCATATAAGGCAACATTGATGTAGGTACTGGCAGACAGATGGGCATTCATCTCATAAACAGATGATGTAAACGTACAATGTTAACACAGTCAGTACTGTAAATGCATTTTCTCTTGCTTATGATTTTCCTAATAACATTTTCTTTTCTCTACCTTATTTTAAGAATACAGTATATAATACATATAACATACACAATATATGTTAATCAACTTTGTGTTTTCAGTAAGGCTTCCAGTCAACAGTAGGCTATTAGTAGCTAAGTTTTTGAGAAGTCAAAAGTTATATGTGGATTTTCGACTGTACAGGGTGCAGGGGGCGGAGTTGGCACCCCTGACGAGGGTCAACTGTGACTTTCTTTTCCCGTAATGTCCTTGTCTGGCTTTGATATCAGGGTAATGCTGGCCTTGTAAAATGAGTTCGGAAGTGTTCCCTCCTTTTCTATTTTTCAGAAGAGTTTGAGAAAAATGGGTGTTAATTCTTCTTTAAGTGGTTGTAGAATTCACCAGGGAAGCCATCTGGTCCTGGACTTTTCTTTGTTGGGAGGCTTTTGATTACCGATACAATTAAGAACCTTTGTCATGATTGGTGTGTTCAGATTTTCTGTTTCTAAAACACCTAGGGTACAGCTGAATGTAGAAATTCCCAGACCCCACCCCATACTTAGTGAGTCAGAATCTTCAGAGGATGGGTCTGGGAATCTGTCCTTTTAAAAAGTCCACTAGGGCTTCCCTGGTGGCGCAGTGGTTGAGAAGCTGCCTGCCAATGCAGGGGACACGGGTTCAAGCCCTCGTCCGGGAAGATCCCACATGCCGTGAAGCAACTAAGCCCATGCGCCACAACTACTGAGCCCACGTGCCACAACTACTGAAGCCCACACGCCTAGAGGCCGCGCTCTGCAGCAAGAGAAGCCACTGCAATGAGAAGCCCACGCACCACAATAAAGAGTAGCCCCTCTCGCCACAACTAGAGAAAGCCCGTGCGCAGCAATGAAGACCCAACGCAACCAAAAATAAATAAAAATTTTAAATGTCAGCTTAAAAAAAAAAGTCCCCTAGAATTACCTTGCCATCAGTCAAGTTTGGAAAATAACTAAGATGGTTCTCTTCTATCCAGAATGATGAAGTGCTGATTTCATCAGACAGTCTGCCAGTGGTTGTGTGCCCCACCGGGCCTGTGCATGGTGTCCTCATGTGATGAATGTGTGCAGGGCTGTAGCTCCGCCTGTTTCATAAGCAGATTCAGATCCACCATGTCTCCCGAGGCCAAGAAACAAAATTCTGTTAAATAAAAGGAAAACCTTGCGAGTGATCTCTGTAAAGTTTAAATGATCTATGTAAGTACACTACGCAAAGCCCCCTGAGAGTGAAACCCAGCCTTCCCACGGTCAGCCCTGCAAGGATCCCTGACTTGGCCGGTGCTTCCCTCCTGGACTCTCTCCCTCTCTGGCCTGTTCCCTGGCCCTCAGATGCACCAGCCTCCTGGACCCCCGGGGCCTTTGCTCTGCTGCTTTTCTCTGCCTGGTCTATGTTTCCCTGTAATCTCTCTCTCTCTCTCTCTTCAGTGGCTTAAAATAAATTTAGTCTCTTACAGTTCCGGAGGTCAGAGCCAAAAGCCAAGGGGTTGGCAGGTCTGCGATCCTTCTGGAGGCTTCAGGCGGAATGGTTTTCTTGCCTTTTTCAGCTTCAAGAGGTCCGATCCCTTGGCTTGTGGCTGCCCCCTCAAAGCCCTCCGACCCCTGCTTCTGTCCTCACATCTCTGACGCTGACCTTCCCCCTCGCTCTCACAAGGACCCCGTGATGACACTGGGGCACCAGGATGGTCCAGGACCCTCTCCCATCCCGAGCTCCTAGCTCAGTCACACCCGCACCGGCCTTTCACCCTGGTGAATTCCACAGGTTCAATTAGGATGAGGACGCAGACGTCCTTGGGGGCACAGCGGGCACCTCCCCAGCTTGTGTGGCACCCCGCTCCCCCGGGGAGCTTCCAGCCCCACAGGGGCTTCACGCTGGGCTCCTTCTCGGGATCCCAGTCTCAGGCCATGCGGCATCTCAGAGGGGTGCCTCCGTGACTCTGGTCCCCTGGCCCCGGTCACCCTCTGCCGTAGCAGCTTTTACGGCGGTCCCTCCTGGTCTTGTATTTTCATGTATCCATTTAATGCTGTGTGTTGAGCACCTGTGTCAGACCCTGTTGCAGACACTCAGGACCATCGGCGAGCAAAGCAGAAGTGCCCGTCCTGGGGGCCTGGACTGGACTGTCGGGCGTCCATCTACTTCTTCCAAGTACCTCGTGTCCCATCCCGCGGGTGCAGAGCCCTCTATCCGGTTCAGTGAGGAGTCGCTCAGGTAGTTACCGGATGAATTCCCCTAAGAGCCACCAGGGGGCACTCACGCTCCATGCTTGCGGCCACACACAGTGAGACTCTGTTAAAAACAAAACAAAACAAAACAAAATTGTCCATGATAATCACCCCTCCAGTTTACCGTCTGGAGAGGGGACGTGAGTGAACCTCCTGTTATGAGTGACCGCAAAACGGATTTGTAAGCTATTAGGGAAAAGAGGCCACCCCGGTGTGTACCAGGGGACCAGTACAGTTTGGCTGCCTGGGCTGGACCAGAGGACCACGTGCCTTTTGGTGTCAATTTCCTTAGCTCTCGCCCAGGTTGTTTGTTCACTGCCAGAGCACCGAGACTCGGGGTGGGCGGGGTGGGACAGGCTGATGTGTCTTCTGAAATGCCAGGCAGAGGCCCCGGTGACTAGAAGTGCTTTACACTCGGCTACTTGAGCTGAGGACCTCCAGGGAGGGAGGGGGTGAAGCCCGGGGCTCGGCACGCGAGGCTGGAGCCATATTCAAGCCGAGGCTGGTCCTTTGATGCTTGCAGTCGCACACACGACATCGCAGGGAGGTTTTTAGGGAGGTGATCATGCACTTTGGCCCTGCGTCCTGACATAATTTAATGTTCTAAGCCTAAATGAGATTGTGTCTCTGGCAGACTAAGAGCTGAAAATAAAACGTCAGTCCAGCGAGCCAGACTTCGCAGCAGGGCTTAGGGGAGCGAGTTAACGGTGGAAGCGCCAGGCCAATGTCTGAAGCTGGAAAATCCTTTGAGGAGTCAAGGTGCTTTGTAGGACAACACAACTCTCTCTGCCAAAGGCTGCTGCTTTGGGGGTTCCTAAGATCTTAGAGGTTGTTAGATGCTTGGAAAGAAGAAAGGGGCAAGATTTTAGCAGAAAGACTCGGAGACAAAAGCTATAGCTTCTTCCTTGTTTACGTGTGTTTTCTAAGGAGCACGGGAGTCACCTGGGAGCCTGTCCAACAGCAGCCTCTGACTCAGCAGGTCGGGGGGTGGCCTGAGGGTCTGCGTTCCTGACCAGCTCCCGGCAGATTCTGAGTCTGTGGTTCTCGGACCACACTTAGCGCTGAGGTGCAGCGCGGTGGGCATCCTGGGGAGATGACTTCTACAAGGACGTAGCCTGTCTCACACCACCTACCCTTTTCATCCGCTTCCGTCATTCAAGAGCACTGAGCTCCCACCACGTGTCCCAGTGGCTGGAGGGGAATGGCTAGTAAACTTGAACTTGACCCCTGTCCTGTTAGGGTTATTATTTTCGTTTGGGAGACACAAAATTACAGGGATGGGCGATTCCTAGCTTTCAATGCCACAAGCAACGAAGCACGGCAGAGAGCCTCGGACACACGTAACAGCTTGTGAGCTGGTTTCAGAAGTCAGGATGGAGACCGAGAGCTGCGGTCTGCGGGATGAGGGGTGATCGGCTGAGGGTCTCTCAGGTGGTGGTGCTGGGGGGAGCACGAGGGGGCCGCGTGTGCAAAGCCCCGGGCAGGAGGGACCCGGTTCTCTTTGAAGAGCTGGAAGGTCCACGTGGCTGGGACACAGTGAGAGGGGGATATCTGGAGCCCCGGCTGGAGGGGACGGCAGGGACCCGGCGGGCTGCTCTTCCTGCTGGAGTGCTGGGTGGTCCTGCCCAGGGGGGGGTCAACGTAAGGCTACCGCATACTAAGGGGAAGTGGGGTCTCAGGCGCCCTGCCTTTACCGTAAGTGCAGCCTGTCTCCATCCGACAGACTTATCCTTGCAAAATGTGAGCACGTCACGGGGCCCAGGGAACCGAGAGGCGTGCAGGAATCTCCACGTGAGGGCAGCAGACCAGCGGGCTTGCGGCTCCCGGGAACGGAAACTGTGTTGCCATTGAATCCTGACGCTGAGATTCCAGATACCTTGGCAGAAACCTTCGCAAACAGCCCACATGCGCTGTATCCCGATTGTCTGGCTTCCGTCCTTGTCGGTTTCCAGGTGACAATGACAGACGGGGAGGGTGAAGGGCACCTGCCCGCTCCATGTCGCCTGCCTCATCCGTAGCGTGTGGCTGGCGCCTCCCAGGGCGACGGTGGACGTTCATTCCCGTCCGGATATGTGGCAGGGGTCCTGGCAGACACACAGAAGCTTTGCCAGATGGTAAAAGTAATTAAATCCCGAATTAGATCTGAGGGCGAGCAGGAGAAGCCGCCCACTGGAGCGCTGTGGGTGGTTCTGGCGACAGGTGGCCAGAGAGCTTCCGTCCCATCTCAGAGGCGTTAGGCTGCCCATCCTTTCTCCATTCAGAGGAAGGAGCCGCTGGCAAACAGCCCTCCGGAGAGGAGGAAGGAAACAGCCTCCAGGTGAGCGAGTTTCCTGCCAGTGTCAACGTCAGAGTCGTGAAGGGGTCTCTTTGAACCAGTGTGTGAGGGTAGCTCTTTCCTTTCTTACATTTTCTTTTCTTTTTTTTTTTTTAAATTAATTAATTTGTTTATTTTTGGCTGTGTTTGGGCCTTCGTTTCTGTGCGAGGGCCTTCTCCAGTTGCAGCGAGCGGGGGCCACTCTTCATCGCGGTGCGCGGGCCTCTCACTATCGCGGCCCCTCCCGTTGCGGGGCACAGGCTCCAGACGCGCAGGCTCAGTAGTTGTGGCTCACGGGCCCAGTTGCTCCGCGGCATGTGGGATCTTCCCAGACCAGGGCTCGAACCCGTGTCCCCTGCATCGGCAGGCGGATTCTCAACCACTGCGCCACCAGGGAAGCCCTTACATTTTCTTTTGTTTGTTTGTTTAGGTGGAGACGGTGAGGCGGCCCCGATCTCCCCACATCTCCGGGCAGTGGGGGTCAGCCAGTTTCCGAAAGAGCGCGATCGTGCAGAGCGGACACCAGCCCCCCAGCACCCCTGCGGCCCCTCCTCCAGCACCTACAAGGAAGCTTGTGTATTTCCCTGCACTGACGTCAGAGCCGCCAACTGGAGTCACACGTCGCTCGTCCCGTCCCGGACCGGGCTCCGTGGGGCGGACAGGCGGCCTCGGATGTGCCGGTCCCGTCAGACACGTGCTGCTCAGAGCGGGCGGCGGGAGAGCGGCGCCCCCAGCCCGGGGGTCCGTGCGGGGCTCACATCTTTCCTTTCTTGGTGGGCACAGGGCTGGTGTCCGGGCTCCCGGGGCAGGTGGGTGCGGCTGGGGGACGCGAGCGGGCTGATGCGACGCTTCCGGGCCTGACCTGGAACTCATTCCGCGCCGGCAGCCATTTCCTCCAGGTCCTGGCCACTGGCTTGAGGGGGGTCAGTGGCATGAGGGCATCTGGGCACCCGGGTCCCTGGTCACCGCACGGGGGGAAGCCGCCTGCTGAGCGGCACTGCCATTTGGGGTCCACGCGAGCAGGAAGCGACTGTTGTGTGTGGGCACTGGTGATGTTGGATCCGCTTGTTCCCGGAGCTGGCACTGTCTTACCTAACAGAGAGCTAGGCTGCCTTTTGGGTTCGGGGACTGAGGGGGCATAAGGAGAACCGGCTGGTGGCGGGGGGATTCTCCAAACTGCCTCTGCACGCGTGTTGGTAACACCATTGCAGCGTGATCCGTGTAACAAAACGGCGTCGAGGGTTCACCCAGGTTCCAGGGGTGCCGTCTTCAGGTGGAGGTGTGAGCTCCCCTGACCTTTCTCCTAGCGGAATCAGGTTCTATCACGTAGGCTCAGAAATCAGACACTGCTAGTGGAATTCAGCACCACCTTCACCGGCCCTTCTCTGCCAATGCGCATTTCATGGCCAAATGATGACCAGGCCTGGCTGTTTGGACTGTCGTAAATTCGCAAGACATGTTCCTGCAGACCTTGCCAAGGGCGTGCCTCTTGGCCGTTGCCTCCCATCTAGTTGTGGGGAGGAGGGGTGGCCAGCTTGGCTGAGAACAGACTAAGTATGTGTAAACATTTTTTCCCTGCTGATATCAAGCGTATTAGTCAGGGAACTTGGTTGCAAGCCATGGACCGACCCTGGCTCTCTTGTGCAAAAAGGAAAGTTTTGAAAGGATGTGGAGGGTTCAGAGCCATTGGGGGGCTGGAGGGTCAGGCTTGGAAAACAGAACCAACAGAGGGGGCTTGGGAAGGCTGGGCTGCAGGAAGCACAGTGAGGTCGCAGCGTGAGCATGCACCGGCCATTGCTCCCTGGGACGCAGAGTCCCGGCTAGAGGACCACGCTCGCAGATCCCAGGTCACGCACGGGCTTCCCTGACCCTGCCAAGGTGGGGAAATGGAGGATCTTGTCCCCTTCATCCTCCAGGGTGGGGATAAAGGTCGCCTCCTACTGCACCCATGTACAATGGCAAATTCCTCCAAAACAATTAAGATGACAAAAATGTCTTTTCTTCCCATGGAAAAGTCTAGATACATGTTCCTCGTTGGTGATGCTCTGCCATGCAGAGATTCAGGGATGCAGGCCCTTCCAACCTGGGGCTCAGTGTCCTCTGCCTTCAAGCAGAGAGATGGGGGAGGTGCCCCAAGTACCTCTTAGAGGCCTGACCTGCATGGGAACAGGGGAGACAGGTGACACACACCCTTTCTGCTCACATTCCCAGAACTGGTGACAAGCCCAGTGTCACTTCAAGGGATGCCAGGAAACAGAAGCAAAAGGGTACAGGTGAGCACTATCAGGCCCTGCTAGAGGGTCCTCTCAGGGGGAGGATGCTTGGCTCCGAGACAGATAAAAAGTAACCAGTATCAGCTCCTGGGGGCGGACATGAGTGTGTGGCGTCCTGGGAATCTGAGGAGACAGGGTGGGTACCAGCATTTGTTGAGGGACTACTAGATATTAGGCACTTTGCTAATATAATCTCATTTCATCCTCAGCACAACCCTTTGGAGTCAATATCATTCTTTGCACTTTACACACGAGAACACTCACTTAACAGGCTGCAGAGGGGTTCCATCAGCCAGCAAGAATCAGAGCTAGGACTCACGCCCAGGTTGTCTACCCCAAAGCCCGGCTGCCTTTCCATCACGACCCAATTTAAGGATTGCTGGGCTCTGGCCTTGACTTGGAATATACTCTCCTTTTCATTGGGAGGGTTTGGGATGAAAGTCTAGATTTGAATCAAGATAAGCCATAGGCAGTAAAAGTAAGCAGCAGGGGTCAGAGGTTGAATTTCCCAGGGAGACACAATTTTGGGAAAAGCTGGAAGGGGTGGAGGGAAGAAGGGAAAAGGGAGAGCCTGGCTCAAGTGTGGGCGCTTATCATCAAATATTTCCCTAATTACCAAAAAAATGAAGGGACTGAGGGATGCCAAGATAATAAAATACAAGTGTACTAGGCGTTGGCTTTTTTGGCAAAGCAAATTTGTCTGAGATCACTTTTAACAGATATAAAAGGAATAGCCTCACACAATGTGATCACTTCAGCCTGGCTTTTATCTGTTTCTTCAGAAACATTGCATTTGAAGGAAGCGCATTAGCTGAAGATGGTGGATTTGTCTGTTAATTGCTTTCTATTTTAAATCGAAGCAATGTTTAACTCCGTGGGGGAATGTGAAACGATCAAGGAAGCAAAAAGCAGGAATGGTCTTTTTCTGAGTTGACAGTTCTGTTTTCCTAGAATGAATGTTTTAATGTTCACAGAACACCATTTTGTATCACTTAGGGCAATGCTGGGAGCAGAGATTATAAAGCTCCAAGAATCTCGGGTGCTTGATAGGTCTTGTAAGAAGCATCTGAGGCTGGCCACTACTTGGCAAGGTCGTGCTCATCAGTACGCAGCCCTAATAAAAAATATTTGATCCTGAGCCTGGAATGGGGGAGGGGAGATGTCGCCATGCATCTCCTTGCATTTAAACATCTGTGAGGGCCTTTGACCCAAGTGGTATTATTTTCCTTGTCAAATCCCTTTTATAAATTGGTCAGGGACTTCCCTGGTGGCGCAGTGGTTAAGAGTCCGCCTGCCAATGCAGGTGACACGGGTTGGAACCCTGGTCCGGGAAGATTCCACATGCCGTGGAGTAGATAAGCCCGTGCGCCACAACTACTGAGCCCACGCGCCACAACTACTGAAGCCTGCGCACCTAGAGCCCATGCTCCACAACAAGAGAAGCCACCACAGTAAGAAGCCTGTGCACCGCAATGAAGAGTAGCCCCCGCTCGCTGCAACTAGAGAAAGCCCACGCATGCGCACAGCAACGAAGACCCAATGCAGCCAAAAATAAAAAAATTAAAAATTAAAAAAAATTGGTCAGTATCCTCTCTTACAGACACTGAAAACTGGTAGCCCTTGGGCCTTATTTGGCCTGCATACATCTTTTCAGAATATTTGAATTATTGCCAATTTGCCAATGTTGAAAAATTTGAATTATTGCCAATTATTGCCAATGTTGCCAATGTTGAAAAATCAAAGCGTTTTACACAAAATTTAGAATTTCCAGCTTCTCCAAAAACCCCACAGAAATCAGAAGATCCTGCAAACCTGAGCCCTCATGTCTACCTGGCAGAAACGACCGTATCCCCAAGATCCCCAGGAAAAGCTGTGGCGCCTCCAGAGCAGGTGCTGATTACTTTTCTGCTGCCCAGAAGCCAACCACTGTCCTTTCCTCCCTCGTTCTAGCAGACGCGGTTCGTCCTCGCCAGCGTCCCTTAGCTCACGCTCCCAGCGCTGTGGGAGAGTTCAGACTCCGCCACGTCCTTGCCGACAGTTGGGGTAGCCCGTCTTTGTGATTTTAGCCTTGCTGGAGCGTGTACGGTGGCCAGTCATGGCGGTCTCAGTTTGCATCTTCCTAATGACAAATGTGGTTGAACACCTGTGTGTTCACGTGCTCGTTGGCCCTTTGCATCTCTTCTTCTCTGAAGGGCCACGGGTGCCAGACACGGCTCTCTACCCCGAGCTTTCCAGCTTGTTCCTGCCCTCCCAGGAGCACCTCGTCACACGCTCGCAGGGACACCAGCCCCAGCTGGGCAGCCCCTCTGCGTGAAGGGTTGGCTCCAGCTCCTTGGGGACCCAACCGAAGCGAGATGCAGGACAGACACCCTTCGTTGCTACCATCTCTGCCGGTCTGCCACCTTTCACACAGAGCCCAGGGGAAAACACAGCGGGAGTTTAAGCCTTAGTTTGCTTTTCCATCAGGCGACTCAAGCCTTTGTGTCTGGCCTGGAGGCAGAGTGACTTGGAGAGCTCGCGGCTCAGGTGGACAACCATGTGGGAGGTGGGGGAAGACGGGGGGACGGAGGGAACCCACAAACGAATACCAGAAATATCATCCTACCTAGTACTGGTGCCCACTTATCCGGTGAAATCCTCTGCTGACCTCTCAACTATCACGCAGATAAGATACCCTTTGCCTGCCACCACTGCCATCACATCATCTTCCTCCTACAGAGGCTGTGGCGAGTAGAGACGCCCTCACGTTACAGAGTCCAAGCTCCCTCTGCTTGCCGCGGGACAGGCCAGGGAATCGGGAGACGAGGTGCTGAGGCAAAGAACACGACTTTATTCGGAAAGCTGGCAGACTGAGAAGACGGCAGACCAGTGTCTCCAAAAAACCATCTTCTGGGGTCTGGATGCCAGTTTCTTCTACAGAATCAGAGAGGGAAGTAAAGTAAAAAGGCAGAATAGAGAGGGAGAGGTGGGGAGGAAGTAAAGTAAAAGGGCCGTCAGTCTTGCAAAACATCTCCTGGAATGGCCAGCCTTGGGGAGGGAACGTTAATATTAATTTCTTCTTTCTTGCAGCCATTCACTGGTGGGTGGGGTTCCCTGAGGCAGGCCATGATGTATGACGATAATAACAGAAGCAACGAAAAGCAGAAGCTAAAGTCAGAAGAATAGATCCAACAAGAAGTCAAAACTGGCTCTTCCCGGTTACATTTAGGTTGACGGCTGCCCGTCACACACCACTTCCGTGGTCTTTACTCTCGCTCATGTGGGTCCGCTTGGTCTTTCCAGCAGGGCTGTGAATTCTCTGGGTCAGGAGTCATCTGTTGTATTAACCTGTGTTCCTTCCAGCACTCAACAATGAGCCATGTACCATCCTCGTTTTTGACAGATGGCTGATTCCAACAAGTCCAACCAGGCAGTAAAAAGTAGGGACTGTGGTTTTCCAAACATAGACCAGTTTCTTCCTAAAGAAGGCAGACACTGCAACAGGGCCGGTGACGTTGCCCAAACAAACAGTTTTTCATCTGAAGAAGCTTGAGCTGAATATAGAAGTAAATAGAGGTCAGAAGCTTTGATAACATATGGCATTCTTTCATCTGCTATTTTAAAGTCTTAAAATTGGTAAAGAATATTCTTTATTTTCTGCTTCTGAGCAAAAGTAAGGGATACATTTAGTTTATGTGGTTTGGGGGGAGGGATGTGTCTCTGCTGTTGATTGATCTCACTCAAGTTCTTGGACCTCGTATGGGTGAATTACATGCATTTGGAAAAACAAAAGATGAATGAAGAATTGAATCTATAATAAAAAACAGTGCAACAAGCTGGTTTTTAAAAAACGTATTTTATTGAAGTATAGTTGATTTACAGTGTTCTGTTTCTCGTGCACAGCAAAATGATTCAGTTACATATATATGTGTATATATATGTATATGTATACATATACATATATATATTTCATATTCTTTTCCATTACGGTTTATCACAGGATAGTGAATAGAGTTCCCTGTGCTATACAGTAGGACCTTGCTGTTTATCCATTCTCTGTATAATAGTTTGCATCTGCTAACCCCAAACTCCCAATCATTACCTTCCCCAGTACCCTCCCCCTTGGCAACCACAAGTCTGTTCTCTATATCTGAGTCTGTTTCTGTTTCATAGATAATTTCATGTGTGTCATATTTTAGATTCCACATATAAATGATATCATATGATACTTTGTCTTACTTCACTTAGTATGATAATCTCTATTTGCATCCATGTTGCTACAAATGACATTATTTCATTCTTTTTTATGACTGAGTAGTATTCCATTGTGTATATGTACCACATCTTCTTTATCCATTCATCTGTCAGTGGACATTTAGGTTGCTTCCTTGTCCTGGCTATTGTGAATAGTGCTGCTATGAACACAGGGGTGCGTGTATCTTTTTGAATTATAGTTTTGTCCAGATATATGCCCAGGAGTGGGATTGCTGGATCATATGGCAACTCTATTTTTAGTTTTTTAAGGAGCCTCCATACTGTTCTCCGTAGTCAAGCTGGTTTCTTAAAATGAGAAGTCCTCCTGTGTGCTCTAAACTTTCATGAGACAGGATTTAGTTAAGTCATGTGCTGGAGCCATTCTTCTTGTAAAGACGTGAAATGTTCCGTATAAGACTAGACCTCTTTGACTTCTGGCCCCTCTCTCTGTTTCCAGAGGTACATTCTTTTCTGAGTTTGCTGCCTATGCGTCCAGAACTTTTCCTATGCCTTTACACACATTTATATGCTCTGTGGACAAAGAATGTCACCTGCCACTTCAGTAAACAAAGGATTTGCAGCCATAAAACATCCACAGCAGCTGCCCTGAGGGGATTCAGGATGGAGAAAAGCAGGACACTGGCCCTAGCCAGCTAAGGTGCACATCAGGGGAATCATTTCAATCAGCCCAGACGCTTGCATCTTCCCATACATAGAAAAGCACCAATATCATTAACTTGAGATGCTTGTTTTTTTGTGAAGCAGTAATATTTTTTTGATGATCGACTACATGTTTTTTTTCCAGCAAAACTCCTCTACATCTTGGCTCCTCCCTGACCTCTTTGGAGTGGTCTCTCAGAGCTCTCAGAGAGGCCGCCATCCCGGGCTACAGTAAGGCCACCACATAAAACATGATTCTCAACTTTTAGACTGTGCATTGTTTTTCAGTCGACAGTATCCAGAGAAAAATAATGGTATGTGTGTGTGTGCATGTACTTTACATAAATGGTGTCACTTATATCAGTGGTTCAGTAACTTGTTTTTTTCATGCAGTATTTCTTGGACATCTTCCTAGGTTGGTACCTGTAGACTTTATTCATTCTTTTAGCAGCTACACAACACCACAAAACAAAACATAAACGTGCATCTGTTTATTTAGCCATTTCTAAAGCATTTTGGGAATTCTGGGGCCTCTAAAATTCGTATAATTTGACTTGCTTCCATTACCAGGGAATGTGTAATTTTTTTTTTCTTTTTTTTTTTTCCTCTTTTTTGACTGCGTTGGGTCTTTGTTGCTGCACGCGGGCTTTCTCTAGTTGCAGCAGGCTGGGGCTACTCTTCGTTGCAGTGCGCAGCCTTCTCATTGCAGTGGCTTCTCTTGTTGCGGAGCACGGGCTCTAGGCACGTGGGCTTCAGTAGTTGCAGCACGCAGGCTCAGTAGTCGCGGTGTGTGGGCTCTAGGGTGCGTGTGCTTCAGTAGTTGTGGTGCACGGGCTTAGTTGCTCCGCAGCATGTGGGATCTTCCCAGACCAGTGATCAAACCCGTGTCCCCTGCATTGGCAGGCGGATTCTTAACCACTGCACCACCAGGGAAGTCCTCGGATATTATTTTTGTTTGTTTTTATAAATTTATTTATTTACTAATTTATTTTTGGCTGCGTTGGGTGTTCGTTGCTGCATGCGGGCTTTCTCTAGTTGTGGCAAGCGGGGGTTACTCTTTGTTGTGGTGCATGGGCTTCTCACTGCGGTGGCTTCTCTTGTTGCGGAGCACGGGATCTAGGCGCGTAGGCTTCAGTAGTTGTGGCTCACGGGCTCTAGAGCGCAGGCTCAGTAGTTGTGGCGCACGGGCTTAGTTGCTCTGCGGCATGTGGGATCTTCCCGGACCAGGGCTCGAACCCGTGTCCCCTGCATTGACAGGCGGATTCTTAACCACTGCGCCACCAGGGAAGTCCCCCTCGGATATTTTTAAGCTTCCTAAAATCCCAGTCATTTTGAGGTTTCCCCCTTAAATATCTGCAGCAAGTCAGGGTTCCTTTTTGGAAAAATGGTAGTGTTCTTATTTCTTAACTCAGGTTTGACTGCTCGCTGCTTGAAAGCCAATACTCGAGAGACAAGTGTTGGTTGGAAAGGAAAGTTTGCTTTATTCAGGAGGCTGGCAACCTGGGGAGAAGGCAGACAGGTGTCCAAGAAACCAACTCCAAAGATTCTGCCCAACCATGAAAGTTTTTAAAAGGAGAATCATTTGGGGAGGGGTCAGAGTCTTTGTTATCTCCTGCTGTGTGCAGGCTTTCTTCTGATTGGTTGGTGGTGAGGTAACAGGGTGGAATCTTGCTCCAGGAATCTTGCCCTGGGCCTGATTGCCATTTTCCACCTGGGTGGGGGACTTGTTCTGCAGAAGAACTCAAAGATATTATTACATATGTTCCTTGAGGAGGAACCAGGACCCTGCCCCATCCTGTACTGTTGTGTCCTGACTGCTTCTCCTTTGTTTCTGCATCCCCTCCCTTCCCTGATTAGCAACTGTTCGAATCTCCCCTTTGGAACTTAGGGAAGGTCAAGGAGGCTGAAAGAAGCCTATTTCCTATAAACAAGAAATGGGGGACACAGAAAGGATTTGTTCCTTGGAGGGTCCCACAGGGTCCTTCTCCATTTCATTGTCTGCTGTGAGACCCCCTTGTTCTCCCGTATGTTCATTTGCCTAAATTAATTGGTCACTATGCCCTCTCCCGTTTCTTGATAACTGAGATTTAAACTGTCATGCTTTTTCTATGATTTTTGTCAGAAACTGGTCTGAAAACATAATCACAATGAGTCAGAGAGGGAACCCAGGCCTGGAGCTGCTGGCATCCTCCCACATCTCTTCACCACAAGGACAGGGTCTGGGGATACAGCTGACATTGGGAGGGCAAAGCTGCATGACAAGATGTCATTCAAGCTCCTGGGTTCGGCTGTGTCAGTCAGAAAGCCCCACTGGCCTTTTCCTCCAGTGGACCAGTAGTACGTTTTCCTTCTGCCTCTATCAGACGGGTTGGCAGCAGATATGGCGCTCACTGGCAGAGATTCCATGTCAGATTTTTTTCCACTCTCGTGGTATGTTTCTTTCTGGCTGCAGCACCCTCCAAGGTGCCCTTTCTTCACTATTTCTTTCAACCTTGCAAAAGACCAAAAAAGGTCAACAGTCTGTATACAGCTTAAATCATGACTTATTTGACTGCACAATGGTCACTATGGGTACTGTGTATTAGTTCATATTTGGCTTAGGTAACATGGCAAAAAAAAAAACCCAAACCCTCCAAATCTAGCATGAATTCTTTTCTCTGCAACTATAGCATAACCTACTTGGCAACACATTTTACTGGGAAAGTAACATGTGGAGAAGCTTTGCTACCTCCTCATTACATTTGTGTTTTCTTGTATTCATCATTCTTGAGATCCTGCCAAAAGTTTACATCTAATGGCCTCTACATCCCATTTTCCCCCCTCAAATAGAAAAAGATTGTGTGCCTTATGAATCGTTATAAACACTTTCACTGCACATTGATTTTGTTTTCTTATTCCACACGGACTCACAAATTTAAAATTCTTCGTAAGGTGCCTCAGACTTTATTTCAGGCAAAGCAAAGTGTGAGTGGTACTAGTTTTTCCTTATTGAGAATACCGCTGGACATATTGGCCAGCTATTTCCATGCTTTATTATGGTGGCAAATGGGAAGGGACTATTGTTAAAAGGCTCAAGCAGAGATGGAATATGAAGGTTTTTTTTTTTTTTTAATAGGTAAAGAAAGAAGCATTCTCTTGAGAGGAAGATGTTATGAGACTGGGAAGATTTCCATTTCCAAAGTCTGAATCGTTGCACATGAAACCACTGTAAAAAACTTAATTCCTTCAGTGGCGCATGCGAAGGTGAGACCGTGTGTATGTTTGAAAAAAAACGAAATTGAGGCAACCGTAAGTTGTGTGTGTGCTGGTGATAACTACGTATTTGTGCACTAATGGAATATAATATCAAGGTAGTAGTAACCTTTAAAAACATACACTTCTGGGACTTTCCTGGTGGTGCAGTGGTTAAGAATCCACTTGCCAATGCAGGGGACATGGGTTTGAGCCCTGGTCCAGGAAGATCCCACATGCCGCGGAGCAACTAAGCCCGTGAGCCACAACTACTGAGCCCGCGAGCCACAACTACTGAGCCCGCAAGCCACAACAACGGAAGCCCACGCGCCTAGAGCCCGTGCTCCACAACAAGAGAAGCCACCGCAATGAGAAACCTGCGCACCGCAACGTCTTCACTGCAGTAGCCCCCGCTCGCTGCAACTAGAGAAAGCCTGCATGCAGCAACAAAGATCCAATGCAGCCATAAATAAATAAGTAAATGAATTTATATATATATAAAAAAACATACACTTCTTTCCTATGAAACATTTTTCTTTTGGAATATTTAGGACATAGAGAGGCTGTACAGTGTAGTGGTGAAGGATGTGGATCTAGAGCAAGACTTCCTGATCTTTATCCCCCTACTCAAGAACTGTTTGATCTTAGGCATCTTACTTCACCTCTTTGGGCTTCAGTTTCCTCATCTGCAAAGCAGGGATTAAAAATAGTGTGTATCTCTAGCATCCCACTCCTGGGCATATATCCAGAAAAGATGAAAACTCTAATTAAAAAAGATACATGCACCCCAATGTTCACTGCAGTACTATTTACAATAGCCAAGACATGGAAACAACCTAAATGTCCATTGACTGAGGAATAGATAAAGAAGATGTGGCACATATATACAATGGAGTAGTAGTCAGCCATAAAAAGAATGAAATAATGCCATTTGCAGCAACATGGATAGACCTAGAGAATATTATACTTAGTGAAGTCAGTCAGACAGAGAAAGACAAATACTATAGAATATCACTTACATGTGGAATCTAAAAAAATAATACAAACGAATCGATATACAAAACAGAAAAAGACTCACAGACATAGAAAACAAACTTATGGTTATCAAAGGGGAAATGGAGTGGAGGAAGAATAAATTAGGAGTATGGGATTAACAGATACAAACTACTATACATAAAATAGAAAAGTGACAAGAATTTACTGTATAGCACAGGGAATTATATTTGATATCTTTTTTAAAAAAAAAATTAATTAATTTATTTTTGGCTGCATTGGGTCTTCGTTGTGGTGTATGGGCTTCTCATTGTGGTGGCTTCTCTTTGTTGCAGAGCACGGGCTCTAGGCACGCGGGCTTCAGTAGTTGTGGCACGTGGGCTCAGTAGTTGTGGCTCGTGGGCTCTAGAGCACAGGCTCAGTAGTTGTGGCGCATGGGCTTCGTTGCTCAGCAGCATGTGGGATCTTCCCAGAGCAGGGCTCGAACCCACGTTGCCTGCATTGGCAGGCAGATTCTTAACCACTGTGCCACCAGGGAAGTCCCTATATCTGATATCTTGTAATAAACTATAATGGAAGATAATCTGAAAAAAAAAAAACCACTGAATCTCTTTTCTGTACACCTGAAACTAACACAATATTGTAAATCAACTATACTTCAATTAAAAAAATTAGCATATATCTCATTAGGGTTGTTGTAAGAATTCAATGAATTATCATAGGTAGGTACTTAGAGAATAAGGTCTGCACAGGGTTATTGCTTCATAAATGTCTGCTCTGAGGATGATGAAGGTGATGATGAAGAAGATGATGTCTGCAATGATGAAGACGATGATGATGTTGTCTATGGTGATGAAGGTGATGATGAAGATGATGTCGTCTACAATGGTGATGAGGATGATGGATGATATCTATGATGGTGATGAAGAAGAAGATGATGATGAGGTTGATGATGATGACGATGATGATGATGATGACGAAGATGGTGACAATAAGGGGTGTGATCTAATCTACTTCTACCAAGACTTTGCAGTATCTAGTAGTTGGCCTGATTGAGGAGCTCCTCATGAGTGCAGAGACAAAATGTCAAAGCAAACTGAAAACATGCTTGTTAAAAATCTCTGAAGGTCATGGTTTCAGATATATTTTCTCATTTTCCAAAATGAATGAAATCTTCACTATGCCACTGCCTCTTCTTTGGCTCTTAAAGGTCTTAGATTCTGGATTCCTCTGGATATCCAGTTCAGCAGTTGCACAGATTCAAGGAAAACAAGGCTGGTTATAGAAACAGTCATGCTTTTGGAGCAGGGCTACATGCAAGGGTTTTTTTCTCCCACTTATATAATGGCCATTCCTGTAGGTCTAAATAAGGTGTGTGACAGCCTGCACAGTTAAGGTTAATCTGTCTTGCTGTTTTATAAGCAATGGTTTGTTCTTTTCCTACACAACGGCCTTCACGGTGCTTTGTACTCCTTGGAAGTACTTCATTCTGAACTTGCAAATGACTTTGAGAAGATTTTCCTGACATTGTCCATGTATAGTTTGGGAGCCTTTTGCCCTAGGACATACTCCAGTTTTCAACTGGAGTTGAAAACAGACAGACTTTGGCCAGTCCACCATCCCCCACTACAGGATATGATTTCGAACCTAAACCAACTGCTCTCAGAAGAATATACTGGGCTTCCCTGGTGGCGCAGTGGTTAAGAATCCGCCTGCCAATGCAGGGGACGTGGGTCCGATCCCTGGTCTGGGAAGATCCCACGTGCCGCAGAGCAACTAAGCCCGTGCGCCACAACTACTGAGCCTGCGCTCTAGAGCCCGCGAGCCACAACTACTGAGCCCACAAGCCACAACTACTGAGCCCGCGTGCCTAGAGCCTGTGCTCTGCAACAAGAGAAGCCACCACAATGAGAAGCCCGTGCACCACAATGAAGAGTAGACTCCACTCACTGTAACTAGAGAAAGCCCGTGCAGCAATGAAGACCCAATGCAGCCAAAAATAAATAAATAAATAAATAAATAAATAAATAAATAAATAAATAAATAAAAAGAAGAATATACTGTTGAGTAGTTTAATATCGTTAATTTAAGTTGATTAAAAACAGTATTATTTTCTGCATTTATAATTAGTATGTGTCATGCTCTTTGTCTGATAAGCTCTGAGTACAAATACAAGGGAAATAAAGAAAAGGATCATTCCTGCCATTATAGGAATAATTTGATAAAGAGACAGAAAAGGAATGAGGTGCATAAATGATGCCCATGCAACCTGCATATTAACATTAATAACAGGAATTAACTAGTTTAAAGTAACCTGTAAGAGATTAGGTTCAGGATTCAGGAAATAGGATCTTTAATGATTGCAGAAAGAGTGTATTTTTCTTCAACGATGTGGAAAAATTTGCAATTGTTAAATGTGAGACAAACAGATGAGTTTAGGGCATAAAACTTTGTAATTTCAAAAATTCTTCACATTCTGAGACAATTCTTAGGTGTGGTTTAGAGACATCCAAAATTTAGTGTCAAGGAAATAAAATCATTCAGACTGAGACACATGAACTGTTTAGGTATCTGAGTTCCATGACCTGGATTACTCTACTCTGTGGCAAACGTGAAAAAATCCAGCAATTAACATCAGTGATCACTGGACAGATGTTTTCTACTGTCCCTTGACCCCCTGAGGCTGGGGGTTGAACACTATTTCAAAAGTACAATTTGAGCATTGGCATACTTTTTTTTGGTCATTTTATTTTATTTATTGATTTCTAATATTTATTTATTTTTGGCTGCGTTGGGTCTTCGTTGCTGCACGTGGGCTTTTCTCTAGTTGCGGCGAGCAGGGGCTACTCTTCGTTGCGGTACCCAGGCTTCTCATTGTGGTGCCTTCTCTTGTTGTGGAGCATGGGCCCTAGGCACATGGGCTTCAGTAGTTGTGGCATGTGGGCTCAGTAGTTGTGGCTCACAGGCTCTAGAGTGCAGGCTCAGTAGTTGTGGCGCATGGGCTTAGTTGCTCCGCGACATGTGGGATCTTCCCGGACCAGGACTCGAACCCTTGTCCCCTGCCTTGGCAGGCAGATTCTTAACCATTGCGCCACCAGGGAAGTCCAGCATTGGCATACTTACACTCTTCTTCCCCCACCCATTTCCCCTGTACCCCAAATCTATAAATGCACTGTGGCTTTTGGTCCTCAAAACCATTCCCCCATAAGCAAAATCATTCCACTAAGAGCACCTTTTTAAATTCCCTTTCTCATGAGAGAAGTGTCAGACCCATATAAGCAGTCAATGGCAGTCATCACTTTATTTTAGAAACAGTGCTATGTGAGATAACCTGTCTTCTCTGGAATTTTTAGTGGGTTGTAAGTCTTTTTTTTTTTTTTTCTTTTTTAACTTTTGGGTTTATTTATTTACTTATCTATTTATTGCTGTGTTGGGTCTTCGTTTCTGTGCGAGGGCTTTTCTCTAGTTGTGGCAACCGGGGGCCACTATTCATCGCGGTGCGCGGGCCTCTCATTATCGTGGCCTCTCTTGTTGCAGAGCACAGGCTCCAGACGCGCAGGCTCAGTAGTTGTGGCTCACGGGCCTAGTTGCTCCGCGGCATGTGGGATCTTCCCAGACCAGGGCTTGAACCCGTGTTCCCTGCATTGGCAGGCAGACTCTCAACCACTGCGCCACCAGGGAAGCCCCTGGGTTGTAAGTCTTTATGGGAAATGAGGTTGACCAGGAATGAAATGGAACAGCTGGAAGTTTGTTCAATTCTTTTCTCCAAGGATTTATGAAAGATTTTAAGACCAGCGATACGTAGGGGTCTCTTAGCTATATTATCAACTAAATTCCAAGTGAATTTGTCTTTTTTACTTTTTAAAAATGAAACTATATATTATCTTCTTTGGGACAAAGTGAGATTACAAAAAAAACCCAAAGGCAAACAAACATACAAACCAAAAAACCCAATGAACGAAAAACAAAACACTGATGAGATTTCTGTCAGCCAGAAAGGGAGAGTTTTAATAAGTTCGTTCTCCTCCCTGCTTTGACATACCTACTAGCCAAAATCACATCTAATCTATTGAATTGCAAGTGATTTCATTAGACAACAGAGGTTGGTTGGGGTCTGAGGGCTCTGAGATTGACATTGGGTCTAATCGTGCTCTAGGGTCTCAGAAGAAAAGATCAAAGGAAGGGACCTTATATTCTGGAAAGATCTGTGCTAGCGGAAAAGGAATAGAAACAGAGAGGGTGCTTTGTTCTTGTTTTTTCCGAAGTTACTTTTAAGGAATTGACTGTAGTGTCAGCTGCATCCTCTCCTGTTCTGTTCCAGCTCAATTGGCAAGAGAGGTACATTCCACGGACACTTAGCAAAACACCACATTGAAAACAAATAAATATGGGTGAGCCCCCTAGAAGGATCCTAGGGAGAGGTCTATGGGGCCGTGAAAGGTTCTTTTGTTAACAACTCCAGCCGCTGGGACCCAGGGATGGACACAGCGGGACCACTCCACTGAAGTGGAGATAAACACACTTCAGAAAGCAAACTGAACAGCGGGTGTTTCCACCCCTTAAAATTACAAACCAAAAAGTCAAGAAGGACATTTTTAGTTATGCAAGCGGTTTCTGAAGTGGTTCTTGTGGGCAATGTGTGAATTCTGAAGAGCTCCACCAGCCCATGATGTGGAGTAGCCCAGGGAGCTGTGATATATGATACAACCTTGAGATGCGGGGACTCCAGGAGGCCTCAGGGGTCCCCGTGTCCCTTCTTCTGCCTCGTAGCAGATCTACTCTTGTATCCCAAGTGGGAAGCTTTCACATTTTTTGATGTTCTCACAGGTCCCCTGAGCCTCCCAGTGTCCAGGCCACTCCTTGAGGGCCCCCAACATGGCAGCAGGGTGAAGATGTGCTCCAGTCAATCTGCCTTCATGTCAGGACTCACAGCTCACATCGGTCACCATCTAAGGCCATGTGGGTCCTGGCAGAGTGGCGGGGGCAGGGGGAATCCCTTGGAATCTGGTTATCTATTTAATTCTCTATTTCCAGTGGGTTCAGTACCTCCTTCCCCTTGATTCCAGTTCCCTGCTGCCACCAGCCAGTTCCTTTTCAGCTTCTTTCTTCTTAAATTGCAGAAACACTGATGCTGAAAATTTGGTCTCTGTGCACATGTGCCAAGTCGAATCGCAGAGACAGAGTGAAGTAGAAAAAAACAGCTTTATTGCTTTGCCAGGCAAAGGGGAACACAGCTGGCTCGTGACCTGAAAAACTGTGAGTCCCAACCTGGGAGGACTTAGTGAGGAGTTTTATAGCAATGGTTCAAGGATGGGGCTGCTGGTAAGGATTAGGGCCTGCATTCCTTTAATCTGGCCTCAGGTGATCTCCTGATGACCTTCTCCCTGGAATGAAGAATGCTTCATCAGGTAGTTAACGTCTTGCATTTGTTGGGGGTTTAGTTCTGCAGAAGAGCTCAAAGATACTGTTCTGTGTATCCCTTGAGGGGGCACCAGGACCCGCCCCAAGGCTGCACTATTGTCTCCTGACTGCTCCCCCCTTGTCTCTGCATCCCCTCCCTTCCCTGATTAGCAACTGTTTGAACCTGCCCTTTGGATCTCAGGGAGGGTCATGGAGGCTGAAGTCTATTCCCTACAGATAAGAAATGGGGGACACAGAAAGGCTTCCGTGCCCAGCAGCCCCACAGGGTCCTGCTCGGTTTCACCATCTACTTGGCTGCTCAAACCAATAGCCCAGGACACAGTGTAGACGTGTCAGAGTCTCTCCTTGGCCTCATCCAATCCATCATCAAGTCCCACCCGCTTTACTTCCAAAGTACCTCTTCATCCCCACGGCCACCACTCTGTCCAAGCCACCATTCCCTCCTGGTTTGATGTCCCCCAAAGCTTCTAAACTGGATTTCCTACCTATGGTGCCCAATCTCACGTAAACCAGATGTCCGGCATGCAGTGGTGTCCTGCTCTCCAAGAATCTACTATCTGTCTATACAGCCGCTGGAGCAGCCTTTTAAAAATATCAAGTAGCTCATGTTCTCTCCTCTTCAAAACCTTCCAGTGGTTTCCCATTCTACGTTGAATCCATGGTCTACAGAGCTGTTCACGGTCTGGCCCCTGCATCTTCCACCTTCCTTTTGGACCACTCTGCCTTTGCTTACTGTGTTCTAGCCACATCAGTTTTTCTAATTCTTGCAGATACTGGCTCGCTTTTGCCTTAGGGAATTTAATCTTTCTTCATCTGTCATGCTCTTCCCTCAGTTTTGCATGCTTGGTTCCATTAAATCACTCAGGACTCGGCTCAAATATCACCTGTTCAGCAAGGAAGGCCCTCCCAGACCATCATCTAGAGTCACACTTCCATTCTCTCCATCCAGTCACGAACACCTAACAGTGTTTTATTTTATTTAAAACACTTATCACAATTTTCAATTTTCAATTTTTTTTGTTTACTCATGTCTTGTGTGCTTCTCTTACTGGAACATACATTCCTGGAGGGCAGACAACTGTTTTTCTTGTTCACTGCTCCATTCCCAGAAGAAGAATAGCTGGTATGGAAGAGTAGCTGGTATGTAGTAGATGCTCAATAAATGTTTAATAATAAACAAATCCTCTGAAAAGAGAGTGGCAGGGGGACTGCAGACAATGAGGTGATTTATCCAGGGTCTTCTAAGATGATGGGTTCATGGGTGTACATGAAGCTTATCCACAGATGACTTCTCCCAGCTGAAGCTTCTGTGAGGGTATGGATGCATTAAAAACAGTATTTTGGGGGGAAGGTAGTAGTGGGTGCAAGATAAAAGGCCAAAGCTGAGCACTATTTCATGACTTCTTAGCTTCCATGATCATATGAGACAATTTCTTGTAGTAAATCAATCTCTCTCTCCATATCTCTGTGTCTCTATCCATCTAGCTATACTTCTGTATATATAGAATATACAGATATATATTTACTTGTTCAGTTTATCTGGAGAACCCTGACCAATACATCTTCCCTCTGTCCCTCCATCCCACAAATTTGTATTAAGCCTGAATTCAATTTAATAGAAAGTCGATATGACCTGGCCTTTGTGCTCTAGGAACTAATATTCTAATAAGAGAGTTAAGGACACAAAAACTCAAAATTCAAGGCAGGATTTAATAGGTGACACAAGTTAGGTGTAGACATGATATTCTGAGGGTGCAGAGAAGGGAGGCAGACCTTAAAGTGGTTGGGAGAATTAATTCAGGAGCCAGGTTGTCTGAGTTCAATTACCTGTTCCCCTTTTTATTACCTGTGTGATCTTTGGCAAGTTATTTAACGGTCTGTGCCTCACTTTCTTTACTTATAAAATATAGAAAAGATTACTATCTACCTCATAGAATTATCAGAAATGCTAGGCAAAATAATGCATATTAAGACACTTAAGACAGCACCTTAATATTAAGTATTCAATATGTTGCACTGAGGATGGAGACACTTTATCCTAATGTTGGGTAGGATTTAAACTTAATGTGAAAATGGGCAGGGAAATTCCAAGTGGAATCATGTGAACAAAAGTAGCAGGAAGGGGTGAATGATGATAGTTGAAATATTCAGTTTGGTTGGAAAACAGGAAGGGGAAGACGATGGATGATATTGGGAAATCGTGTGGGACCATAACAGAGAGGGACATATTAGTAGCCAGTCTCTTTCTGGTGAGTAATTATATATCACTGAAGATTTCTAAGCTGAGAAATTGTCTAGATGCCTTAATTTCTGCAACAATTTACTGGCTCAGAAATCTTTGGTGACCTATAATGTCTTAGCAAAACACTTCTTTCCTTCTGCTTGATTTGAGTTTATTTTACTCTTTCTGTTCTAGTCTTAACATGAAACCTTAGTTTATGGATTTGGGATCTTTTCTTCTTTTAATATACTCATTCCATGCTATAAATTTCCCTTTAAGCACTAGTCTAGCTGTAATCCATAAATTTTTATATGTTGCATTTTCCTTTCCGCTGCATCAAAAATGTTTCTAATTTCCCTTGAGTGTTCCTTGTTTACCTATGGATTAGTTGGGAGTCTGCTGTTTAATTTCCAAGTGATTGGAAATTTACCTGTTCCTTTTCTGTTATTGATTTCTAGTTCAATTTCGTTATGTCCAGAGGGCATACTTTGTATGATTTCACTTATTTAAATTGGTTAAGATTTGTTTTATGGCCTAGGATTTGATCCATCTTGGTGAATGCTTCATGTGTAGTTGTGTATCCTGCTGTTGTTGGGTGGAGTGTTCCATAAATGCCAATTAGATCCAGATGGTTGATCATGTTGTTCATTTCTTCTGAATCCCTTCTAACTTTCTGTCTCCTAGTTCTATCTGTTACTAAGAGAGGAGTATTGAAGTCTCCAAATCCTATTGTGGATTTGTCTCTTTCTCCTTTCAATTCTGTCAGTTTTTTTTTTTTTCATGTGTTTTGAAGCTCTGTAGTTAGGTGCATACACATTTAGTATTGTTATATCTTCTTGATGAGTTGACGTTTTTTATATATGTGTTATTCCTCTTTATCTTCAGTATTTCTCTTTATTCTGAAGTCTATATTGTCTGATATTAATATAACCAGTCCAGCTTTTTTTGGAGGGGGTTAGTGTTTGCATAGTATATCTTTTTCCGTTCTCTTACTTTTAACTTATCTATATCACTATGTGTGAGTGAGTTTCTTGTGGCCAGCATATATATTTAGGTCATCATATAAAACCTAATCTGACAGTTTCTGTCTTAAAATTGGTGTGTTGTATATAATTTACCATTTTATTATTTTTTTTGTTTAATTTTTTATTTCTCTATTTCCTCTTTCCTGACTTCTTTTGGTTTATTGGATTGTATCTTAGCATTTCATTTTATTTATTATTTTCATTTTGACTATGTCTCTCTGCATAAATTTTTAGTGGTTTCTCTAGAGATTACAAAAATGCATTCTTGACTTTTCACAGCCTATTTAGAATATTACTACTTCAAATTTGAACATAGATATCCTGTCCCTCTATAGTTTCCTTTACCCCCCTCTCTTTATGCATGGTTGTCTTACATATTACATTCACATACATTAATGACTCCATTGGTCAATGTTGTTGTTGTTATTATTATTATATGATTTTGCTTTCAGCTGTCAACATGTTTAAAAGAACTTTGGGAGGGTAAGTATAGTATATTATACTTAACCATATATCCACTCTTTCTGTTATTCTTTCTCCATTCCTAGAGAATTGAGGCAACAGAAAGTAAGTGGAGACTGACAAATAGAGAAAAACTAAATTTCTGATGACCTTGACTGCATTCTGAATATGGCCGTATTATCCTCTGGACTTTTTGTAACTTTTCCCCCCTTTGTTTAAGCCTGTTTTGTGTTTGATTTTCTTTTCTTTCCAATGGAAAGCACCCTGGTTGACACAGTCTTAAGGAGGCGATTTTGGTGAAGGGTACTGTGATAATTTTTTGTTATGGTTTAAGTTGTAATAGGCGAATAAATGACAAAATTGTAGCAAAATTCAACTGGATTTCAAGTCCAGATATCTTTTTAAAAATTTCTAGTTTAATTCCATTTGTAGGGTCTTTATGAAAGTCAGGATTAGAATATTTGTTGATGTAGGCTCTCCTGGAATAAATCCCTTGAAATGCAGCTCTATCTTTGAAGGTTTTTATGGAGCTTGACATTGTTATTCACTGAGACAGACAGTAAAGTATTAACTAATTGCTAGTTTTGCTGCAGTGGTCCAGCATGATTTTCTAAAAGAGGCATGATGATTGTCTTTTTCTCTGCAGCTGATTTCACTTCTAAATGGCAAGTCCTATTGTTTGCTGGAGGGTATGTTAATTGCTCATATGATGATGGTGGTGCTAATGACACATGATGATTACTTAGTCCCTCGCTGGCACTGGTCCCATCTCTTAATATCTAGAGTTGTTTATTCCTCAGTTGCAGGCAGACGAAAATGAACACAGACTTGTAGGTAGGTACCCATGACTGCTTAAGTGGCCGAGTTCAGACACAAAGTGGAAAACTCACTCTGGACTGAGAAATCACCTAGGATGAGTAATCATGATGACGTCCAAATCAGCATGGCATCCTGTATCAGTTGGAGATTATTTTCATGTACACGTAACTGAAACTAGACTCCAGTGGCTTAGCTTAATAGAGGGACAGGTATGGTAGTTCCATGATGTCATTAAAGACCCAAGCTCCTGCTCACCTTTGGCTCTGCCATTATTAGCATACACGACTTTGGGGGCAGGGTTATATATATAATTCATATGTACAGAAAAATCACCCTTTTTAGAGTCTAGTTCTATGAGTTTTGACAAACACATAGAGTCATGTAACCACCACCATACCAAGATATAGAACAAACTCAACAACCCCCAAACTTTTCCTTGTGCCCCTTTATAACTAACATCTTCTTTCACCTCCACCCAGACAACCACTGATCTTTTTCCTGTCTCTACTGTTTTGTCTTTATAAGAAGGAACTCATATGAATGAACTCACTCTTTCACTTGGGATAATGAATGTGAGACTTATGCTGCTGTGTGTATCAATATTTTTCCTTTTTAGAAAAACTGAGAAGTACTCTTTTGCGGATATCCCTTTTATGGATGTGGTTTGTTGATCCGTTCACTGGTTGAAGGACATTTGGGTTGCTTCTAGTCTTTGGAGATTATGAATAAAGCTGCTATGAACATCTGCATCCAGGCTTTTGTGTGAACATGTTTCATTTCTCTTCAGTACGCACCTAGTAGTGGGATTGTTGGGTCATCTGATGGGGATATGTTCAGGTTTATACAGAACTGCAGACTTGTATTTCAAATGGCTGGACCATTCTTAACAGTAATGTCTGAGAGTTCCAGCTGATTTATCTCCTCACCAGCACTTGGTCTTATAGTTTCTTCTCAATCTAATACGGGTGTAATCCTTGTGGTTTTAATGTGCCTTGGCATCATGACTAGAGCTGTTGAACATCTTTACATGTGCTAATTTTCCATCAATATATCTTCTTTGGTGAAGTGTCTTCTCAAGAGCCTTATCCATTTTGTACTGAGTTGTTTGTTTTGAGACTTGAGAGTCTTTTATCAAGATACGCATTTTGCAAATATTTTCTTCCAGTCTTTTGTCTTCATTTACTAACCACTGTCTTTCCAAGAGCTTAGGTTTAACGTTTTGTTTAATTGGATGAAGTCCAATTTCTCACTTTTTCTTTCATGGTTTGTACTTTTTGTGTCTTTTCTAATAAGTCTTTGCCTTACTCAAGGTCACAAGTATTCCCCCCCACCATGTTTTCTTCTAGAAGTTTTATAGTTTTAGACTTTATGTTTAGAACTATGATTCAATTTGAGTTAATTTTTGCTGTGTGGTGAGGTGTGGGTTGAGAGTCCGTTTTTTTAGCTTGTGAATGTCCAATAGTTCCGGCCCCATATATTGAAAAAAACTTACCCTTTCTCCATTGTGTTCCCTTTGTTGAAAATCAATTAACAATATAGGTTAAGTTTACTTCTGCCTTCTCTTTTCTATTTCATCCACATAAATGTATAACATTTTGCTAATACCACACTCTATTGATGACTGCAGCTTTATAGTAAGTCTTGAAACCAGGTATTAAAGCTCTCCAACTTTGTACATATTTTCCAAAATAGTTTTGGCTATTCCAGTTTCATTACACATTCATTTTAGAATCAGCATGTTGATTTCTACCAGAAAACCCTGGTGGGATTTTGATTGGGGTTGTAGAATTGAGATTTGAGTGGGATTATCTGGGGGAGAATGGACATTTTAACAGTATTCAATTATCTACTCCATTTATTTAGGTGCTCTTTGTACATATTTAGATTTATACCTATTTCATTTTGGGGCACTATTATAAATGACATTTATATTTTAATTTCTAATTATTCATTGCTAGCATATCAAAATACAGTAAATTTTTTATGTTGACCTTGTTTCATGTGACTGTGATAAACTCACTTGGTAGTTCTGGTAATTTATATACTATAAAGTTCATCCATTTAAAGTGTACAATATTTTTAGTGTATTGACAGAGTCATGTAAGCATCACCATAATCTAATTTTAGAACATTTTAATCACCTTAAATCCAGATACCTTTCTTTCATTTGGATTTCTAGTCTAATTCCATTGATTAGAGAACATACCTTACATGATTTCGATATTTTATATTTGTTGAGGTTTTTTTTATGATCAACCTTGGTTAATGTTTTATGTGCACTTGAACATGATCTATTTTGGTTAATGTTTTATGTGCACTTAAAAGGATATCATTTCTCAGTTGTCGAGTGGAGTGTTTTATAAATGTCATTATATATGTCAGCAATGTACATTGCTAGTGTTGGTCAGGTCTGTATCCTTAGTGATTTTCTGCCTACTTATTTTATTGATTGCTGAGGGAGGAGTCTCCAGATATAACTGTACGTTTGCCTATTTCTCTTTTCACTTATACCAGTTTTTGTATCATGTACTTTGTGGTTCTTTTGTCCATTGCACACGTGTTTAGGATTGTTATGTGTTGCTGAATTCATCCTTTTGTAATGTAATGACTCTCTTTATCCCTGATAATATCTCCTGTTCTGAAGTCTAATTTGTCTGATAACATAGCCGCTTCAGTGTTCTTTTGTTTAGTGCTTGCAAGATATACCTCTTCTCTCTACTTTAATTTTTAACTTTGCTGTGTATTTATATTTAAAAAGTGTTTCTTGTAGACAGTATATGGTTTGGTCTTTCTATTTTACCGAGTCTGGGAATCTCTGTCTTTTATTTGATGTGTTCAGATCATCTAGATTCAATGCAATGACTGAGTAAAATCTATTCTCCTTGCTAGTTATTTTCTTTACTTTTTTTTTTGCCAGTTATTCTCTATTTGTTCCATCGGTCCTTCCTTCTCCCCTTAGCCCTTGTTTTTGGTCTGCTTTTGGATTAATTCAGAATTTGCTAAGATTCTATTTTATGTATTATTATTAGCTTATTATTTATACCTCTATACCATTTTTTTCCAGTGGCTGTCCTAAGGTTTACTATACTTTTTTCCAGTGGTTACCTTAGGATATATTTCTTTAATAGGTCACATGCTACCTTCCAATCATATTATACCACTGTGTGTAGTGCAGACCCCTCACAGCTGTGTACTCCCAATTTTCCCCTCCCTTCTTCTGTGACATTTTTCGTACATTATACTTTTACATATGCTATCAACCTACAGCATATTCTACTCTTTTTTGGGACAACTTAGTTTTTATAGCAATTAAAAATAAGAAAAAAAGTCTTTCCTATTTATCTCAATTGTAACCATTTCTGGATAGATTCATTTCCTTGTGTAGATCCACGTTTCTGTCTAGTGGCCTATTGTTCTTTTACATTTCTGGCAGTGCTTGTCTGCTGGCAATGAAATCTTCCAATTTGTGTTTGTCTGAAAAAGTTTATTTCTCTTTCATTTTTAAAACTGAAGTATAGCTGACTTACAATATCATTAGTTTCAGGTGTACAACATGGTGATTTGATATTTTTATAGATTAACTCCATATAAGGATATTTTAAAATACTGGCTATATTCACTGTGCTGTACATTACATCCTTGTATCTTATTTATTTTATACATAGTAGTTTATACCTCTTGATCCCCTTCCTCCACTGCCATCCCCACTTGTAACCACTAGTTTGTTTTCTGTATTTATGAGTCTGTTTCTGTTTTGTTATATTTGCTCATTTGTTTTATTTTTTGGATTCCACATATAAGTAAAAAAATACAGTATTTGTCTTTTTCTGTCTGACTTATTTCACTGAGCACAATACCCTCTAGGTCCATCCAACTCACTTTTTTAAAGTGCAAAATTCAGTGGTTTTTAGTGTATTTGCAAGGTTGCGCAACCCCCTGCTGTCTAATTTCAGGACATTTTCATCGTCCCCCCGCCTCAAAGAAACTCTATACCCAGGACCAGTCTCTCCTCACTCCCCTATTCTCAGCCTTTTCTTTCATTTTGAAAAATACCATTACTAGATGTAGAGTTCTGGGTTGCAGGATCCCTCTTCCCCCGCCCCAAATGCCAGATATTTCACTACATTGTCTTTTGAGTTCCATAGTTTCTGATAAGAAGTGTACCGTAATTCTTGTCTTTGCTTCTCTGTATGTAATGCGTATTTTCCTCTTGCTGCCTTTGTGATTTCTCTTTTGATGTCATGTGTCTAGGGGTGTGCAGTGTGTTTATGTGGTGTGTGAGGGGTGTGTGTGTGTGTGTGTGTGGTGTTTGTGTGTATGTGCATGTGTGGTGTGTGTGCACGTGTGTGTATGTATGGTGTGATGTGTATGCATATGTGTGTGGTGTGTGTGTACACTTGTGTGGTGTGTTTGGGATTTATCTTTCTTGGGATTGTCTGAGTTTATTGGGTCTGTGGTTGAATGTATGCCATTATTTTCGAATATTCTTGGCTGTTAGCTCTTCAAACATGTTTTTCTGCCTCATTTTCTCACTTCTACTTCTGGAATTTCCGCTATACATGTGTTAGAATATACACATATCAGAATATTGGGACACTGCTCCTTCATGCTCTGGGTTTTTAAAAAATGTTCCTTTTTTTCACTTTGTGCTTCAGCTTGGATCATTTTAATTGACCTAGCACAGGGTTCACTGATTTCTTCCCTGCCTGTACGGAGTCTACTGATGAGCTCATGGCAGCAGTTTGATGTGTTATACGTTTTACTCTTAGCGGCAGCATTTCCATTTGACTCCTTCATATAATTTCCATCTTTCTGCAGAACTTTCCCTTTGTCCATATATGCTGTCACACTTTCCCACTAAAGCATTTAACATATTAGTCAGGGTTATTATTTGTAATTTTCTGACATAGTTTTGATTGTTTTGTCTCTAGACAGTGTGTCGGTTTTTCTTGCTATTTTTGTGTGTCATACTTTTAGAATAAATGCTGGGCATCAGGTGTAAAACAGTGGAGACTGAGGTCAACAGTATTCATGCCAGGAAATGGGTACAGCTCTTTTCTGCTAGGCCATTAGTGTGTGTGTGTGCACGCACTGGTGCACACATGTGCTTGTGCATGTGTGGAAAGGCATGTATGTGCAAGTATGCATGTGTGCATGCATGTATAAACATGTATTTTAATGCATGAGTATGCACTACGTGTCTGTGCATGTTATGCATGTGCGTGTGTGCCTGTGTGTGCATGTGTGAGCACATGTTTGCCTGTGCATGTGTGCAGTGTGCATGTGGGCGTGAGTGCACGCACATGCATGTATGTGTGCACACATGTGTGTATGCATGCGTGTGCACGTGTACATGTGTGTGTATGCCTTGTGTGTGCATGGGTGAGCACATGCTTGCTTGTGTCTGTGCATGTGTGCAATACACGTGTGTATATGTATATGTGTATGTAAGTGTATATGCAAGTATGTGTATGCCTGTGTGCATGTGTATGCATGTTAAGTCAGTCTGGTCGGGAGTAGAGCTGCCTTGGGTTCTGTCGCCATGGTTACCATCAGTGCTGCACGGGCTTCAGACTCCTCTGGCACAGCCTTGCGCCTGGGGTGGGGTTGCTTCGGCAGAGGGAGCCCCTCAGTGTCCTTTGCCCCACTTTCAGTTCCAGGCCTTTCTCGCCAGCCAGAGCAGCTCCCCACGCTCTCGCCTCTCCATTACCAGGGTGCTGCGTCCTGCCAGCCTGCGAGTGGGACGGCGGGAATTCTGTTTCCCTGGTCAGCCTCAGGCTCAGGTGGCCTGAGTTCCTGCATCTCGGGTGGATGTCCCCAGTGGCTCTGCCCCTCTCCCAGCACAAAGGGATCTCTCTGCCCCTCTCTGGGGACAGAGGGTTGTGTCTCCCCTTCCTCCAGCTGCACAGGTTCTTCCCAGTGCCCTGGGGTGCAGTGTTGACTGTCCTTCTACAGCAACTGCAGGCCTTTGGTGCCTGGGGGAGAAGGTCCAGGCAGGCGTCATGCCTTCGCAGTGGCGGCCACTCCTCCGGTGAGCGGCCACTCCTCCGGTGAGCCCTGTTGAGAGGTTGCCTCCAGACTCCCACCTGCCATGCTCTTCCTCTGAGCACCTGCTGGGGTCATGGAGAAGGGCCTGGGGTGGGGTGCGAACTCCCCTGTGTCTGCAGTGGCCGAGGGCTGTGTGCTCTCACCTAGCCCACCTTGGCCTTTCCAAATTCATTGCAATTCTTTTGCTGAATTCTCCTGACTGGCTTGGGCCCCGTTTTCCCCGTGCCCTGCCTCGTGTGAGCCAACACTCATGCCCTCCTCTCCTTAGAGGGGTCTGCCGTTTCAGACCACATTTCAGGCTGCGTGGTTTCCCTGACCTCTGTTTGCTAATGGACTCAAGAAAAGTCATGAGTTTGTAGATTTGGAGGCTGCTCTTGTTGTGAGGCGAGTAATGCTCTTTCCAGCTTTCCATGTCCTCAGAGAAAAAGCTTGGGTTTCCATTCCCATGACTGCGGGAGAGCTGCACCATCTCTTCTTATCACTTCTATGCTCCGGCCAGAAAAAAGGTCAAGGTCAGCAGGCTTCAGGAAGAGCAGAGATCAAAAGCGTTTTCTCGAAGCCTGTGCCGCAGACGTCCGCCTCTATCTCGCTGTGTGTAGCCCCCTGGCCACCCCAGCTGAAAGGGAAGCGGCCGTTTTTAACTGAGATTACGGGCACCCAAACACACTTGGGGTACTGCCTGGGGAGAAGGGAGAGACTGGATTTGGGGCAGGGAGTGAGCCACGTCTGCCAGGCGCAGTCTTCTTAAAGCCTGCCTCCCCAGCTCAACAATTTCTCAAGCTTTCACCCCTCACCTCCTCTGTGGAGACGGGATGAAAGCTATGGACACCGTCCCCGCAGAAGTTCACGTGTGTGCCTTCAGAAGAGCTGTGCGTGCGACTTCAGGGCACTCTGTGACCCTACGAAGCTGTGCCTGAACGTCGGGACCCATGGAACCGTCACCCCTGATGGCCGGTCTTATCCTTGGTTCTCCAGGAGCAGAGCCTGGGGTTGACATGTGTGTGTCGTGTTCTTGGGAGCCGATTCTAGGGGCAACGGTGTTTCCAGGGGGAGTACCACAGGCAGGTGGGAGAGTGAGCTCAAGGAGCTGTCACTGAGCTGCCGCTCCTGGAGGGGAAGAGAAGGAGCGGGTGTCTATCCACTGAGTCCTGAGCCGCACTGGTCAGGGCCGCTCGCTGGCAGCAAGGGCCCCGTTTCTGGGTGCTGATGCACGCGGCTGCGTGGGACCCCCGGGCGTCCCGCCTGCCGCCGAGTGGGAGAGGCCCCTGGCAGAGGCCCCTGGCAGAGACACACCGTGGGGAGGGAAGCGCGGAGGCTGGTGTGCGGCTGAGCCTCCCAGCGCGTCTGGAAGGAGAAGTGAGGCCGCCCGCCGGCCGGGCAGTGGCGAGGGGAGGGTCCGGTACACAGGCCAGCCAAGCGCCGCCTCTCTCTGCCTTCTCCCTGCCCCCCTGCCCTGCTGCCTCCTGTGCCTACGCAGTCACCGAATGACAAACGACTGCAGCTTCTCAAATTCATCCCATTCACCAGACCTCCGACGGCAAGCGACAGAAGCTAAGCTCAGACTCTCTCCCGGGAAACAGGAAGGGATCGGTGCCTCGCGGCGAAAACTGCCCCTGTATCTCAGGTCCAGGAGCTCAGCAGACACCATCGAATCCCTTAGCTCAGTCTGTCCGTTCTTTCTACTCTTTGTAGGGGCAAAGTGGGCGTGAGCAGCCTTAAGTTAAGATCCTTGGGGATCAGCAGCGCCACTGGGGGGAGGGGAGCCTCCTCTCTTCCAGGGCGGGTGTATTAGCCCCGGGAAGGCGCTGATCAGAGCCGAGGAGGACGCGTGACACGTCTGGTCAATTGCAGGCCCGGGGCGCGCCGAGGTGCTGCAGGGGTCCCGCCCGCCCCGTGACCATCTGCCCACCGGACGGAAGCACGTGGCTGGCGTAGGAAGCACCCTGCAGAGGAAAACCCCCACGCTTGTGTCCACAGCAGGGGAAAGCGGGGGGGCTGGGCCGATGGGTTGTTGAGGGATGTGTGGCATCTGGGGAGGTGTAGCTGGGGGAGATGAGACCCGGGCCCTAAGAACTCGGTGTCCTCACAGCCTGGCGGCGCTCCCAGCACCTGGGAGGTTCTACCGCGCTCTTCCTGAAGTCCAGGCTGTCCGTCCCGGCCGGCGGACACGTCTCCAGTTACGGGTGAATAATCCACTTATGCCCCCGTCTTCAGCTGGCTTCACACTTCGCTTCATCCCTGTAAAACTTTATTGAATAGAGCCTAATTGGAATTTAAGGTTCCTTTTATTCTTTTTTTTCAGCTTTATCACGGTATAATTGACAAAATTGTAATAATATATTTAAGGTGTGCAACGTGATGATTTGATATACATATATATACACTGTGAAAGGACTCCCACAGCAGAGCTAATTAACACATCCATCACCTCTCACCTCACATATTTATCTTTTTTTTTGTTTTTGGTGAGAACAGAAATTCTACTCTGTTACTCTGTTGAAATTGCAAATTTCAATTACACCGTACAATATTACCCATTATAGTCACTATGTTATATATAGATCCTTGGACCTATTCATCTTTTTTTTTTTTTTCTCCCTATTCATCTTTTCACTTCATTTTATTTATTTTTTGTTTTTTAAAAAAGATTTATTTTTATTTATTTATTTAGGCTACGCTGGGTCTTAGTTGCAGCACGTGGGATCTTCATCACGGCATGCATGTGGGATCTAGTTCCCCGACCAGGGATCGAACCCAGGCCCCCTGCCTTGGGAGCACGGAGTCTTAAACACTGGACCACCAGGGAAGTCCCTTCGTCTTTTTTTTTTTTTTTAAATTTATTTATTTGGTTGCCCTGGGTCTTAGTTGCAGCAGGCGGGCTCCTTAGTTGTGGCATGCGAAATCTTAGTTGCGGCATGCATGTGGGATTTAGTTCCCTGACCAGGGATCGGACCCAGGCCTCCTACATTGGGAGCATGGAGTCTTATCCACTGTACCACCAGGGAAGTCCCCCCTTCATCTTTTGAAAAAAAATTTCTTAAATTATAGTTGATTTACAATGTTGTATTAGTTTCTGCTGTACAGCAAAGTGAATCACTTATACATATATATATATATCCACTCTTTTTTAGATTCTTTTCCCATATAGGCTGTTTCAGAGTATTGAGTAGGGTTCCCTGTGCTCTACAGTAGATCCCTATTAGTTCTCTATGTTATACATAGTAGTGTGTGTGTGTGTCAATCCCAATCTCCCCATCTATCCCTCCCTCCCCCCCACCTTTCCCCACTGGTAACGTAAGTTCACTAAGTCTTTGAGTCTGTTTCTGTTTTGTAAATCAGTTCATTTATACCCTTTTTTTAGATTCCGCATATAAGCGAGATCATGTTTGTCTCTCTCTGTCTGACTTACTTCACTCAGTATGACAATCTCTAGGTTGATGGTGATTTTTATGGTTAAAAAAGGAACAAACCGGCGTGGCTGGGTCTCGGTGATGGGAGAGGTCCATTTAATTAACAATCTGTCTAATTCTTGGTAAATTAAGACCTGGACTAAGAAAAATCTGCCTCTGCTGTCCCTCCTCATGCATCTTTCTCTTTCCTCCTGAGGCAGGCAACAGGAGGGACAGAAAACTGGTGAAATGCAGAGATAAAAGTTGTAAATTACTTTCCCCTTAGGCGATCAGCCTAGGCGGCAGGATAAAGGTGGCAGTTACCACAGTGGAATTCACCATTTTTTTCAAGTGGGGAAGAGATAGAGAAACGTGCACATGAATTTCTGGAGCCCTGCTGAAGCTGTGCCCCGTGGTTCAGCCTATCAGATCATCTGGAAGGTTGTGGGCTGCAGTCACAAGTTAAAAGTAATCACTTCACGGTTTTGACATCACATTTTTTTCTCCCCCATGGAGACTGGAGGTCATTTTCTTATCCTCTTTAGGAAGTACTTGGACTCAGGGCTCTGTTCCCATTTAACGTCAGGACAAAGGAGCTAATAATATTAGCTAACATTTAATGGGTGTTATTTTCTACTTTATAATCATAATAACCACAGCTAACATTTATTGAGTGACATTTTTTCTTTGCAAGAAATAGCTAGCATTTATGGAGTGCTACGTATTTTCCAAGCGCTGTTTTGAGAACCTTGTACGTATCATCTCATTTCGCGTTACAACTCTATGAAGCGGAAACTATTACCTCCATTTTACAGACGAGGAATATGAAACAGAGAGGTTCAGTAACTTGCCTAAGAGCACACAGCCAGTAAGCACTGGAGATGGTACAGTGAGGTAAGTGTTATTTAAATCACATAGCACATTATAGCAGTGATTATAATCATGCACGCATGTGTGTGTGTGTGGACATGTATGCAGTATAGATAAAGTTTTGGTCTCTAGTAAAGTGGGCTGAGGCTGGCTAAGGGCCTGACGCTTTACTATCACCTTGAGCAGCGGTCCCCAACCTTTTTGGCACCAGGGACCGGTTTCGTGGAAGACAGTTTTTCCACAGAGCAGGGGAGGCGGGGTGGGGGGCTAGGGGTGAGGTGGAGAGGGTGGGGGGAATGTTCAGGTGGTAATGCAAGCGATGGGGAGCGATGGGGTGCGGCAGAGGAAGCCTCACTCGCCCGCCACTCCCCTCCTGCTGTGCGGCCTGGCTCCTAACAGGCCACGGACCAGGCCCCGCCCACGGCCCGGGAGCTGGGGACCCGTGACCTTGAGAACACTATCCTGGATGCTGTGGCGGGCCGTGGGGATTGGTGTAATCGCCTAGTGCACCTTGTAAATAGTTTCATTCGTCTCTGAAAGGGTTAAAGAGAAAACGTGGCCAGCATCACGTAGAGGGCACGAGGGTGCGGTGTATTTTCTTCTTCCATCCCTAAGTCACCTTCCTTCTCTGTCTGGGCAAACAAGGCTCCGCTCTAAACAGACTTTACGGTCTGTTGTACGTTTTGTATTTATTAATATTTCTGCTGACTTCGAGGCGCTGGTGGAAGGTAGCTAACGTATGTACGCGCCCCGTGTCTGTCTGCTCTGCTTCTCAACCTCAGACCCTGAAAGTAATTCCCAGTGGTTCTTAACAGGCTGGTGTTAGGACCCAGGAAGGACACAGCAGCCGCGGGATATAAATAGAGAAGCAGAACAGAACAAAGTTTGAGGAGAGAGCCTTACATCCCTCACTCTCTCCACCCCAAGCGCTGGGGGACAGACAGACGGACGAGGTGTAAGCCTGAGTCACACCAGAAGGACTCGGGCAGCAACGCACCAGCCCAGGAGCCCGAGGGAGCTCCAGACACAATTCCTCCCACTTCCAGGAAAAAGAGAAACTTCCAACTCTGAACCTGGGTGGATGCCACTGGAGACTCTTGACAGAAACAGAAAACCGTGAGGGACCCACGATCACCCCCTGAGCCTCGGTGCTGCAGTCACAGCCCTGGATTTCTTCTCGGGAGCCGGGATCGGAAGCTGCCTTTCTCCTCCCTGCGTCCCCGTGCCGGTCTGATCGTTCCCATGTGTTTATTGATCACCGAACACCCTTGAGTCCGGAGACGAAGACGAGACACCCATTAACTCTCATGACCCTCTGCCTTAACTCTCTGCAGTTCACAAACTCTAGTGAGACAGAAGGTTTTCTTCTTTCTGGAACCTGTGAAAATGTCCCTTTCCCAAGGGAGTGAAAGTTAAAGGCGCCACTTTGTCACAGACCCTCAGGAATTCTGCACGGATCACATTTTCACCTCTGAAAACACCATGAGGAAACTGCTGCCTCTTTGCTGCTGGCACTCCTGGCTGCTGTTGTTTTACTGTGATTCTCAGGTAGGGTCCCCAGGTGGTGCCCACCGAGACGGGACGCGCCGGGACGTTCCCTGCATGTCTTACAATGTGGTGTTTTGTGTGCAGGTGCACGGAGCCGACGCCAGGTCACAAGCCCATCCAGGTGAGTAAGGCGGCTTCCCTCCTGGTCTGCTCACTACCTGCTCTCCCTGCCCAGCCCGGGGTCTGGAAGCAGTTTGCTTGTTTTGTCTCTAAGGCTGCGGGCGAGAGGCCCTTCTTGGGCTCCTCTGGCCCCGCCAGCTGTCCTGGCACCTGGTCCCGTGGGTCACTCGTCATCCTACACCTCCATCTTGGGGAAGCAGGTCTCTCCGCGCCCGGATGCTTCTGGTTCTGGGGCAGTCGGGAAACGGGGTGTTCACCGGTGAAGCACCTTCTGTCTCTTACTTACATCGTGTGTCTCCAGCACAGATTCACTTGAGCTGACTTAGAGCATCGCCCCCTTCCCGCGCCGCCCCGTTGTGTCCCCGTCCCTCCGACGGGAGCTTGGGTCCTCCGTTCCCTCCGAGGAAACCCCTCGCCCATCCGACTGGGTCCGCTTTTCCTGTGCCCTCCTGAGCCCTCAGTCTGGAAGCACAACCCTGAGGCTTTCCTCGGGGAGGACAGAGGAGACGTGAAAACTTCCCTTGCCCCTTCCCAGAGGGGGAGGCCTGCGTGACGGCGACGGGAATTCGCTTTGCCGGCCCTTGTTCCCGTTTGCTGCTCGGCTGGCATGCGCGTGGTAGAGGGGACCCTACACTAACGTCCCCAAGTCCTTGCTTGGGAGCCCGGAGGACAACCCCGGGCTGGGGGTGAGCGTGCCTCTGGCCCCGATGACTGTCACGGGCAGCACTGCCGACTCCACGACCCACCAGAGATGGCGGGTGCAGCACCCCCGGCCCCATCCAGGTGGGAAGCCAGTTCCCAGGAGCCGGCTCCGGTCTGGTGGGGGCACCAGAGCCGTGCTGGGCGAAGGTAGACGAGGGGTGGGGCTCTGTCCCCTTTGGAGTGACGCGGCCGTCGCGGTGGGTGCTGGAGCACCCCGCCGTCGCTGCCACCTCCACCTGCCGTCTCGGTGGTACAGGGGCTGCCATGTCTCTTTCATCCGCATGTTGAAGTTCAATCTTCGGTTGAAAAGGGCGCGAGGGCGGTGAATTTCCACAGGCTTCCCTTTCCTTAGCCAAAACGCTGCAAGAAGGGTTTGGGGATAAATAGAGCATCTAGCATCGCATCAAACGGGGGCCGTTCGTGCCCTGTCGCTAACTCGCAGCTCACGCTGGTTTCCCGGGAGAGATGTGTGTGGCCAGGAAGGCGACAAGGCAGCCCTAGGCCCCCGGCCGCAGTCAGGGTCGGCAGGGAAGCTGTAGGGTGTTTGCCATGTGGTCCCCTGGCCATATCGCGGCCCCCCGGTTCCACCCACGGCCACTGGCATCCGTGACCCTTAGCTTCAAGGAGTGGCTTGAACTCAGTCTTGGTTCCGTAGAGAAACTGCTCCTCTTGCATTCTAATTTAGGGCAGAAGAAACATTTCTTGATCAACTGACTACCTCAGAGAAATAATAATAAACCTGACAATCATAGAAATGTTACTAAAAAGGAGCAATGTGCACGGAGGCCTGGGGGGAAAGCTGGAGCGCAGGGAGCTTGGGGTCTTAAGCTGCCCTGTGGGCAGCGCTCTGTAGCTGCGAGAGATTCCTCCTCGTCGAATCCTCCCGTCTCCAGCAACCTCTCTTTCTTCTTGTTCTCCCCACCCCGCTTTTAAATTTTATTTTAATTAAAAATGTTTTTATTCCTCTTTATTGGAGTAGAGTTGCTTTACAATGTGGTGTTAGTTTCTGCTGTACAGCGAAGTGAATCAGCGACGTGTATACACATAGCCCCTCCTTTCTGGATTTCCTTCCCATGTAGGTCACCACAGAGCACGGAGTAGCGTTCCCTGTCCTATACAGTAGGTTCTCATTACTTATCTATTTTATACATAGTATCAATAGTGTGTATATGTCAATTCCAATCTCCCAGTTCATCCCACCCCCTCTCCCCCCTTGGTCACCCCACATTTTTAAATCTTTATTTCCTTTTCTTCCTCCCGCCTTCCTTCCTTTTTAGAGTGAAGATGAAGGCTGATATTTATTGAACACCTAGGAGTTTTATTGTTTTTATTTTATACCCTATGGACGAAACCCTATTGCTTCCTCTCCTTCCCCCTTCCTTCCTTCCTTCCTTCCTTCCTTGTTTCCCTCCTTCTCTCCCTCTCTCTCCTTTTCTTTCCTGTCATCCTTTCTCCCTTATTTTCTTCCTCTCCCTCCTCCTCCCCCAGTCCTTTTATTTTGTCTTCTCTTCCTACTCAACCCCCTTTCCTGCTGAAAAGTCTGACCCCTGTCATCTGTGCACCATCAGCACCTGGGAGGCCTGATGCATTTCTGCTTCTGACCTCGGAAGCCTGCAGCATCCCGAGGGGACCCCCAGTGGAGGAAACCTGATTCCCAGGACTTCCACCCGAGGGCATCCGCCTAGGCACACAGTGAACATGCAGAGACCCTGTTCCCAACGGGAAGAAATTTGGAAACTCCCTGAATACCCATCAGTGTGGGAAAGCCTATAAAAGTTGTAGCATTTTATTCTAAGGAGCGCGAAGCGGCAGATAAAAATGCCAATATGATGGTGTACTGGGTGCTTTTACGTAGATTCTATACAGTCGCCCCAGTGCTTTGAAGCAACTTTGTCAGCCTCCAGGTGACGAAGTGTTTCTTCCCAAGAGTACGTGCTCTGCCCAAGGTCCCAGCGCTAATAAGACATAGTGGTAACTAAGGACTCACAAATTTGGAAGGAGCTGGGGGTGGTCAGACTCATACAGAGGTTGAAGATGAGAATAGCGTGGTCAGCCCAGTGGGGGAGGTACGCACGGGAGGTTTGGTGAGCCGGGGTCCCCAGTAGAGGCTGGACCCCTAGTGTCCTGAAGGCAACCACACCAAAGCTTCCTTTCTAAGGTTCTAGGAGGACTAGTAAGCGTTTCCTGGTTTCTCGGTATGGTACCCAGCCCTGTGCTTTATAGATATTAGGTGCTCAGTAAATATCTGTTGGCTGGATGAGGCATTGTCAGTTGAAGATTTGCTGGTTGTCTGGTGAGCTGAGTCCCTGATGACAGCCAGCCTGCGTGATTTTAACACCCAGCTGGGGGTTTTGGCTTCGTTTTCTGCCTTGCCTCTCTATACTAGCCCAGGTAACTCGATATTTTCCTGGTCTTTATCTGTACCGCATAGATAGGTATTTAGTTTCATCAGTAATTGGAAAACAACTTCAAATCATTTCGAGCATTTGTGTGTTTTGTGACTGTGGACTGTCATTTTGTGCCAAACTATAGCATGCTGTTGGAAGGACCACCAGGGGCTATTCTAGCCCACCTCCCCATTCGAGAGTTGATGGAGGTGAGGCCCAGAGAGGGGAAACTGGGGACTCCATCCCACACCTGGATCCTTTTCTCTGGCCCCAGGCTGCCCGATTTCTTGCTCTGGCCCCGAAGACAGTGCTAGGAAGCTGTTATGGTGGATAAATCTAAATCCATAAATGGCAACGGCCAAGAAATTGCACATCACTTAAAAAAAGTTTATAAACATGCCTTTTACAGATAACTTTTGTAATGAGGGGACTTAATAAACCATGTCGTTATCCAGAAGTTTCCTGGCCCTGGGGTACGCAGAGTGGCTGGTTCTGTTTCCAGGAGATGGGGGCAGCTCATCTCATTGGCCCCATTTAGATGGCAAGGAGGCTAACACAGGTGATTATAGTAATTATAATTCCCATAGTTATGTAGTGGGTTTTTTCCCCTGTGTGAATCAATTGTTTGTTCCCTTTATTTATTTTTATTTTTTAATTGAGATATAACTGGCATGTAAAATTAATGAGTTTCAGGTGTACAACATCATGATTTGGTATTTGTATATGTTGTGCAACGGTCAGCACAGTACGTCTAGTTAATATCCGTCACCAACATCATGTTGTATTGTTTATACAGGACCCTCAGGGTCACTAGGTCATGGTAGGAACTTCATTCTTCATCGTCCTAGTGCAAACACAAAAGTGTTTATGATATAATTTTTAAAAGTAATGTTTATACACTATTGAACAAATGGAAATTTGGCATTTAGAGATTGGGGAGCATCAGAATTACATAGTCTTTCTAGGTTTATTCTTTTATTTATTCATTATTGCAATTTCATTCGTTCCACCTATATCATTTTTTAAAAAATTTTATTTATTTATTTATTTATTTATGGCTGTGTTGGGTCTTCGTTTCTGTGTGAGGGCTTTCTCTAGTTGTGGCAAGTGGGGGCCACTCTTCATCGCGGTGCGCGGGCCTCTCACCATCGCGGCCTCTCTTGTTGCGGAGCACAGGCTGCAGAAGCGCAGGCTCAGTAGCTGTGGCTCACGGGCCTAGTCGCTCCGCGGCATGTGGGATCTTCCCAGACCAGGGCTCGAACCCGTGTCCCCTGCATTGGCAGGCAGATTCTCAACCCCTGCGCCACCAGGGAAGCCCCCATATCATTTTTTTAAGAATTAATTGCTAACATTAAAATTGGGGGGAGAGTTCAAATGCAAAAACCTAGATTTCTGACACACACATACACACGCGCATGCACTCACACACATACACACACACGCACATGCACACACACACATGCACACATACACACACACACACACACACACACACACCAGGCTGTGTTTTACACACGGGGCTAAGGTGCAAATAGAACAAATTTTCTGCACTCAAGTCGCGAAGAGTCTGGTATAGGAGACAGACAACAAACAAATATACTAACAAACAAAAACTTTCAAATTATAGTGTAAACCCCACGAGAAGACAAAACAAAGCATTGGGAGAAAGAGTGGATGGTGGTGGTGATCAGGACAGGCCTCTTGGAGGGGGTGTCCTGAGGGCAGAGGTTTGAATGACAGAGTCAGTTATGCACAGCGAGAGAAGAGCACGGGGGACAGCAGGCGAGTCCCACTGTGGAATGAGCTTGGTGTGTCATGGGCCAGGCAGGAGGGGTCCAAGATCTGCCCAAATTGGCAGGGACCAATTTTCCTCTGTGTGGTGTAGATTTCTGTTGAATAAAATCAGTGGGCACGTATTGCCCTACACAGATTCAAGGGGTGAGGGCTTCCCTTTACTGACACACAGAGTAAGTGACAGGGAAGGGATGGAATGGGGAAATCTGGAATAAAAGCTGAAAAGGAAAAATTAAAGGTTTTATTAACTTTTCTTTTTGAATATTGATACCCCTCTCTCCCTCCCTCCCCCTCTCTCTCACCAAACTGGATCAACAAAACATTAAGTATGGATGAGAAATTATTGCTGAAGAACTGATTTTGAAAAAAATTATTTTGTTGAAGTATAGTTGATTTACAGTGTGTGTTAGTTTCTGCTGTACAGCAAAGTGATTCAGTTATACATATATATTCTTTTACATATTCTTTTCTGTTACGGTTTATCACAGGATATTGAATAGAGTTCTCTGTGCTGTACAGTAGGACCTTGTTTTTTACCCATTCTATGTATAATAGTTTGCATCTGCTAATCCCAAACTCCCAATCCATCCCTCCCCCACTCCCCCTCCCCCTTGGCAACTACAAGTCTGTTCTTTATGTCTGTGATTCTGTTTCTGTTTCATAGATAAGTTCATTTGTGTCATTTTTTTAGATTCCACATATAAGTAATATCATACGATATTTGTCTTTCTCTTTCTGACTTAGTTCACTTAGTATGATAATCTCTAGGTCCATCCATGTTGCTGCAAATGACATTATTTCATTCTTTTTTTTATGGCTGAGTAGTATTCCATTGTGTGTGTGTGTGTGTGTGTGTGTGTGTGTGTGTGTGTGTATCACATCTTCTTTATCCGTTCATCTGTTGATGGACACCTAGGTTGCTTCCATGTCCTGGCCATTGTAAATAGTGCCGCAATGAACACTGGGGTGCATGTATCTTTTCAAATTAGTTTTCTCCAGATATATGACCAGGAGTGGGATCGCTGGATCATTTGGTAAATCTATTTTTAGATTTTTAAGGAAGCTCCATACTGATTTTCGTAGTGGCTGCACCAATTTACATTCCCACCAACAGTGTAGGAGGGTTCCCTTTTCTCCACACCCTCTCCAGCATTTATTATTTGTAGGCTTTTTGATGATGGCCATTCTGACCGGTATGAGGTGGTACCTCATTGTAGTTTTGATTTACATTTCTCTAATAATTAGCAAAGTTGAGCATTTTTAGTAGATATTTTTATGATTTTTGAGTTTTTTTTAAAATCAAGAATAGGTTAAGTCCTTCAGTTTTTCAAGGGTTCTTTTATATCCGTTAGCATGATTTTATTGTTTTTTTCATGGGAATGTTGTATAGTTCTTATTCTTTTGTTCTTAAATGTCTTGGCTGCATTTATAAATGAGAACCTTTCTTCTGTTTTTTAGTATTATTATTTGAATACAGGAGAGCTATTGACATTTGCATATTTAATTTGTGTCAGCCTCCTTACTAAATTCTTTTATTGTTTGTAACAGTTTTTCACTTACCAAATTCTTGTCTTATTTGTAATAGTTTTTCATTTTCATTATCAGGCATATATCATTTGAAAATAATGATTATATTATAATCTCCTCTTAAAAAACATCTTTTACAATGAACAACGCAAAGATTACTTTATTAATTTTATCTTTTTGGTGATCTGGCAGACATTCAAGGCAGTTGATTATTATTTAGTCATCTGGGCCATTATTTCCACTTCTGGGAACCATTCACAGAGAAATAATCCAAAAGAAGATCCAAGTTAGGAGAACAATTCAATGTGTGATGGTGTAGCCTCTCCAGGGACTATTACCCAAACTCGATTATGAGAGTTAGAGAGAAAAAAATAAATCAAATAATTTGTACGGTATTAAGTGAGAAGAGCAGAATAAAAAAGAATATATCTGCATAAAATGATGTCTACGCAAAGTACAAGGAACATAAAGGTAATTCTGAAAGGATTCCGTTTTTAGGATGGTGGAAGCAGAGAGATAATAGAAAGGTCAGGACCAATTCAGGAGACGTGTATGGAGGACAGCATCTAACACCAGTCCCTGGGTGACTCCTGAGGGGGCATTTTATTCCTTGTCGTAACAGATAGGCTGAGAGTACAGTTATAGAGTATCATTAGAATGAAACGAGGAAGTATTTATAAAGAACCTCACACAACGTCTGCACGATATCAGTGTTGGTTTCCTCCTCTTTTTCAACCTCATTTTTTTCTCTTGTCTGATTGTATCAGCTGTGTCTTCTAAAACGCAGGAAGTAATAACGGGATAATGGACATTCTTGTCTTTTTTTCTGACACGTATTGGCGTGCTTCTTGCGTTGCACCATTGGTGGCTTTTATTTTCTTTGGTTAAAAGGTATCTCTCTATTCCTATTTATTGTGTTTTATTCTGTAAAAACATTCATTTAATTTACTGAGTTTTCTGAACACTGCGAGTGTGTATTGAATCTATTCCAATGCCTTTTGAATACATCCCACAGTCACTCTGATACTTTTACTCTTCCCCCAATTCCTGATGGAGGTGGTAAGCAGTTCCTTATGTCCAGCTCTTTCTTTCCTAATGGTGATGTAATATTTTTATTCTTTCCTCCCCCAAGGGTTTGACGTCTTGGCTTCTGCTTCCCATTACTGGCCGTTGGAAAGTGTGGATGGGATCCACGAACTTCAGGAGACAACTGGAGGTAGACGGGGTGGGCACAGTGACCCGGGCCCCAGGAATGCACTTTCCCTGGGGAATCGGGGCCGTTGGGAGGGACAAGGGAACAAAAAGCATCCGCTCTGAAGTCAGCCACGATGACGGAGATGACTAAACATTTGTGTAGCTTCCCCCTAATCATTGTTATTGCAAAGGATTTTACTAGAACTTTTATATGATTTTATGGTTGAAGGACAGAATTTATGCTTCAAAATATTAAGATGTGCGTTTCGTCCAACAACCTTTAAACAAATGCAGTTGTTTTCGGCTTTAAGCGGTACACGATGGATCAGTCTCTGTACAAGTCCGGATACACGTTTTCTAGGTAGGCACAAATGGAGTCATCTACATGCCTGCCAAAGCAGGGGCCCATTGGAACCTAGGGCCGAACGTCATGCCAACGAGGACTGACCCCCTGTTTGCGGGGTCACGATTTCACTTAGCAAAGGTACCCCCCCACCTACCCACATCTCCCCTACACGTCACTGGAAGCCCCCCTGTGAAAAGATCCAACATCACCTAAGATGCTTCCAATGGTCCCCAATTCCATGGAAGATAAAGTTTCTCTCTGAAGCAATTCAGACATTTCGGGAAGGAGAAACCCCAGACAGCCCTGAGCACTTTTTGCATTCCAATAAGAAGCTTTTTTAAAGTCTAAGTTTTGAGTGGTTTGGGATGCTTTGACATTTTAATTTTTATTTCCTTATTCCTCTTGATCATGTCCAACGACTGATGTGTATAACAGGAGAGTTATGTACAACCATCCTGGCACATGCTCAGATTGTCTCTACTGGTTCTTTGTAATGGATTAAAAAAAAAAATCCCACATTGCTGATTACTATGCTTTCCACACCAGCACACTGATATTTTCCTTATTCCTGGGACTTCATGTGCTGCCATCAATTGCCACCTCAGATTCTAAAACTTTTTTTTTTTAATTTGCAAATTGAGAAGCATTACAGCTGAAGTCTGTCCTGCTGGCATCCTTAGAGGAGCTCAGTCAAGGAGCAGGGCCCTCCAGAAGGGTGCTGTCCTCCTGTGTAGGGCCACCGGAGGCCCTGCCTTATTCTGCATTGCCTCTTGCTTGTCTGTGTATCAGGCAGCGGTGGCGGCCACAGTGAAAAGCTTCACTGGACCACTGGGGCTCCATATTTTCTCCAAATAGTCTGTACCACAGGGATGGAATGTCCCTGTGATAGTTATTTTATGACTACCTCAGATTAAAAGAAATGGTTTCCCCTCGTTATAATCTAATTTTCTTTTCTCAGGGCCTTTACTTTAAAGCCTTTGAAAGGCGATCATTCCAAGTGGAAATTGCATTGTCAAAATAGCTCCTTGTTTAGGACCCAGGCGCTATTTTAGGAATTACTTCAAACAGAGCTCAGATAATGATCCGTATATTTCTCTCCTCACCCCCTCAGCTCATTTCACTGCCATAGATTATCAGATACAATTACACTGTGGTTGAATTTGTTCACCCAAAGTATTATTTTCCCATAAAACTCCAACTATATTGGTGTTTGTCCCAAAACACTTGAATGATGAAGGTTTCACTGCACTGTTCTATTGGGTCCATTCTTTATGTTATCGTGCTTTACTGGCATATTTCAATTTGATTACAGGCTTCACAGTTTACTTCTGGGGACAGTTGAATGGTGTTGGGAATCATTGCGTGGAAGCACTGCTTTGTCATTTGTCGCTGAATTCCCTGTTGTTTCGTCCATTTCTCATAATAACATGCAGTTGTTTTCATGCCGTGTTGCTGTTTCATCAGTTCTTGTGACATCACAACCGTTAATCCTTTTGTTAAGGCTATTTTATGGCTGAGTTCAATTTCATATCTCTCAACTAAGTATCTGGATGGGGGCGGGAGCCAGCAAATCGCAACCAAATACAGCGGCGATCACGCCCTAGGTTTGGGACTGAACGGGGTCGCTGGAGTTGCCGTACTGTCCCCTGAAAAAATTAGAGGGAGGTGGGGTCGGAAGAGAAAATCCAAGCTGTTTGCGGGATGAAAGGCACACTTGTCGATGCGTGTTGAGTTGAGAGATATGTCGGTTCCCTTTGTTTTTTGTGTCACTCATTCATTGTGCTTTTTTCTTTTGTTGTTTCACCCAGCATTGCGAACCCACAACCTCACTGTGCTTCCTTCCCATAATTCTACCTTTGTATATACCAATGACTCTGCCTACTCAAATTTCTCTGCAACCGTAGGTGAGCACATGTTTCTTCTGTGTTTGTCGAGTTTGGATCTGCAATGAATTGAAAGGCTATTCCAAGTTGGTTCTATATGAATTCACTATATCTTGACTAGCAAACAAGCAAATAACCAGAAAAAGAGCCAAAGATCCAGGGTATTGAAGATAACAACTTCGAATTAGGTCTAAAGGAATTACCACAGATTGCAGTACATTAGGGGGCATCTACACGCTTTCAAGCGACCAGGGTCTTCCAAACCAGCTGCTTGTTTTCAGAACAATACAGACATAAGATGAGTAGTTTCTAAAAATAGAACTTGTTTGGATTTTTAAATGGATTATATTCTTTGGGGGAGGAAAAACATGCCCTCTGAATGGAAAATTAAAGTCGATTTAAAAGTACCTCATCAAAAATTTGATCTCTTACAAACATTAAAATCGGCATTTCTTCTGTAGCTGGAATTTTTTTTTTTAATCATTAGAAGCTGTTTTCTAAGACACAGCCACAAGAGTCATGGCTAAATGACTATCTTATTTAATAACCTCCAGAGCCCGTATGTTTCAGATTTTGCTTATGCAGCACAGAGCAGAATGGATAGTAGTAATTGGGCAGCTCTCTGGTCAGTACGGAGAGTCAGCTCAGATAATTTAGGTCTCACTCCTGATCTTTTTACAGTATATAACCTGATTGCTCTTTCAACTATGGGGTGTTTCGCTTCCAAAATTAATTTTGCCAAGCAAACAGTCTGGTTTAGGGGTTTATACAGCCTCATTCAATCGCGAACTGTGAGTTGCCCATGTAACTTTGTAATATGTAGATCATCTCCAGCAATAAACGAGATAGATGAAAAAAAATAAGTTTAAACACGATAAGGAAAAACTTGAAGCCCTTTCAGTTGGTATCCACATGCCAGTGGTTGTCAGAAAACCTGAGCTGGGGTAGCAGTCGGTCAAAGAGCCTCCAGTGATTCTGTACATCTTCATCTGGGTCGACGGCTCCAAGGGCAGGAGGCATGTGCCACAGGGCAGAGGGTCATCTGGGCGACTTTGACCCCAGTCAACAACACGTGACTCATCACCCTTGGCTTCAATTCTGTAAACCACTGACATCGCACTGACACCATCAGAGAGGTTTGCTATGGGAATGGGGCAAACAAAAAGATGACGGAGCTGGCGTCTCTGCCAGGACTGCTGGCCCTGCGGTCTTGTCGTTGGCGGGCTCTTCTGGGACGACTCGAAGTGTAGCTCTGCACGTCCTTCCTAGTGTTTGAAAATGAATTCTCTTAAAATCATGGGCTCCCATGTCTAGGATTGGGGGCTCTCAATGAGAACTCAAAAGGAGAGAACGTTCATGTGTAGTTTTACGTTCAAACTTGAATCTCAGTGTTTCACTTGGAAAGTCTAGTGTGAAGATGGCAGTGAGAACTCATGAAGAGGTGGATGGAATGAAAGTTTAGGGACAGTAGGAGATTCTAATCACAGGGCTTCCGGTAACTCAACTGTCGGCCAACATAGCAATTATAACAGTGTTCTATTACAGTACATATTATACATTGGTATGATATTAATTAATGTGATACAATATTAATAGGATAGAATACTTATTATTTAATATTGACACGAATGTATATTATTTGTGATTTAGTTCTTAATTATGAAATGTTAACTACCGTTAATATTATATAATAATATATAATGTTAGAAATATTTAATTATAAATACAAATAACACAGTATACTTAGACATAAGTTGTTTGTAAGCCTGACACATCTCTGGACGTTGCATCTCATGCGATTATTAACCTACAGTGTTGCCATTCTTCTCACTTAGATATTGTAGAAGGAAAGGTCAACAAAGGCATTTACCTCAAGGAGGAAAAAGGAGTCACATTTCTCTATTACGGAAGGTACAAAACTTCTTGCATCAGTAATCCAGCACAGTGCGGCCCTGAGGGTGAGTGATGAGCTCCATTCTTTTTCTTTTTCTTCTTCTTTTTTTTTTTTTTAGTTCATTTCATTGCCAGGTACCATCTGTTGCTCTGGGCCGTGGCAGATGTGAAGGCGAAGTTCGGCTGCAGGACGCGTGCAAAATGTCACATACGGCTTTGAGGGGAGGGGAGGGGAGGGATAGGGAAGCAGACACCTAGAATCCTAATGAGAGACTGGTCCTGGAGATGGAATTAAAACACCGTCTCGTGAAGGTGTGAGAGCAAAATATTTAATCTTGTAAAGCAAAAACAAACAAACAACAACAACCAAAAAACCCAAGAAACAAACAAAAAAGAACCCTCCATAAAAAGCAGACACAGTGATGTCACACCGGAGTTTGGATGGGGCCATGGAGCTTGTGGGAAGTAAATTGATGGTGTGGCTCACAGAACGTTATTTCTGGCTCCAGGATGTTGGCGATGGATCTGGGCGGGGCGTGCCTTTTAAGACTTGTGCCATGGGTTTGCTCCTTTTATATCCATCAAGATTGGAGGGGGCAGTGGAGAGAGATGTCCCAGCAAGAGGTTGCAGGTCTGTGGTTGAAATAATGCCATGGACGAAACACATAGATGCAAAAGAGATGTTAGGAACCTATTCCTTCTTTTTTTTTTTTTTTTTTTTTCTTCTATGAAAAGTAAACTGCTCTCCAGTATCTGAGCTTCAGACAATGGACATCTGAGCCACATTTCAAAACTTTCTGGGAAATTGTTCTCTGCCATCCAAATCAGCTTCAAGCTTCCAAGTTCCATTATCCTAAGGAAATAAAAAATTTTCTTTCTAGGAAAGAAAAAAGTTTAATGCAAGCCAATTTGAAAGCCCTAAGGCTTTTTGGACATCCATGGCCTTATCAAAACCGCCCTGTGATGAATTCATTGTTCTTGACTCTGGGCCATAATGGGTTACATTCCAGTAAAAGTAAACAAAAGCTTAACAAGGTGATAACATGTGGAAGGAAACATTTTGGACTTCGCAGAACCCAGAGTTTTGAGAAAGGGTTTCGAGGTCCAAAACCACGCCAGGTTTACAAATCCACAGTTCAAGCTGTTCCTGAATTCAAACAGCGCTATAAACACAGCAGCCTTGTTTATTCCTCTAAATTTAAAACAGCCCCGCCTCAGCTACAAGGACTAAGAGAAGCAAGGAGGCAGTCACGTCTGCCTCACCCCTTCCCTGCCTCGGTCAGGAAGGCGGTGAGGGGGGGTCTCTGCCTGCTTTCTCTCTGGCTCTGCAGGGAACGGCCTCTCCCGGAGGACAGGGGTCTCTACAGCCTCAGCTACCAACCGGAATTGACCCGTGTGGGATGCAAGGTCCCAGGAATTCCAGTGACTGGGGATGATCACAGATGACCAGTCTTTGAAGGGTGACTATGATGGGACCAGTGGGGCAGCCCAGCTATTGCAAATCAGAACTATTGGGAAGTTTTACCTGAACTCTGCAGTCATAAATTAGAGGCCTCCGAGCTGACTCTGGCCTGCAGTTGCGTTTCATTTTGCAAAAGCACGGAGTTAAAAACTTTTAGTTAGTTGCCAATGTTGAAAAATAGGAAGATTTCACATAAAAATATGAATTTCCAATTTCTCTTGAGAAATCCACCCACCCCCCCAGCCCCCGGCCCATTCTGATTGGGTGGGGCTGAATGGAATGGCCCCCTTTGTGATGGACATTGCCCTTTGGTTCATCACAGACTTTGGACCCTTTGATCATTGGGCCAATTGGACACAGAGCACGTTAACGGCATGGGCTCTGAGGCCAGGTGGCCTGGGTTCCAATTCCTGTTCTAACGCTTTCTGTGGTGACCTTGGGTAACCATTTAACCTCTGAGTCCAAGTTCCTTATCTGTAAAATGGGTCCATCAAAGTACCTTGCTCATGGGGTTGTTCTGAAGACTGGCACGTGGTTGGTCCAGCATTGAGAGGCCCTTGGGGTCAAGTTTGGGTGGCTCCAAACTTCCCTCCTGTCACCAGGATCTTGGTCCTCACCCAATCTGCCTGCTTGTATGTGACCCTGTGACAGGGGCTGACATGGTTGGACTGATCATAATAATGACCCACAATTGTTTTTCATTTACTTTGTGCCAGTCAATGTTCTAATCCCATTACATGTATTAACTCATTTCATCCTCAAAAAAACGAGACAGACGAGAGCTCAGGTGGTAGAGAGAGCTGTGAACTTTGGCTTCACCTCCCACCCCGTTGACAACTTTTCCTGTGTCACGTTAACTGAAGCCTTTTAAGGTGTTTTTCGGGTGGCCGCTTTCTCTAGAGAATGGCCAGATATCCAGGGAAGCCAGGAAGCCTCAAGTCAGCCTTGGCCCCCAGAGACCGTGCTGCTGGGGGGCTTAATGCGGATGCGGAGGGAGGCTGGATATTCCTCCATCCACCTCCCTTGGTGTGGTCTTCAGACAGGGCCACCGAGCATGGGTGCCATCCTAAGGACCACTGCATGTGTTTCCCCATTTTACTGACCATATCCTTTTCTCTGGTGGGTTTCCCTGGAGCCTCAAATAGCTTGTATTTCTGGGTTTAAGGAGAACAGGGAAGGTCCGTCCAGCATTTTCCAAATCAAAGTCCACATAGCATGTGAAGTAGGTGAGATGATTTCAGGCTGCACTTGGAGCGATTAAACAATTAATGGTTATGTTTTTATTTTAAGATAGCTCGTCAGAAGCTTAAGATAGCTTTCATAGATATTCTTTAGGATGAGACTTCAGTAAGTAGTAAGCTTTGAAAATGGGTTGACTTAAAGAACAGTGTTTCATAATAATAATCTAGGTGCTGTTCAGATAAGATGAAAATGTGAGTGATTAAAACGTAGGCAACATTGGGTCAGCCTTTTCAGATACATTGATCGGGCGTCCTCCACATGTTTTTTGGAGGTGATGGTGGGCACAAATGTATAACCCATTATTCTTATAACAACATTATATATATATATATATATATATATATATATTTCGTTATAAGAATAATGGGTCATATATATATATATATTGGCCTCACTGCACAGCTTGTGGGATCTTAGTTCCCTGACCAGGGATTGAACCCGGGCCCCAGCAGTGAAAGTGCCGAGTCCTAACCACTGGACCGCCAGAGAATTCCCCCAACATTTAAATAAAGAGCGAATCGCTCCCCATGCCCAGTCCAGCAGGTCAACTGTTTTCATATTTGTGATTTCCCAATTCTCTTGGCCTCTGTTCATATTTTTGGCTGATTTTTTTTTTTTAAAGAATGTTTTAGGAGACAGGATTGAGGTTAGAGCTTTTCAAAAAAGGATAAAACATCTGAGCAATTCGGCTGTCTGTCCCTCTCCAAGTTCTCGGGTAGAACGTGGAATCGTCTTCCTCCGCCAGGCTGCCCACTCCAGGCTCTTGAACCCACACCCTGCTCGCCCTAGGGCTTCTCTCCACCCGCTCAGCCAGCTTCCCTTGCTTCTCTGAGCTGAACGGGGGGCCTGCCTTTTGGCAAATGGTATCTCCTGGGCAAGTGTTCTTCTGGGTGCTGGGTGCAAATGCAGGAGAAGCTTTTGAGGAACTTTTGAGAGAAAAAGGCTATTTGAACATTAACCGAAGGAAACACAGTCTATGTTCCTTAAATGCCAAGGTGTCTCGCTGCCAGCTCCCACGACCAGCAAACACACAAGCGGGGAAACTCAGCGTGGGAAGGGACTCTTCCTGACATGTTCCAGCCTCTTGTTTCATTCCCCTGTAGACCCTGAGAGCTCGGCTCGAGTGTTACTTTTGCAGGGATGAGTCCCAGACCAGCTGCGTTCCTCTGTCTGTGCTCTCACATCTCCCTGTATGTTCTCCCTCTAGCCCTTGCACCGGTGGTGATGACCTGCTCATTATCTGTCTTCCTTCTTTGGCCTTTAGCTCTGTGAAGGCAGGGACTCTGTCTGTCCTGGTCATTGCTGTATTTTCAGGGATGAATATCAGCATCGTAGATGTTTGATCCATGTCGCTTGAACAGATACGTCTAGTGTAATTGTCTTTTTGATGTTAAATTCCTTTGAATGCTTCCCCAGCAAATGTCTGATGGGCTGTCATTTGAATATCACCCTCGATGGGTCCTTCTCCATTCCTAAAGGGGCCTGTCCCGTTTTTGTACTCCTTGGACCTTCAGAAACTTATTTCTGATATTGGATTAAATTCCATCTTGAGTAATTATCTCTAATTTGAGTTCAACTCTAAATCACCTTGGCTCCCCGCAGGAAAGACATTCTCTCTGTTTTACTCATTAGCTTTACCTTTCCTCCCTCTGGAAGCGCGCCCTTTGTTTTTCCCTCTTTTGCATTAGAGCTTCCCCTGCTTATAAACACCAAGAAGCCTGCTATAGCTCCGTAGCAGCAGCTGGGAAATCTCACCATCCACATTCCCTTCTTCTCAACTTCGATAGGACTTTTTTGCCCTTTGCGTTAGGTTACTAAATTTAAAAAGCTGTCAACAAAATGCTAAAATATTTGCAGAATTGAGTTTCAGGATGGTAATTTCCAGAATGGTCTGATGGTTACAGGCTGGGCATGGATCCAACTTCTGTCTCCCTCAGATGACTGGGGGTTATGGGGCTGTTGGAAAGCCTGAAGGAGCCTCGGAGAGGAGTATTCATTCAGTATGCCCATTTCACAGAGGGGGAAACCGAGGCCCAGAGGGGGCACAAGACAGCCTAGAGCCACATGGCGATTTAGTGCAGAGTATCTCAAAGTGTTCTTTCCAGACCATCAGCAGAAGAGTCTATTGCAGAGATCGATAAAAATGGAAGTTCTCAGGCTCCAGCCCAGAACCCACTGAGTCAAAATCTCCATGGATGAGGCCTGGGAATCTGTAGTTTTAGCCAGGACCTCCAGGTGATTCTCATGGACTGAATCACAGAACGAACTGGCCAAGGCTGACTCCGTCCCACAGATGTGTTTTGTTTGCTGGCATTATGTCGATTCTCACATATTTTATACTTTAATCAGCTTTCTAAATTGTTCTCGACAGGATGGGTGGGTCCAAATAGCCTGGCTCACTGTTTGCAGAAACAGAGCCTCTCTCACAGTGCTTTAAATGTTTTTTTTTTAATTAATATTTAATTCCTATATAAGAGAAAATTTCATTAAAAAATCTATACTTCTGACTTCTCTTAAAAAATCAGAAAATCCAACAGTGTTCCCTGCCCACCTGGCAGTGGTTGGTTACTGACCGTTTCCTTTGGCATGGTCCGATGGTCTCCAGATTTCCTGAGTCCCCAGCGTTCTCAGTTCCCTGCTTGCTGAGACTGAAGGGCAGCTGCCACTCACCTGTTGGTCTCTTAAAATAATGAGAAGAGAAATGGCTAGTGTGAAAGCGAGTCCTACAGCACCAGGTATTTCTAGAAGAAATTAAAGAGAGCCTTTTTGGGGAGCAAGAAGGGTAGACATGAGTAGTATTTGATATGCAGTGTTTGATCTGAGAAAGTGTGTCTGCATGTTGAAAGATACAGCCTGAGCTGCCTTCGAGAAACACGCTGGCTGTCTTAACAGAGTTAATCCTCCTGGCAAGATGGGCTTTTGAGCTTATGGCCTCTGTCGTGTACACTAAAATCTGAGAAACACTGCCCCTTTGGGTCTCTATCATCTTTCTCTCTGCATTTCATATATCACATGTTCTCCTACCACTGCAAACTCAACTCTGGCTGAAGATGGAACTCCTTATCTTTCACCCGGTGTCTCTTCTGTTATCCAGATTCCCCGCCACTATGACCTTCAGCTCTTTTTCTCTCCAAAGTTTGCTCTTTGCTGTATCATTTCTCCCACCTTATTTGATTGTTACTTCCTTGTCTTGAAATCATGGAGCTGGGAAAAAAAAAATCTAAGGATACAGTGTGGAAGCTTCACCATCTTCACAGCTTCTCTTTGTCAAGTAAAAATCAGATATTATAAAAAAAAAATCAGATATTATTAGGGAAGACAATGAACACTGGGCCATGGAGTTGATACCTTGTAATGTTTCTACTTTAAGAGTAAGGTCTCTTGTATTCACTGGACCATATATAACCTCACACTTTGCTCCTCAATTGTTCTGTATGTTTAGGATGAATAAGACAATCTTATGAACCATTCTCTTTGTGTTTTTTGGCAGCTGGGTCTCCACAATATTGAGAATGGATGAGAATAGATCACTTGAAATTTGTACCGAGGAAACTTCCGCAGCCAGACGTAATTCTATTCTCATAGTCCTCAAGTGGACAAAAAAATGGCATGTCATCCCCTTAACTCGACTTTTGTAACATCGACTATCAAGGCAGTGAGGCTGGATGTGTTTATGCCAAAGAAGAAGTCCGAGGGCGGGTTATTTACTTTAATAGGTTGAGGTTGAATGATGTAATTATCTAAATTTCCAGTCATGCTAGAATGTTTTTAAGACTAGTGATTCTTAAATTTCATTCACTTTTAAATTGCGTTTATGATTTTTTTTTTACCATATACACATAGCACCTGAACTATAATACTTATACCTTTTCTTTAAATTTTACTTACTTTGATTCAATTGAAAAGGAAACTTTCTATCACCCGCAAGAACTGAAAACCAATCTTGGTTCCCATAAGTAGAAGATACCTATATTGTTGAATTCTACGTGGGTACCATGGCCCACCAGAGGCTCTAAATTTGAGATGTGGCATTTCTGTGTTAAAATGGGGATTAGCAATTGTTACTTACATACGAATGGACTTTCTCTTGTCACAATCAGAAGAACTGGAACACCATCGAGAAGGGACTCATGAGATTCATGTTATGTAAAGGCATGCCTATATGCTAAAATTCTCTTGGAGAAAGTGTCCGACACCAGAGGGGGTGGAATTGTCAACTCTTAGAAAGATGTAGGTAGAAATCATCATATCAACCTGTACTCTGCTGAAATGCAGAAGTAGGGATCACACTTTAGGGTCTTACAAAATCAGAGTTAGGCATCTACGGCAGAACTTTGCTGGTGGGCTGCTACCTAGGCGTCTGGGTCTCTTCTCAGCTTAGCCAGAAAGCCCAAATCTCCCCATCACTCTCTCCCAGCCTGTGCTCTTTTGGAAGCACTCGGCAGGTGGTCACTCCCTAGAGACGCTCTGTCATCAGAAACCTGCACACTTGCTTCTTTCCTCCTCCTTCTGGGCCACACCGCACAGAAAACCCACTTAGAATCCTACAGTTGGTAGATTCCCTTGACATCCTCTATTCTTTATAAAGAAACCACAGCCCCAATTCTGGAGCCTCTCTTGACCAAAACCTGGGAGAACATCCAACTTCCATGCCTGAGATACGCCGTAATAAAATTGGATGTTGAACCAGCCAGATCAGATTAAAGGCCTTCCCAAACGAGCAGAATCTCTCTCTTTTTTTTTTTATGAAATCCTTTTTATTTTGAGATAATTGTCAATGAACACGCAGTCAGTTGTAAAAAATAATACAAAGCAACCACACGTACCCTTAACCCATTTTGCAGTGGGTGAAACTGAGTGATTAAGTCAAGGAACTTGAGGTGGGGAATGTCCTGATGATCTTTGTGGGCCCAGGGTCATCACAGGGGTCCTTACAAAGGGAGGGGGCAGAGGGGCAGAGTCAAAGAGAGGTGTGAAGATGGCTTTGAAGTCAGGGGAGGGGCCAGGAGCCCAGGAACGTGGGCGCCTCTAGAAGCTGGAAGAGGGTGGGAACAAATTCTCTTCTGCAGCTTCCCAAAGGGACGCAGCCCTGCTCACCTCCTGATTTTAGCTCAAGTGGGACTTCTACCTCCAGAGCCTTGAGAGTGAATCGTGTTGTTATCAGGCATAGAACTATGCGGTGATTTGTAGGAAACTAACACAGAGGTACCGTCTCAGATTTCCCTCCTAACCCTAACCGCAGCTCTCGGACCCAAGTCTCTCCTGGCCACATCTGCCTCACCAGCCTCCCCTCCTGCTTCTCTCTTACCCTCCTCGCCGCATCTCGTCACAAGACTGACATGAGGTCTGCTCCTTCAATGTTCCCCGGTCCTTCGTCCTGTGCCTTCCCTTGTCCGAGTCACACCCGTTCCCTTCAGATCTCAGGCCCACAGTGAGCTTCTGGAAGCCTCTCTCAACCTCCAGGGTAGCTGGCGCCCTGCTCCGAGGCTCGCTGTGCATGTCTCTCCTCCCTTGCCCTCATCACACCCATCACCGGGGGGACTCCCGCGTGACTATTCATGTCGGTCTCTCCCTGCCCACGCGGTAGTAAGTCCAGGAGCCCAGGGACCCCGGGGTCTGCCCACTCTTCTGCCTCCAGACCCTCCCTCATAGTGTCTGATGTGTATCAGCCACTGATTAAATGTTTGTCGAATGAATGAATGAATGAGGGTGCTGCTATGAACTGAATGTGTGCTCCCCAAATTCATGTGTTGAAATCTTATCCCTATGATAGTATTTGGAGGTGGGCCTATGGGAGGTGGTTAGGATTCAATGAGGTCACGAGGGTGAGGGGTTAAGGCCCTTATAAGCAGAGGAGGAAACACGGGCTCTCTCTGTGAGCACGTACCAAGGAAGGCCACGTGAGGACAAAACCAGCAAGAGGGCTTTGCTGGCAACACGATCACAGCCTTCCAGCTTCCAGAACTGTCAGAAATAACTGTCATTTAAGCCACCCAGTCTGTGAGATTCTGTTATAGCAGCCCGAGCTTACTGAGTCAGGTGTTATCTAAGGTGAGACCGCAGCCCGGGAGTGAAATTGATGGCCTTGTTTCTTTTTTTTTTTAAGTTTGATTGGCTTTAATATCAAAACATTTTTTATTGAAGTATAGCTGATTTACAGTGTTGTGTTAGTTTCTGCTGTAAAGCAAACTGATTCAGTTATACATATGTATACCTTCTTTTTGGTATTCTTTTCCATGATGGTTTATCACAGGATATTAATATAGTTCCCTGTGCTGTACAGTAGGACCTTGTTGTTTATCCATTCTAGATATAATAGTTTGCATCTGCTGACCCCAAACTCCCAATCCATCCCTCTACCACCCCTCTACCTCTTGGCAACCACAAGTCTGTTCTCCAGGTCTGTGAGTCTGTTTCTGTTTTGTAGATAAGTTCATTTGTGTCATATTTTAGATTCCACATATAAGTGATATCATATGGTATTTGTCTTTCTCTGTCTGACTTACTTCACTTAGTATGATAATCTCTAGTTGCATCCATATTGCTGCAAATGGCATTATTTCGTTCTTTTTCATAGCTCAGCCGTATTCCATTGTATATATGTACCACATCTTCTTTATCCATTCATCTGTTGATGGACATTTAGGTTGTTTCCATATCTTGGCGATTGTAAATAGTGCTGCTATGACCACTGGGGTACATGTATCTTTTTGAATTAGACTTTTCTCTGGAGATATGCCCAGGAGTGGGATGGCTGGGTCATATGACACTCTATTTTTTAGTTTTTTGAGGAACCTCTGTACTGTTCTCCATAATGACTGCACCAATTTACATTCCCACCAATAGTGTAGGAGGGTTCCCTTTTCTCCACACCCTCTCCAGCATTTGTTATTTGTAGACTTTTTAATGGTGGCCATTCTGACCGCTGTGAGGTGGTACCTCGTGGTAGTTTTGATTTGCATTTCTCTGATGATTAGCGATGTTGAGCATCTTTTCATGTGCCTGTTGGGATGGCGTTGGTTTTGATGCTCTCAGCTTCCCACTCCAGAACATTCTTGAGCCTGCTCTGCTGGCTCTGGGTGGTTCTCATGGAAACTTGCTTTCAGCTGGTTGTCGTAGTCGACATGTGTGGATAAGCTCATGTCCTCTCGTGCCATTGCACTGTAGGTGGACGTGTGTCTCCCACAGGCCTAGGGCCAGCTCTGTCTTGAACCAAGTCCTCTTGGAAACAGGAAAGGATGGAGAGTCTCCTTGCTCCCCCTCTCGCCCTGCAGCCGCTTCTCCAGCAGCCTCCCCCGAACCAGCCACCCACAGTCGTGGGCAGGAAGGAAGGAGGGAGCCACGTGCACATCCTTGTGGTGGCCTTTGGTGGGACTTTGGGGTCAGGAAGGGGACTCCTCTGTGGACTGTCAAACTTCAGCTGGAAGGTTGGAAGCAACAGAAACGCAACTCAGCTAGGCTTGGGGGATTTACTGAGTGGATCCAGGTAAAGACTGTGTTCTGGTTATCGACTGCTGCGTAACAAGCACTCCCAAACTTAGCAAGTGCAACACAATTTAGCATCACCTCTCATGGTGCTGGGGGTTGCCAGGGCTCTCACGCAGCTGCAGCCATGGCGGCCAGGACTGGGTCCTGTGAAGGTGCCCCTGAGGTGGATATCTAAGACCACTTTCTTCACTCACATCTCTGGCACCTCCAGCTCCTCTACATGGTTTCTTTCTCCACCAGCAGAGTCTGGACTTGTTCCACGTTGGCTTTGAGCTCCAAGAGGCAGAAAGCTGAAGCTCCCAGACAGTTAATGGCTGCACCTGGAACTTGGCCACGGCCACTTCTGTTGACTCCGCTTGGTCAAATCAGCCAGAGGGCCGGTGGAGAAATTGGCCTGAGTCTTGGTGGAGAGCGGGAAGGTCACACGGCATGAAAGCAGATGGGATGGGAGATGGTGTGGCTTCTTTGGGAGGTGGAGCCTGCCACAAGCTGGGTCCAGGTGCTTAGATAACGTCACCAAAAGTTTGTGTTCCTCCATCGCTCTGGCTGTGTTCCAGGAAGGCTTTCCAGGTGTGATAGCAATGTCTGCTCAGAGTCTCCAGGACTCCCTTTTATTGGCTGAAGCCTGTCCATCTCTGAGCCAGTCCCTGTGATTCCAACTGGTCCAGCCCACGTGAACCTGGGGCTGTGTGGTCAGCCCCACCTGATCTAGAGGAAACAGGGGTGGGGAGGATGGTTCCCCCCAAGAACGTGGAGATGCTGTGCTGGGCGAGGGAGGATGGATGCCGGCCGCCTACATCACCTGCGGGTCGCCTTGCCCTCCCTGCCGCCTGCGGCTTTGGTCCACTTTGAGTTACCAACATGCAGGGCACGGTGCTGAGTCCATGGGTCTGGGAAGAACTGCTCCTCTACCTGGAGAGATTCCCTACCCACCCCTGCCTGCCGCCTCTGCCCCGCCCACAGCAGACACCGAGAGGATAACGCACAAGGAGACTTCCTCGCCTAGCCCAGGTCTGTAGTGTGCATTTTTCTCCTTCACGGAATGCCTTCGAATCTTTTTTGTCTAATTCAGTGAGTGAGTCCTCTCCCAAACAACACTGTCTCCAAGGGAAGACAGAGAGATGACAAGTGCAGACTCCAGAGCCAGACTGCCTGGTTCAAATCCTGACTCTGTCGCTGGCTGTGTGGCCTTAGACAAGTTACTTTACCTCTCTTGGCTTCAATCCTCTCACCTGTAAAATGGGGACCGTACTAACGTCTAGTTCATAACCCTAACTGTAACCCTAACCCTAACCCTAGTCGGGAGGACTAAAAGAATTAATACATGAAAATTCTTGGGACATTCTATCTTGCTCAAAGTAAGTTCTCCTTAAGCAGTAGTGATCCTACTTTTCTTTCTAAAGTGTTCTTTATATAGTAAGGAAATTCATTTCTTGTTTGTTCAGTGTTTTACAAATAATTTTTTCCTGGGTTGTCATTTGTCTTTTGACTTTGTCATGGTAAATTTTTTGCCTTGCAAAATTTTATAACATTTATGCACTCAAATGTATCCACCTTCTCTTGGGACAGCTGGATATTTTTTCTTTTCTTTTTTTTTTTGGTCTTATTGAGAAAGAACTTTCCTCACATTATTTTTTTCAGACGGATGAGGATTCAATCAATGCTCATAAGAAGAAGAAAAGTATTGAATCGATTTGTCAATATTGCATTTCTTTTTTTTCAGATTTTTTCTCCTTTATATTGACAATTCCCAGTGCAAGAAGCAAAGTTCCTGAAAATGCTAATATTAGAGGGCTCATTGTGAATCTTTTAAGACTCTGTGAAGACGTAAATTGATATTTAAATACAAGCTGTCCCTCAGAGAGAAATGATTATTTTGTAGGCTGAATGAACAAAAATGAAAAGCTTGGCTCACAGTAACCATTGTTTGCTTCAATCTTCCCTTACCTAATGCCAAATTGAATGTTTTATTTTTATTTGTCTTCCTGGACAGAAAGATATTTGGCCAAGACAGGACTGAGTGAAAGGAATTTTTAAATGCAGCAAAGTGTTTGGAAAAAATGGACTTTTGTGAATCCCGCTGGGACTTCGTTTCATAACAGAAGTTTCACAATGTGCCGTGTTCGTGTCCCTGTGAAATCGGTTGTTTCTGAGTGGAGAGGCATGGCAGGAAGGCGTGGGTTGTTTTTGGACTCTGCGCCACTGCAGTGCGAGGGAGACAGAAGTACTGGGTGCCCCGGGCCTGGGAGTCCCCTCCACCTGCTGAGAGGACCCGTGTCTGGGACAGCCCAGCCGCCCTCTGAGCAAACTGCCGGAGTCCCATCCTTTTGCTGGCGTGACCTGTGTCCCAGGGCACTTTTGGGGACTTTTCTTTTTCCTCAATAGCCCTGAGAACGTATGCCTTACGACTTGGAGCTCTACCCCAGAGTGTCTCTGAGCCTCGCCTGTTATTTTGAGGTTCCTCTTTACGTTAAAAAAAAAAATTAGAGAAATTCCAAACCAGGGTTATATAATCATGCCATGTTTTACATGTTTATATTAATCGTATTAAGGCTTTCGACCTACAAGGGTATAATGCAATGTAATTGTCACAATTATATTGTCACAAGACATCTGAACAACTTGTGACAAATATGTTGATTCATAAAGCATTACAGCCAGGATGGGTGGTGATGGGACAGAAGTTTATACTTGATGGCAAATGTCTTCTTTTTTTTTTTTTAAATTAATTAATTTATTTATTTATTTATTTATTTTTGGCTGTGTTGGGTCTTTGTTTCTGTGCGAAGGCTTTCTCTACTTGTGGCAAGCGGGGGCCACTCTTCATCGTGGTGCGCGGGCCTCTCACTGTCACGGCCTCTCTTGTCGCAGAGCACAGGCTCCAGACGTGCAGGCTCAGCAATTGTGACTCACGGGCCTAGTCGCTCCGCGGCATGTGGGATCTTCCCAGACCAGGGCTCGAACTCGCGTCCCCTGCATTGGCAGGCAGATTCTCAACCACTGCGCCACCAGGGAAGCCCGACAAATGTCTTCTTTTAATTCAGACTCTCTTAGACTGTGCCCATAATCTCATTTGAAGATAAGATCCAAAGTCTAAAATTGGTGCCATTTATATAAATAAGGCCCAGGGCAAATGGCCGCCCCCGCTCCCCTCCCAGCCCCATCCTGGGCCTGTTTTGATCAACTCTGGGCACCTCCTCTCTCAGCATCAATGAAGCCTTCCCACCACAGAGCCTGGGCCAGGTTGGGAGGGCTGAGGCCGCCTGATTTATTTCCGGCTTTCACCACCGAGTCCAGGCAGGCTGCATGCATTCACACACACACACACACAGTTTACTCATGGGCAAAGAAAGGGTAAATGTTACTGGATTCAGAGAAGCAGAGTGGAGGTAATCAGGGATCCACGGGGCAATTCCAGGAGCCTCCGGCCAGCTGTGGCCACTGTCACCCCTCCCCGGAGAGCCTGCCCCTGGGCTGCAAAGCGATGGTGGGTCAGGGTCTCCGGCATCAAGAGCTGGCCTCGCTCCTCACACTCGCCCTGCTTCCTGTGATGGAGACACACCCACCAGTGGGCCAGCTCGTTCACGTGGAGGCTGGGGACCGGGCTCAGGAGTGTGCGGCTGCCAGGGCCTTCGGGTGCCCCGCTTTGTTGGGAATGAACAATTGTAGGTTTCAAAACCTTACAAAGTGGGCTTCCCTGGTGGCGCAGCGGTTGAGAATCTGCCCGCCAATGCAGGGGAAACGGGTTCGGGCCCTGGTCTGGGAAGATCCCACATGCCGCGGAGCAACTGGGCCCGTGAGCCACAACTACTGAGCCTGCGCGTCTGGAGCCTGTGCTCTGCGACAAGAGAGGCCGCGACAGTGAGAGGCCCGCGCACCGCGATGAAGAGTGGCCCCCGCTCGCCACAACTAGAAAAAGCCCTCGCACAGAAACAAAGACCCAACACAGCCAAAAATAAATAAATATTTAAAAAAAAAAAAAAAAAAAAAAACCTTTCAAAGTGGCTTCCTCTTTGACTAGAAACGCCCTACTGGAAATTTACCCTAAAGGCATATAATCTGAGACATGCAGAAAGGTTTAGCTTCCAGCTCTGTTTGGGAAATTAAAAGTTGAAGGAGACTTTAAGACCCAGCCATGGGGAGAGGGGTTTGCTGTTTTGTTTTTTTTTTTTTAAATTACAGTTCCTGTTTATTTTATTTTTTGGCCATGTCACGTGGCTTTCGGGATCTTAGTTCCCCGACCAGGGATTGAACCCGTGCCCTCAGTGGTGAACGCACAGAGTCCTAACCACTGGACCGCCAGGGAGTTCCCTAGAGTTCATGTTTAGAATGTCATGAGGTGCAGATACAAACAATGATGACATAGAGGTGTATTTAGGGACATTGGAGGGGGTCTATGATGTAGTAAGTTTTCAAAACATGGGGCTTATAAACCGATATGTATGAGTTGGTTCCTTTCTCTGTAAAATATGTTTACGGAGAGGCTTTGGAAGGAGCTACTTTAACTGCCGACGTCTGTAGGTCAGACTGAGTTTGCGTCTAACCTGAGTCAGTCTGTAGTTCAGGGACCTTGGGCAGACCGGACTCAAGTTTCTTCATCTGCCTAACGGGGTAAGCCGATGAATGATAATCGGGTTTTGTAGTATTTATGAGGAGAGCATTCATTTAAAACCCTTAGGAAAGTGTCTGGTACTTAGTGAGTTGTTCATAAATATTACCTGTTTTTATGGTCTGTAGTTGCTGGATTGAGCGTACACTGTCTCTGGAATGAGAGAAAAGAAAACTGCCTTTTAAATGAAAATCAAAGAGCAGCGAGAACGACCTGCTTCGGTGAGGTGAAGTCCCATCCATTGTTCGTTAAAAATAACCCCACGCCTTTTCTGTCCTCAGGGGTCACGTTCTCTTTCTTCTGGAAGACGCAAGCAGAACAGTCCAGAACAACCCCTTTCGCGTTCGGGGGACAGGTCATTTCCAACGGGTTCAAAGTCTGCTCCAGCGGCGGCAAGGGCTCCGTGGAGCTGTACACGCGTGACAATTCCATGACGTGGGAAGCCACCTTCAGCCCCCCAGGTGAGGGCGCCGCTGGCCCGGAGGGAGGCTCAGGCAGGCGGGAGGGGGCCAGACGCTGCGCTGTCGGTCCCCTGGCCTGCGGGCGGGTGAGCCCCGTCCCCTCAGGGGGCTGCCTGGGAGGACTTGCTGGAAAGGGTGAGATGGCATCCTTTGCGGAGATGTCTGCACGGCGGTTGAGGGGCGGGGTCCTTCGGGCGGACGCCTGGGTTCCCCCTGACCGCGGGATGACTGGGTCACTGCGCCATGTTACTTAGCGCCCCGAGCCTCAGTTTCCCTAGTGAAGGCATTAATGATACTTACCTCACAGTCTGGGGGAAATTAAATGGAATATTGCCGCGGAGCGCTCAGCACAGCGGTTATTGTTTCTCCTTCTTTCCTGTCTTTCCCCTCCTCCTCCTGCATCTTTCTTTTCCCTTCTCCTCCCGCCCCTCCTTCTTTTTAGTGGTGTAGACTTGCAAATGTTTAGACTTTGCCGTGAAAAAGCTTTTGGAAAAGAGGGGCTGACGATTAGGGGAAAGAAAGGCTGCCGGAGGGGAGGCGTGTGGGCACCAGGCCGGTGAGGGCCTGGGGTTCAGGAGGGAGGGTCTGGACCAGCGTGGGGCCTGGGGTTCAGGAGGGACGGTCTGGACCAGCGTGGGGCCTGGGGTTCAGGAGGGACGGTCTGGACCAGCGTGGGGCCTGGGGTTCAGGAGGGACGGTCTGGACCAGCGTGGGGCCTGGGGTTCAGGAGGGAGGGTCTGGACCAGCGTGGGGCCTGGGGTTCAGGAGGGAGGGTCTGGACCAGCGTGGGGCCTGGGGTTCAGGAGGGAGGGTCTGGACCAGCGTGGGGCCTGGGGTTCAGGAGGGACGGTCTGGACCAGCGTGGGGCCTGGGGTTCAGGAGGGACGGTCTGGACCAGCGTGGGGCCTGGGGTTCAGGAGGGACGGTCTGGAGCAGCGTGGGGCCTGGGGTTCAGGAGGGACGGTCTGGACCAGTGTGGGGCCTGGGGTTCAGGAGGGATGGTCTGGACCAGCGTGGGGCCTGGGGGTTCAGGAGGGACGGTCTGGACCAGCGTGGGGACCGGGTGTATGCAGAGGTGGCTGAGTGCGTAGGTGGGTGTTGGGAGGCCACGTGGTTCTGGCTGCCGATTCCTGTTTCCTCCGGGGCTCAGTGTGACCTGTCGCTGGCCGGGCATGAGGTCAGAGGTGTGGGCCAGGAAGCTGGGGGAGGCTGGAGGTCTGGAGTGGGAACTGAGATGGGGAGAGGTGACGGGGGACCCAGAATGTCCCGAGGTAGCGTGGACGGGCTGTCCAGTCCAGACTGGAGACTAAGAAGGGAATCGCGGACGTGGAGGGCAGAGTGAGAGTCTAGAAGGATCTCCTTCAGGAGGACATGACATCTCTGACATAGGCAAGGAAAATTCATTCTCGGACCATTTAAAGGAGGCTGCGTGTCTCAGCTGTTAAAAAACCATGGACCCTGGAGCCACGCAGCCTGGGCCAGATCCCGCTCTGCACCCCTCTGCTACCGGTGCGCACCCGGGCGCCCGACTCGCCTGCCCCGTGCCTCAGCATGTTCGTCTGTAACGTGAGCTCGATAACAGTATTGGGTCATAGGGTGACTGTGGGAGTGGAGAGAGCTAACGCGCAAGGAGCCTACAGGAGAGGGGCCCCGTGAGCACTGACGCATCTGCCTGACTCTGCCGCTGCTGGGAGCTGGGACCAAGCGCGTACCTCCACCCCCGGAAAAGGGGCAAATTCAGCGCACACAGAGTTTGAGAGAATCCTGAGTATTTGCCCTCTCTGATCCCCGAGCCCAGAGCTTGTCTCTGCGTCCTCTACCTGCTCAGACCTGCCTGTCCTGCCCCTGTTCATGGCTCTTATCACCTTCCACCTGCTATCAGTCTCTTCCGTAAGAGTCTGATCTCCGTGCCCCTTGGGGCTGACACAGTCTCAGGCACCCAGTCGTTTATCTTGAACATGTTTTAAGGTCAGATCTGCTGAATCCTGATTGTTTCCCCACCCAGAGAAATGGGGAGAACTGTAAACATTTCCGCCTGGCAATGTGCTCTTTATTTGTTCATTAAAGGGATTTTCACACTCCAGGGCAGTGATACTTTGGACCTGTCTCAGATCCAAGCGCTCTCCAGAGACTCACGGTTAGAAAGTTGCGCAATCCCGAGCGAGAACCCCGGGGTAACTGCTGGGTGATTTAAGATGACCGCCTGGCTCTGGTCATAGGCTTCCTGTAAAGGGCGTCTTCCAGCAGCAAGTCCCTGAGGACGTCTGAGCACACATCTGCACAGCGAGGTGTGGCCCTTTGTGGGGCAAGCTGCCATCAGAGTCCAGTGAACTTTCTTCTTGTTGGTGAACGTGGTTCTCATGACAGAGAGACGAGTCATCACCAGGGCTCCTGATAGAGGATCCTGGCGGAGCCAGGAGTGGTTTGTTCTCCCTCGGTGCTGCCATGTTGGTTGCTACCACCTGCTTGAGGTCAGGGCAGAGGTGGGTATCAGTGGCCTTTGGGCTGAATCAGGCCCTCAGATAGGTCTCGTTGACCTGCCCTGTGCTGGCCTAGGCTGGATTAAAAAAATATTTTGAACAAGTTATGACCATTAGTTATTACTTCATTTAATTTAAAATGGCAAAGGGTCTCCTTGAACGACTTCTGGGATTTGCGGGGGGCGGGTAACTTCTTTCCTGTGCTCCTAAGGACTGAGAGAAGTGAGATGTGCATTAGGACCTATACGAGGACTCAACCAACAGTTGCACTGACCCATCATCATGAGAAAGACAAATGTGCTTAAAACTAGAATGACCACTGCATGGGGAGCTCGACCCACGTCATCAGAAGGGTGTCTCTGCTCTTTCCCAGGACCCTACTGGACTCACGTCCTGTTTACATGGAAGTCCAGGGAGGGCCTGAAAGTCTACGTCAACGGGACGCTGAGCACCTCAGACCCAAGTGGAAAAGTGTCTCATGCCTACGGGGAGCCCAACGTCAACCTCGTGATGGGGTCTGATCAGGACCAGCCCAAGCGCTACGAGAACGGCGCTTTTGACGAGTTCATCATCTGGGAACGGGCCCTGACGCCGGATGAGATCGCCATGTACTTCACAGCTGCCATTGGTCAGTGAGAGGGGCGGGGCTGCGGGCCGGGTGTGACGTCAGCTCCCGGGGAGGGCACGGGCTTCGGACCCACCTCCCCTTCCCAGCATTTTTCTTCTCCTCCCTCTCCTGATGCGGCCGTCAGCGCTGCAGGCTGAGCTGTGTCCTGATCAGCCTCATAAATACAGTGGGTTTTCTAGAACCCCTGCTCTCTAAGATGGAGGAATTCACAATTTACCAGAAACACACTGAGATGAATATTCTCCTGCTGGTCACCAGGGAGTTTTCGAGGTGTTTGTGATAGATGGTTATGGAAAGCTTTGGGAATCAAGTGTTGCAGGTCCATCAGTGCGTTTGATCCACAGATGTTTACCACATGCCTCCCGCGTGCCAGACTCACCCACCATGGGCCCTCGGAGCACCCCCAGGACGCCCCCTTCCTGCTTAGCACAGAGCAGTGGTTCAGGTCAGGGACCCGGGGGACAGTTGGACCTGGGTTCAGATCCTCACTCAACCACGATGAACTGTGGGACTTGGAAAGTCACTAATTAAAAAAATGGAGGTAAAATTCATAAAACGTGAATGTCACCATTTTACAGTATACAGTTCAGTGGTACTTACTATGTCCACATGTTGTGCAACCATCACCCCCAAAGGAACCCAGCACCAGTGAGCAGTCACTCCCCCTTTCCTCCTTCCCCAGCTCCTGGCAACCACTAATTTACTTTCTGTCTCTGTGGATTTACCTATTCTGGATATTCCGTATAAATGGAATCATATAACGTGTGACCTTTCGTGTCTCATATGACGTCACTAGGAATCTCTGTTTTGGACTCTGCCTTCCTTTGCATAAAGATCTGTCTGCACAGGAAGCTGTGAGCTAGGGCTGCAGGTACCCAAAGGGGTCGTTTCCCTGGGTGACCTGTCTGGAGGGGGCCCCTCTTCTAACCTGTTAGCTAGAGCAGTGCCATTTTCTGATGGGTCGGTCCAGCTGAGGCAGCCTCTTCTTTTCTAATTCACCCAAAGGCAGAGTGTTGATCAGCTATCCCCCTGCTCAGGTGTCCCCCCAGCCCTGTGATGGTTGGCCGTTCCTTCTGTAGAGAAGCCGAGGAAGTAGAAGGCTTTGTTCAGAGTCCCACGGTTTGAAAGTGTGTTTCTTTGACACTAGAAACACACTCTGCACAATCAGATGCTCTTATAACAAGAGCCAGTTGGGAACCGAGACTGACTTAGGACCCGGCCGACTCTCGTTTCTCATCCTGGTCTCACGTGGTCATCAGTTATGAGGATGGACAGGGCCGCTGGGCTGAGTTCTATTGTCCTTCACTTTCTCTTATGGACTCACATGAGTTAAATGTGAATTTGATGGGACTCCTTGGCATCCAAGGAATGAATGTCACTCTGACTTGGAGAACAGAGTGTTTGGGGCTCTGATCCCCAGAGCAGTGTCACACCTTACCCTCTCACCAGCTATCCACCTCCATCCACAGGGTCATTTACTCCTGGAACCAGGGACGGGTGATGAGGTTATTCCCTCAGGCCACCCAAAGCAACTTGAGGGATTTCCAGAAATGAAGTAGAGTATCTAGTTAAGTCTGTGTTTTCATTGGGAAATACTAAAATTAGAAGTAGTTGGATGTCTTCATTATTATAATCATTCATAATGGACCAAATGGGGTCTTGAATAGAATCCTCGGGATGGGAGGGGCTCAGGAAGATGGTCTCCTCACCACTTGATGGGGTCCATGCCAGTGTCACCTCACTGGGAGGGGAGGTGGCGAGGTCTCCTGTTTGTCCCAGCCCAGTGATTCACAACCCTCTGTATTTTATCTCTAAGTAGTCCAGATGCAATGGAAATCCATTTCTTTTGCTTCTTTATTTATTTGAAATCAGTAAAAGCATGTATAAAGTCATCTTTTTATGTGATGACTTGCCTAAAGACTATTTCCAAGCAATTTAGACTATAAATGGAAACATAATTTGACCTGGGAAAATCCATACAATCTACCCATTTGGCTGATTTATTAGGCCTTTACCTTTGCAGCGACATTGCTACTCAAAACATTCTCATGCTCTTCTTAGTTTGTCTCTGAAGCTGGTAGATTTTTGAATAAGGACAGGCCTTCCTGAGGGTGAACGCGGTGACCATGGCTTAGCCCTTAATGAAGCATGATCGATTTTTTTCCAGGAAAGCATGTTTTGTTGTCTTCAACGCCACCCAGCTTCCTCACGACACCCACAGCAAACACCATGGTGAGCAGATGCATTTAATGTTGTCCCCACCTCCCCATCTTGGTGATGTCTTTTTGCTTGGACCATATGCCAGGGGAGTGGGAATCCCATTACACAGTCTGGTTCTGTCTTACTGGCAGTATAATGAATGTCTGGGAGGAAATAATAAATGGAGGGGAAGCCACACTGGCACTAAATCTCAACGCTCGGAGTGACTAAGTGGGAGACCTGCTTCCTGTGTGGCCTGTAGCCTCAGGTGCCTACACGGAGTCAACGAGACTTCCCAGGGGCCCCCATACCCCCGACCTGAGACTGTTTTCTGGTGCACTTGGCACCATGAGCAGAGAACGAAGAGGAGCTGGGCTTGACACTTGGCTTCTCTCTGCGCCATTTTCTTCTGATGTTTGAGGAAAGGATCAATACGTTTAGAAAGTGTTCCCCTCTGGAATTAACTTGTGATCAATCAACTTCGCTTCCGTGGGAACTTTAATGTAATAGCGAGTGAGCAGACTCTAGAACCATCTGCTTGGGTTCAAATCCCAGTTCTCTTATTTATTTCTGCGTAAGCCTCTCCACGCTTGGTATCATCTGTCACATGAGTGCGTATTTCATGAGGCTGCTGTAAGGATGAAATGTTAATAATATTTGTGAAGGAGTCACAAGAGTGCCTGGTATATAGTAGGTGCTATTACCATGATTACTATGGTGTGAGAAGCATGAGACCCAGAGGACACACTGAACTTCTGTAGAAATCTTGGCTTTAGTTCTTAAAGGAACTCATGTTGCTGATTTCTTTTAGGTGCCCATTGATGCCTACCATCCCATCATAACCAACTTGACAGAGGAGAGAAGAAACTTCCAGAGTCCTGGAATTGTTCTGAATTACCTTCAAAATATGTCCCTCAGCTTACCCAATAAATCCCTCTCAGAGGAAACAGCATTAAATCTCACCAAGGTAAAGCTATTTGATTTCTGTGCCGAGTGGGTCAGCATTGGCAAACTGCCAGACCATGGCCCACAGATGTGCCTTGTTTGACCTACACAGGGCTGAAAAAATCAGAAACTTTAATATAAAAGTCTGGATTTCAACCAGATGGCGTGGCAACTCCAGCCAGCTCTACACAGCTCAGTGGAGTCTCCTGCAGATGAGACTCGACTCTTCATCTTGTTTTCCCTGCGTCCGGCCAGCTTGGCCCCTGCCTCCATCCACCTGGCCCCTGTAGGCATTTGGGTTTGCAACTCCTGTTCTAAACTCTGCCACCTCCCTTGGCAACAGGTAGAAGGTGGAGTTGCCTCTTTGGCAGATTTAGCCGTGGGGCCATAGTGTGACCCCAACACTGTGACTTGTATCTCAGTGGGAATCCCCAAAGTTACGTAAAGCACTTAGGGAATGCACCACGTATGGCACTGGAACCAAGGTGTTTTCTCTTTTCATTCTCAAAATCTTTCTAGGTCAAGGTAGAGGAGGATGCTGGGCTCTTGGGGGCTTGAAAACTTCGATCTCAGCACAGGGCTCCTGGTTGATGTGCAGAAGAAGGGATGCTTGAGACCGTTTCATTTCAAAAGTGCAGCATAAGTGTTAAGAGCAGGATGTATAGGGTCTGACTGCTGGGTTGAACGTCTCTGCCGGTTACTTACAGTGCACGCTTGGTCGCGTTATGTAACATCTCTCTGCCTCACTTTGCTCATCTGAGATATTGGGAGATAATAGTACTCACCTCACTGGGGACTAAAAGGGTTCCTATGTGCATAGTATGTGTCTGGCACTTGGCGAGTGCTTTTTAAGAGTTCTTAATTCTTACTGGTTTCCTTGCTGAAGACAGATCCAAAGAAGTACCTGAATGCATGTGTTCTGTAAACAAAGACATCCTGAAATGCAGGGTGGGTCCTGAATTCCATAGCGTTCCTGCCCAGGCGACAGAAGCAAGAGTTAGACATCTCAGATTTCGTTCATTCATTCATAGAACATGCTAGGTTCTGAGGATCTGGGATGACCAAGAACCACTTCCTGCTTCCAAGAGGCTCAGGGCCGAGAGGATGAAGATGGACCATGGAGTCTGAAAAGTGCTGTGAGGGGATGTCCTGAGCTGCAGGAGCTCAGTGACACTGGAGTAAGGCAAGCCTGGGCTTGACCCCCAGCTCTATGTCCTTGGGCAACTTTTTAACTTCTTCAAGCCTCAGTTTCCCAGTCTGTGTTATGGGGATAATTTGATGACCCAAGTCTCTCTCCTAGAATGGTTTTGGCTGCAAATAAACAGTAATATGACTATTTTAAAAACAATAGGGGCATCTAATTGCTTCACTCCAGGTTTGATTACTTCAGTCTTCATTCACAGCAGGGATTTGGGTAGCAGCAGGACAATTCTCTTGGCGTTCTGCTCTGTTTCCAAGGGGCTGGAACGGTTCCAAGCACCACAGCTCACTACCAACCACCAGGAGGGAAAGCAAGGTCAGGGGGCTCCTCCTTCTTTATAGGGGAGGGAACTCTTTCCCGTGGTTCCCCCTGCAGAGATCCGTCACATGACTGCGCCTAGACCAATCACTAGCCGAGGGGAGCGGGCCTGGCTTGGTAGCTCAGCCAATCATATGGCGGTATGGGCGGGGCCAAGGCAGCACTCTGAGCACTTCCGGGCTCCCCACAGGAAGCACTTCCGGGCTCTGCACGTGAGCTCTGGGGGTGGGTGTGAGGATGCCCAGAGGGGTGAACGGGAGGGTCCGGCCCCTCCCTAGTCTTGAAGAGATGTCTACGTGGGAACATAGAATTCAATGCAGGTCTGCATGGGAAACAGTTTCTTTTGAAGCTTGGCGATTTCCTCTTTCCTTTCGACTCCCCTTTTCCCCTCAGATATACTGGACCCTGTCAGAGGCCCAAACTCAAATGCATGCAGGGGCCAGACAAATAAAGTAAATGGATGATTGGGTCAGACAGACAATAGGGAGGAGTAGAGACTGTGGCTAACTGGAAGGTGCCCACCCACAGGGAGTGGCATCAAGCTGCTCAAGAGTCCCCTGATTTTAACCTTTAGGGTAACCTCTTCTGATTTTACAAGCAAAACTCCGTACCTGATTTTGAAATGGAAAATCATCCAATTAAAAAAAAAAAGTGGACAGCTAACTGAAATTTAAAAGCAAGTGTGTACAAACCAAATAAAAGACATTTATGAGGCAGATTCAGCCTGTGGGCCATCAGCTTGAGACCTCTGATGGGGGCCTGTGTTGAGATACCTGACTCTGGGTGTCCTGGAGAGGAATCCTGCAGATTTACCCCAAACTCCACCCATCTCTGATTGGATGAGACATAAAAATCTTTGGCATCCATACCCAATTTTCCATAATGCCCTGGCTTCTCACCACTAACAGTTAAACAGGAAAGTGACAAGAAGTCAATTCTTGTGCTGGGTAATAAGGAGGCCATTAGCCACACGTGGCTCTTGAGCACTTGAACTGTGATTTGTTCAAATCAAGATCTAAAACACACACTGGATCTCTGAAGTTTAGTATAACAGAAGAATGTAAATTATCGAATTGATGATTTTTATATTGATTGCACATTGAAGTGATATTTTAGATATATTGGGCTAAGTCAAATATATTATTAAAAAGTAATTTCACCTGTTTCCTTTTCACTTTTTAAAATATGGCTATTAGAAAATTTAAAATAAAACTGTGGATTGCATTATATTCAGCTGAACTGCTCTAGATCAGGACTCAGCAAACTATGGCCCTTGGGCCAAATCTAGCCCACTGCCTGTTTTTGTAAATAAAGTTTTATTGTAACACACTCATTTAGTTATGGATTGTCTGCCACTAATTTTGCACTACAGTGGCAGAACTGAGTGTTTGTGACAGAACTGTATGGCGTGTAAAGCCTAAAATTTTTACTAGGTGATCCTCTTAAAGAAAAGTGCTGACCCCTGCTCTAGATTATAAACTCTGCCCCCTAGGCCTCAAGCCCAACGAGGGCAGGGATCATGATTGGTTTTTTCGTATTTAATTTTTAAATTTCATCTTTAAATTTTAAGGCATTGCACTTTAGGGTCTTATAAGTATTTATCAAATAAAGATAAATAAAAGAGTGAGGAGTTTTGATGATGTGTTCTCTAAATATTTAGTGTCTAAAAGTGTGAGGAACAATGTGGCTTTTTGGAGAAGGCAGTTTGGTGGAAATATAGGAGGTTTAGATCAGGCTCTAAGTTTAATTCTGGTGTCTGTAGTAGGAGACGCACTGTTAAAAACCTACATGAGTAACGTAAATGAGTGAAACAGATTAGGTGTAAGGCAATAGGGAGTGGTGAGGACTGGGGTGAGCTGGAGAATGCACAGCTACCTAAGGGGTCAGCTGCTGTTCAGTTTTGGTCGATGGTGGCCATGTGGGACTATGGGATAAGAATTGTCCAAGCTTCTGCTTTTTTCACAAGAAGGAGGAAATTCACATAGTTTCATTTAAATCTCCCAATTTGAAGATATTACAAGCTACTTTCATTTTTTTAGAACAATAGTGAGCCAAACCCAACATAGTTTTAAGGTGATTTGTCCAAGGGACCCTGAGTAACTTCTGCTTATGGAGGGGTCATTTCCAATTAAACAAGTGGGTTTTTATGTCAGCTTGGCTTCTCATGCCAAGAAAAGCACACGGAGCAGGCCATGATTTGTTCATTCATTCATTTGTTTGTTCAACAGGCTTTTACCGAGGGCCGGTTATATCTTCCAGGTACTGTACTTAGGGCTGCTGCCGTTACTAAGCTGTGAACACACATCTAACATCTAAATGTTTGTCACTGACTAAAGGATTGTCACCAGGAGCAAATAAGACAACATCTATAACATCTATAAAAGGGCTGTGTACAGTATAACCAGACCCACTAATGGGAACTATTTTGGTTTACTACTGTGTATACGCAAAACCCAGCCCGTGGTTGACAGAGATGGGAAAATCAAAGGTCTTATCATTTTGAGGCTTCAGGATACATGCTAAGCAGTGTCATCTTGTCTTCCTTTAGACTTTCTTAAAGACCGTGGGAGAGGTTCTTTTTTTGCCCAGTTGGACTGCTGCATCAGAGGTAAGAGAAAAGAACATTTAGATCTTCAAAAGGGGCACCTTTTTGTCTTTCTGGAAGTGGCGTAAGTGTGGCCCAGTTCACATCTGTAAGAGAAATGATGCATCTCTGGGATATTAGAGCTAATTTTGACGGGATATACGACTGATTTGCAATGCTCTGTCTTCTCTATGGACCAGTTCTATAAGCATCAGTACCATGGTCCTGTTGTCAACACTGAACAGGAAAACAGTTGGATTTCTTCATGAGGAATGTATGCTTGTTTATCATCTTAAAAACATATTTTTTACCATCACATTGTTCTTGAATGATAATAAAACACATGTTTGATGTTTAAAGATCACTAGATTAAATGAAAAAAGTAGAACATGTGACAATATACAGTTCATGATTGTAAGAGTAAATATCAAAGCAGCCTCTCCTTTCCTCTGTACGCTAAGGAATTAGGAGAATGGAATACTTTTTCTTTTCTTTTTGAAAATAACTTTCTTGGTTTTACTTACTTAAGAAATAAAACAAGTGAATACGTTGTGGAGAAGTTAGAAAATGCAGATCATAAAAATATATATAAAATAAAAATCACCTGAAATCCTCAGGCTGAGAGATAATGATTATTAACACTCTTGTATATATCCCTTCAAATCTAGTTTTCAATTCTCTTATATGCATATATAGTCTACACATATGCTATATATCTGAATTTATCTGTTTTTCTTTCATTATGGCAAGGACATTTCCCAATAATATTAAGTATCTTCTGCGATGCTCTATCAGTCAGGCTAGGCTAGGCTATGCTGCAGTAACAAATAGGCCCTACATCTCAGTGGCTCAGCGCAGTGGACATTTACTTCTCACTCATGCCAAGTCTGATGTGGGTCAGCTCTTCTCCACCCAGTGACCTGGGGATCCTGGCTCTGTCCCTTTTCTGATGCTGCTGTCTCAAAAATGTGACTTCCAGGTTGCCCGACAGGGGTGGAGAAGGGGGAGGAAGACTCCCAACTGCCTTGCCTGGAAGGGCTGGGACCACACCATTATTTAAAGTGCTCCCTCTCCTGAACTCCTGTAAAGTTTAAAACATATTTGCCAGTTTGGAGCAGAAGGACATCACCTTCTCTCGTTATGAATGAGATGGCTCCAGGGTTTACATTTGATGAAATTTTTATTTGAACAGTTTCAAATGGAATGAGATCGGGCTTCACATTGGCAAAGGGAGAGAAAGGCGGTCATGAACTTAAGATTGATATAATCTTACCTAGAAACACATTCTATTTTAAAAGGCACAGCACTCCAGAGTTCACGATTTCCGGGGGGACGATGTGTGCAGGGCTGCTGCCTGGGAAACACCCAGAGGATGGCCAGTGGAGGACCTGAGCAGATGTATTTTCTGCATCATCTTAAATGAACTTTTGCTTAATGCTCTGCCACAAAATATGAATAATCATGAAACTATTCAGACTCAGGCAGGCTCTACTGTGCATTAAAGGGAAGGTATGAATCAGCCACTACCCAACAGATCTGCATGCCAGAAACACAGATTTTCATGTGCTTAACTGTGCTTGGCTGATTGAAATCAGGCCACAGGCCTGAAAGAAAATGTCTAAAATTGGCCTCAGTGTTCTATTTCCAGCTCGTTAGAGTCTCATGGAGCGTGTGTTTTTGAGAGAACGCCTGGGACGCTTAGCAACAGACAGATGCTTTTTCAGAAAGGCGGGAAGGAGAGAAGGGGGGTGACGGCAGAGAGTCACACACTGCGTTCCCAGGGAGCTGAGACGCCCCTGCCCTGCTAGACGTGTGTCTGAGGACGAGGGATAATCAGGCTGATCCGAGCTGGCTGCAGAGATACGGGGCCACCAGGAGGGACCCCTGCCTTCTTGGGGATCCACTGGGATCATCTCTGCCCTGGGGACTCAGAGTGGAGAGGCCCTTGGAGGGGAAGGGACACCCCAGGCACATCAGGGAGGCCAGGGGTGACTTGAGGTGCTGGCACCTCCGAAGTCTCCTCCCCTTCACAGAGACTAGGACACAAGTGCTGGTGTCTTCATCCTGGAGGGTATTTGGGAGCAGTGATCTCTCTCCTCGTGAAACAGGAGGGGTGGAGTTGGGGGGGCCGGTCAGAGACCTGTCAAGGTCCCCAGTGAGTTCAGAGTGGAGCGGGGACCAGGTCTGGTCACTCTGTGTCTGAGCGTGGAAGCCTTGGAGCTGATGGTCTGGGTGACCGGGGTCAACCTCAGCCCGTGTCCACATTCTGCGAGCTCGGCTGGGCTGGGTGACCTCAGTGGTCCCCTCCGCGCCTGTGAAACGGGGTAGCGGCATGACTATCTCTCCCTTCGTCTGGTCATCGTGAGGGCAGAGCCTGGCCCACCATGTTGGTCAGCAGATGCTGGGCGTCGTCCTTTGCAGGAATGTTGACAGTGAGCATGAAGCTTGATCTTGTGCGTTTGTGCATTTGCTGCCTCCGTCGGGCGCACGTGCTGAGCGAGCTCCGTACTGACGTCTCCTTCCTTCGTGTCGTGCTGTTTGCAGGACAGTGCCGTGGTGCTGGGCTTGATAGACACCGTGGACACCGTCATGGGCCACATATCTTTCAACCTGCAGGCCAGCGAGCCCCAGGTTGCCATCACGGGCTCCTCATCCATGGCAGGTAGCTTGGCAGCGTGGGTGCGGGCGGGGACCGGCTGTGCGGCGGGAGGGGAGCGGGGTGCAGGGGCTGCCACCCGCCTGTTGAGTTCCGCTCCACTCCTGCGTCTTCTTGCGTGCGCCCAGGGACGCACAAACCTCTCGCACCGTCACTGGAGATGCACCTCTCCGCTGTCCTAAACTACGCTGCCTGATGCACAATGATATGTTGGGGGAAGACGGAGTTAGGTCGCGGCAGCCGTGCTCAGCTGGGATGTGCACACAGGACCGAGGGAGCCTTTCATGCTGACTTGGGGGCCAGATTCGTCTCGGGTGACAACTGTCTCGGTTCAGAACAGGAGGCGAGCAGCGGCAGCCCCTGGAGTGTCCGTGGGGTAGCAGGTTTCCCGGGGTCAGCTGGAGGCTTTTCCAAGCCAACAGGCACGGGGTCCCCTACAGGCCGACATCGCAGCCCTTCTGTTTTCAGGGTCTGTGTCTAGGGAGCGTGGTACCCTAATACTTTACCACCAGAGCCACTCTCTGGAAAGTAAGCTTAATTCAGCCACTTGGGTTCATTTTGATGGGAGTTTGTCGGCCAAGACAGGTCCCTGCATGGGATGACGCGCTTGCCTCACTTAGGTTAGTGTCTCATTTTCCTGTGGCTCGTGGGGTCCCTGGCGTGGCGGAGGGGCCCCTCAGCACAGGGGTCTCCCTGCAGGACGGGACGCGGTCAGTACCCGAGGCATCGTGAGCTGAGGGGCTGCGCTGAGGGAGAGGGGTCGCCTCAGGCTGGGAGAACGCCCACCAGCGGTGGTAGATGGATGCGTCGGCCACATGGCCGCAGCTACTGCCCTGGACACTCTTATTTTTTAGGTTCTCGCTTCCTAAAGGTAATTACACTCCCCAGGAGAGCTCGTTCTGTTCAAAACAAAACAAAACTAAAGAAGGTGGGGTTTTACAGCCCAGTTTCCTGCCCTGGAGTTGACTGACTGCAGCTTCCTCTCTCTGGCTTGTTCTAGACTTTTCCGTGGCCAAAATGCTCCCCAAGACCATGAATTCCTCCCACTACCGCTTCCCGGCCCAGGGGCAGAACTACATCGAGATCCCCCATGAGGCTTTCCACAGCCAAGGTGAGCACAGCTGGGGGGACCTGCACCCCAGGACCCTCGGGGAGGGACTCGGCCCTGTGAGCTGTCGGCGGGTGCAGGGGCTGCCCCCGGGCCTCCTCTCTGTGCCTGTGGGAACACAGTGTGTCATCAGACGCTCTTGAGGTGTTGGCACAGCGCCGACTCGACTCCAGGTCCGCTGCAGCCTGATGCACCGGGAGTGGGGAGGAGGGGCTGGGAATCTGCCTTCCAGATGGGCTCACTAGGCGACTCAGCAGAATGTGAACTGATGTGGCCACCTCCCCTCCCCGCTGGGGGGCCTCTGTCTGCTCAGTGGCCCGGTGCCCTCCTCCTGAGTGGGTCCAAGTCCAGGCCTGTGATGAACCCGCCCCGAGGGGACCCCGATTACTCTCTCTGGCCCTGGAGCACCGTCGGGGGCCCGGGTGGCTCTGGCCATTTTTGCTGCCATGACTGTCCCGTCTGCCCCTTGAAAAGTGACTGTGCCTCTGTAGGCCTGTCCCTCCGTCCCAGGGGCCTCGGGCGGTCTGGGGAGTCGTGGATTCTCAGCTCCTGACAATCTGGCCGGAGGCCATGCACTTGCCGGGTTCTGCCTTCAGGACTGGGGGCCGAGCTGCGGGGTGTAGGGCCATGGTGTCCCATCCCCAGCACGGGGTCCTCACTCCCCAGCCCTTGGGAGCCAACCTCTGCTCCCTGTACCCTCTAGTTTGCCTGTGTGAAAGGTGCTCAGGGATGTCGGGGTGTCCTGCTCTCAGGGGACTGTCCCCCTGCACTCAGGGTGAACTACAGAAATTGGGGGGGTCCAGGGACAATGTCGAGGTCAACCGACTGCATGTGGGATCTTTTGCCATCTCACGTGGCTGCACGATCTGTTAGAAATCCTCAGTTTCTCAGAGTTGGCAGGACCGCAGCCTCATGGTCTGTACGTACGGAAGCTTCTCACACTTGGCGGTAGAGCTTATTCGTCACAAGCACCAACTCTGTGGATGGAACTCCTGGGCTCGAATCCTGGGTCAGCCACATACTTACTGGGCAAGTTACTGAACCTGCCCGGCCTCAGTTTCCTCATCTGTGATAGGGGACAGTCTTAGTACCTCCCTCAATATAGTGTGGTGAGAATTAAAAGAGCAAAGCTTATACCAGTACCTGGCACACGGTAAGTGTTATGTGAATCATTAAATACATCCCTGAAATTTTAACACACTCAACCAATATCCCGAAGAGCTCGGAGGTCAGCTTGCAGTTTGCTCCTCCCGGCCTCCTGTTAAGCTCATGCGGGGAGGTAACAGAATAGATGATTCTTGTTTCCAAGTTGGAATATCACAGAGAGGTGGGACCCAGCCGAAGGCGTGACAGATGTCTGGGTGACTGTAAATCCTGCCTCTCTCGAGCGCTGGCGTTGCTGCAAATACTCCAGATGCAGACAGCCACTGGGATGCGCTCACGGCTGCAGTGCCGTCGCCTGGCGCTGCCGTCCACAGCTCGACGGGGGCTCTGCCTTCAGAAGCTCCTGGTGTCTGGCTCTCCGGGACCTGCAGCATCCGTGTGTCCAGAGCTGACCCCCGGGCAGCGTAGGGTGCGATCGCCGCGGCTGGATTCACAGTTGAAGAGTGGAGGGGAGTCTCTACTCAAATTCTGTGCTTGTGGCCAGTTCTGCCCCTGAGTGTCCCTCCCCTCGCCCCCCGAGGATCTGCCGGGTTCCTGGGTGTGAGGTCTGCACTGTGTGTTGCTGGGCGAGTGGGTTTGGCGGGGAGCTCTGTGTCTCTCCTGCTTGTCACCTGGGATGCTGACAGGTGTCTGGCCATCTGCTCTTTCCCCAGCCTGGACCACCGTCGTGGGCCTTCTCTACCACTCGGTGCACTATTACTTGAGCAGCATACAGCCGGCCAACACCAAGTGAGTCTCTGGGGGCCACACAGCACGGAGCGGGAAACGGGGTGCTTGTTTGCTGGGTGGCTGACGGCTGTGACACCTGCACCTCCCCACCATCACCAACACACGCAGTATTGTATCAGAGAACTTGTGACGCTAATTCCTGGTGCTTCACTGTTAGGGCAAAGGAGGAAGACGCAGGGACCCCCTACACTGGGGGTTCAGCAAGCCCTGGGGTGTAGGCTGATAGTGCAGTGGTCAGGAGCATAGGCTGAGTGACCATATCAGTTCCACCTGGAACTGTGTGACCTTGGACAAGTCAAGTGACCTCTCAGCCTCAGTTTCCACTTCTGTAGAATGGGAAGCCAGTAGCACATGCCTATATCAGTCAAGACTGTGTTGGATATATCAGCTTAGGCAGAAGGTCAGGGAACTGAGGGCTCATGCGACTAAGAAGGGCAGGAGTCAGTCGGGTTCAGGCACGGCTGGATCCAGGGACCCAGAGGATGCTTCTTTGACCTGGTCTCTATGTCCCCTGCCTCTGCGCTCCTCTGTGTCAGCTCATTTCCAGGCAGGCCCCTCCATAGAGGCATGGCTGGCTCCAGGTAGCTTCAGGCCCACGTGGGTTGGGGTCCTGAGATCTCAAGAAGGAAATCGAATCTCTTTCATCAATGAAAAGTCAGTTTCATTCAAAATCCAGAGAGGGCTGTGGTTGGCCCACTTGGGTCACATGCCCATCTGGGCCCCCAGCCTTGGTGGGAGAGGATTCTGCCCTCTCATTGGCCAGGTCTGCTCACATGACCCACTGGGGCTTGGGGGGGTGGGTCAGCCCGACTCCGACCACAGGGAGGGGCTGGTTCCCTTAGGAGAGGTGAGAGGTTAGGGCCGGGGCCCACTCCTCCCTTGCATGGGGTCCCTGGGAGGGGGCAGGGCGGCAGAGCCCAGGGCCGGTGCCGGGAAAGGGCCAACGAGGTATGAGCCCAAGGGACCCCTCTCTGCAGTTAGTGTTTGGAAGGTGAAGCCGGTTTTGTCGGGCACAGATCCGCCCCAGACAGGGGCTCCGTGGAGGGCAGCAGGCAGGGGCTGGTCCATCTCTGTTCCCGCACGTCTGGCGCAGTGCCGGCCCAGAGCAGGGGCTCCGTCCGAAAAGTTGCTGGAGAGAGAGCCGTGCATCTCAGAGGGAGCCGCACAGGGCCTCCACCCCTGGCCCCGAGGCCCCGCTGCCCTCCCACCCTGGGACAGAGCCTGGGAAAGCTGATGGTATGAGGACGGGCGTTCCTGCAAGTTCGCTGTCTCTGCTGATGGGAAGGCTTTGCAGGGGCAAGTTTCGGACACTGGCGCTGCTGCCGGGTATTTGGAGGCGTGTGTGATGGAAAAGCAGGCAGCTATTTTTACCGCGTACAGATAAACAAGAAATGATAAATACCTTCTAATGATGCAGATACCTGAGCCCTGGTATCATGTGTCTCTCAGGCTCCTCTCCTGCCTGATGTGAGGGACCAGCTCATTGTACAAAACCCTGGAGGAGGGCGTGGGAAGGGAGCAAACAGTCGTGGTTTAGCTGCAGACCTGGAAGAAAGCCCGGTTCTGGGCCTGGTTGCCTGGGGGAGCCTTATAACTACAGAAAACGGACCTGGCACTCTGGGTGTGCTTTCCAGAATTCTTCAGGAAAATCACAAAGGAAGATGCCACACACTTTCCTTGGAAACATGCCTTCTTGAATATTTGGGGGAGATTTCTCCAAACCTGAGATTATGAATGAATAGTGGACCCATCCTTGGCCCCAATTTATCAATACTTATTTACAGCTCTCACTGCTGGAGGTTCCGACTGAAACGGACTTTTCAGTGAAATCCATGAACGTGTATTTCTGGGGATGGCCGAGCCCTGCCGCGGGCCGGGGTAGGGGCGTGGGGAGAACGGCGTCTGTACCACGTTCTCGGTACCTCTCGCCCTCAGGAAAGGGGAGAAAGGCAGGATCGAGGGTTGCAGACGGCAGCAGGCACTTTGAATTAATGTGACCGGAACCATCGCTCTATCTGGGTGTTGGCAAGCTTTTGCATAAAGGGCCAGGTGGTTAATATTTTCGGCTTTACCTGCCATAGTGTCTCTATTGCAGCAGAGCTGTGGGAAGGCAGCCCCAGACAATACATAAAGACATGGGGTGGTGTGTGCTGATAAAACTTTATTTATAAGACTAGGCAGTGCCTGTGGTTTGCACAGCCCTGGTGGACAGTTACATCAGTGCTGGCAGCAGCGCACGGGGCTGGGGCTGACTTTGAGCTGCCGTGGAGAGTCGAAGTGTGTGCTTGAAGCTTGGCCGCTGGGTGTGGTTCCCTCCGTCCTAAGGGCTCCAGCCTTCCCTTCCCTCCACCGTCCTCACTGCCCAGGGGTACGCAGCAGGACTCCTGGGAGCCTCAGGACCCGGAGCGCCGTGATCAACTCTTATACCCCCTGCAAATCGTGGGCTTGGAGACCTGCACAGGCAGAGAATCCCCCTCCTCCCAGCCCTCTACCCATTGGCGTTAACACCATCGACCTCTGAACTCTGTCAGCAGAGACTTTAAGTGCTCATTTTCCTGAAGTCAAAACCAGAATGATTTTGCAATGATGACGGTGTATTTCTCAGGTATTGAACCTTTAGCTCTAAAGCCAACACTTGATGCAAAGATGTCTTACTGTCAACATGAACCTCAACAAAGAAAATCACCCCCGAAGCTCTGCAAGTGTGGTCCCTGTGGTGCTTGCGCCTGTAGCACAAGGCAGCGCGGAGGTGACACTTACCAGTTGGGCTGTGGTTCGCTCTTGGATGTGGGAGCCAGGCTCCCGGCTTTCTTCTCGCAGCTGGCTGCCCTCACCAGCTGGTGGTCTCTTTGCTCGCGTGCTCCTTTCTAAGAGGGAGGACGGCCGTCCCACTTTCTGAGGGTCTCCGTGAGCACTGAGTTAATGGTTTAAGTAAAGCCCTGGAACATGGTATGGAAGCACTTCCCTTATCGCTTCATGAGGTGTTGGATGGTCTCCTGCTCTCCGCCTCTAAGACGATTATCAAATTCCACGCAGGATTAGAAGCGGGTTCGAGCAGTCGCGCTGTTAGCGACACACCGTTCTAGTGTCCGCACTCGTCCGCACAGCTGACTTCATTCCGTTTTAGTTGTGTGCGTCGTCATCTTCACACATTTATGGTTTTTTGTGCGATCGGAAGGTTGCAGTGGAATCATAATGTCCTTTAAAGCCCCCCGGGGAGTGGAGTCAACACGTGAGTTTAAAGCACGAGGAGGGGGTCGGGGCAGGACGGGCTCTCCATCCCCCCCGCCCTGGGTAGGCCACTCAGGGCCCATGTGCTGGCCGCCCAAGGCAACGCCTGACCGTCCACAGGTCCTGCGCGGGGGCTTTGCTGGCCTCTGCAGGCGCCTGCACACGGGGGCTCCTCCGTGGCCCCTGGCCCCTGGCCCCGTAGTGATAAGGAGAGTTCTGTTCTTGCTGATTCTCACCTGCCAGGCCAGCAGCTGGGGCTGCCGTTTCCTTCCAGAGAGCCGTCCGCGCTGAGCAGGGAGCGGAGTCACCTGCTTCTCCGCCGCAGACAGACCCGGGACCCAGAGGGTGCGGCACTCCACGGGGCGGCGGCAGCGGCAGGGCTGGGGCTCGTGCCTCTGGGTTTCAGCGTCTCAGCGACGGACTCACACGGGCTTCAGAAGGACACGTTCTACGGGGGTTGACTTGGCTTAAATGTCTGCACTTCTGCTTTGTAGAGTAACGCCGAGCAATCCAGGCAGAAGGATGGCAGGGTCATGGTCGCCACGTGGCAGCCCTCGGGGTGGCCATCGATCGGGCAAACCTCCTCGGGGCAGACACCAGCGGGTGAAGGGCTGTGAGGGCCCGGGGTTATTCCCCGTCACCCCTCAGGGTACCCGCTACTCAGCTCGTGAGAAGGTCCCCAGGAGCGGAGACAGTGTGAGCGCCAGTTCAGCCGACAGGTCACGCTCGGTGTCACCGACGTCGGGACAGGCTGACGTCCTGCGTCCCCTGATGCGAAGCAGTGGGAAGGGTCCTCCTGCCCCCAGACGCTCGGTCCGACGCTCCCCACGAGGAAAGTCAAGGGACGTTTTGCAACACTTTGGTCTGGACTGTGAAACATGCATGCAGTAAAAGCAGTAACAAGAGCGGGGACTGTTCCGGATCAGAGGGGACTGAGGGGATACGGTGACTAAATGGATGCCGTCCTTTCCTTGACGGGAAAGAAGCTGCACTCGGAAGGACACCGTGGGGACACTGGGGACGTTGGACGGTGGACCAGACACCAGATGATGATGGAAGCTGTGTCAGATTTCTGATCGTGATGATGGGATGGTGATTATGTAGAAGGCAGTCTTTATTTTTAGAGGGTCCCTGTTAAAGAATTTAGAGGTGGAGTGTCATGATGTACTTTGTGATGGTTCAGCGAAAAGGCGTGTGTGTGTGTGTGTGTGTGTGTGTGTGTGTGTGTGTCTAGAGTGTGAGATGCCAGATAAAGCAAATGTGGCAGAATGGTAGGAGCTGGGAATCTAGGTGCACAGTTTCTAGCAAATTTTCTGTGGGCGTGACTCTTTTGCAATGCGAAGTTTGGAGAGGAGGGTCCCGGTTTAGGCAGAAGTTCTGGTTCTTGCCGTTCTCTCTTGAGAGACCCCGCTGAGCTACTTCTGGACACGGAGAACTCGGCCACTGAGCCACCTGAGTACCGCGGAGCTCACGTCCACCGTCCTGGTGGGCGCTTTCCTCTTTGGTTGTCTGTTGGCCAGAGGCCTCACGTCCACTCGAGAATTCTCCTGAGTCTCTCCAGTGTTCTCTCCCCTGTCACCCTGGGCAGCATCTTTCATGAGGTTCAAGTTTCCTCTGCTTGGTGTTTTCAGTGTCTCATTGCTGCTGCCCTGATGGTCAGCGAGAACACAGCTCTGACGGGTGGATGAGGTTAGACCCCGGAGTGACCAGGGCACCATGTTTGAGTGGGGACTCGTTAGAAAAGTAGTCCATTTACTAGGGAATATTTCCAGTTAAAATTTTTCTTTTTAATTTCCCTATACAACTTGGCTTAACTGTGGGCCCCTTTTACTCGGAGGGGTCTCTTCCTGAGGCCCCTTTTCTTATCCCATGTGTGCTAACTTCTCTTGCTTGAGGACCAGAGCTCATCTCGCCACGCGCTTGGGTGTTTTGCTTGAAGATTTCAGAGTTCCCAGATCTGCCCCTGAGATCCTGGAATCTTCCATCCTCTCTTGGCTTAATTGAAGGCAGAGATGACCAGCAGAGGGGTCGTGGCTCAAATGTGCCGAAATAGGTGAGGCTGCAGGGCTGGACTTTGGGCTGTGTCAGTCGGGTCCCCCATAGGGGCCAAATGGGTAATTTGGGGGAAGTTAAATGGAGGGGCCGTTCGCAAGGCCATGGTCGGGGTGGGCTCCCCACTAAAAAGGATAGAGTACAGTAACAGGAAAGTTCTTGGAACAAGGAGACAGGGCGTACTGCTACGGCCCTGGGCTGAAGGCGGCAGGAGAACACAGTTCCCTGTGCAAAGAGGGAGGGGTGTGTGTGGGGACCAGACGGGTACCGGGCCCTTCGGTGGGCTGGGGCCAACTTGGGGTGACGCCACGGGAACAGCCCTGTGTGGGCCTTACTCTCCTCTCTGACGCCTCTGATTTCCTACCGGTGCTCCCGTTGGCTGAACGCGCCCAAAGCAGAGGGCATGGGGCCTGGATGAGGCAGCGCGGCACAGGGGTCTGTGCAGAGGAGGGAACAGGGCGTAACACTGCGGCCCCCGCCCCCTGGCTGCCTCCTTTGCCCCGTTCCCTCCTTGCATCTAGAATGAGCTGGTTTTCCCAACCAGAAAAGACCCCCAAGCCCTGGTGTGATCAGCTCCAAAGTGACAGATAATCCAGCCTCCAAGCGTTACTGCTCCCTAGATTAGAGATTAAAAACAAAAAAAATCAAACCTGGATCAGATTTATGAAACCAAAGCGAAACTCTTATTACAGTTGGAGGTACCAGAGAGATTAAATGAAGTGGTAAAAAAAAAAAACAACAATCCTCTTTTTACTATGAAAAATTTTGAACATCTGTAAAAACAGAGAGACGGTCATCACCGGGTTATGACCAGGACAACCCACGGCCGTTTGGGCTTCCTCTGCACACCCGGCCTCACCAGTTATTTGGAAGCAGTCTCTGACATCATGTAGTTTCATCTGTAAATATTTAGTCTCTATTTTTAAAAGATAAAGACTCTTTAAAAACTACAGAGTAAACTCCCGCCATTATCACATCTGAAAAGTAAACAGTAATTTCTTAGTTCTTCTGGTGTCTCGTCGTTGTCGACTTGGGTGGGTCGTGTGGAAGCGGTGGGTTCCTCCTGGCTCGGTGACCCTGGACCCCCACCGGGGCCTCTCCGCAGGGCGAACCCAGCCAGAAGGAAGGGCCTCACTGGCTGCATGAGAAGTGAGTCACTGGAGAGCATCGGTGTAAACCCGTCCATATTGGGAAATTGCATTTTTCCAGATTAAAAATGCTCCTGAGGACGCAGTGTAGACCGTCAGCCTTACCGTGATTTGGTGAGTCTGGTATCAATTCCTGCCCTCAAAGGCGCCGTTTCCCAGACTACATCTGGCTGAATCCATGTGTTCCCGGGGTGGAATCCAGGAATCCACTCTGGATTTGCATTCTGTCTGTTGAGAGAAGGTTCTCCATGTGTTTTACATTTTTCCCATATGTTTTTCTTAAGTCGTCATTGTCTGCCTGTGAGAAGATTCATTCATTCAACACATGTTAATTGAAAATGTACCGTGTGTCAGGCATGGTTCTGGGAGCTGGGAGAGCAATGAACAGAATGGGTAAGAACGTGGCCCTGGTGGAGCTGACCTCCTGGCGGGAGAAGACAGCTGACTGGATGAAATATTAGAAAACGTACACGGAGGGGGAAAGAGGGGTGTGTGACAAATGATGCTGTATTTTTAGGGTGTCATGCTCATGGTTGTGATTTTATTGTTGGCTAATATTGGAGTCCTAATTTTTGCTAGAAAAATGACTTCTAGCTTGTTTGCTGGAATTACATACGTGCTGAGCGCACGGAGTTCTGCGGAGGGAAGCATGGATTGCAAGGCGCTGGCAAGGGTGAGTGCAAAGCGTCTCAGCTCCCCGGAATCGCGGCCAGAGAGGCCGTCCACCTGGGCGGCCCCCTCGTTCTGCGAGCGAGCTGGCCTCTGTGTCACCGGGGACCACATCTTTCTGTCTTTGGGTCTGATTTGGTCCCTGGTGACATCAAGCCAGTCTTAGGTTTCCACGGCAGTGGCTGAACCCCATGCATTTTCAGTGGGGGTGATATCACCTCTGTGGGGTGAAGACTGGTTTTGGGGGCAAGGAGTCTGAGCTATTACAGTGGTGTTGACTCTGCAGAGTTGTGTAGAGCATGTTTTATGTACGTAGGCAGATTTACTGTATCTCTGTGGCACTAAAATCTCACAGGATGGGCGGGGTGTTGATGGGGTGATGGCAGGGTGTTAGGGAAAAAGTGTCTAATAAGACTCTTGAGGGGGTGATGATGAAAACAGTGGTTGAGAAACACTGAACTAGCGTGCTGCTTTCTTTTCAGTGTCTTTTGTTTTTTTTTAATGTGTGTGACTTATTCTATGTGTGTCTTCTCGTTCTGGGCTTGCACCAGTGACATTTTCCCAGAGAAGGACAATCAGACAGAAAATCAGCCGTGTTCTCTGAGCTTCCAGCAGCCCCTCAAGATTCCAACCTCGGTGATATTCAGACACGAGGAATCCATGCCTCTGTTTTGCTACAGACCCGGGTCCTTGGTGACCTTCTGTTGGAAAGACCCTCTTGCAGGGTCTTTCCATGAAGGCAGGGCTGGGGTTTTAAAGCTTTACAGCGATATATTTTTAAACACCTCATATTGACAGTTCCAGGAACAGTTCTGTGTGCCGCTGGGGACCGGCTCTTTCTTAGGGACACGTGTAAGGAGCCTGTGTGCAGAGCCGGGTGTGGTGTGTGAAGGGGGCCGGTTGCAGGAGCCGCATGGGTCCCACGGGCTCCACTCCAGGTCAGCAGCGTTGAGGCTAGTTAGTAGGCACAACTAGTTGAGGGAGGAGGGAGAAGATGGTGCACCCAGCTCCCAGGGCTCGGCTCGATGTTATGAAGATAGTCCTGCGGACATAAACGCACATAGAGGGCAGAATCCCCAGTCGGGCTTTGGAGAGCGAAGAGGAGACACACAAAGTCCAGATTGGGCAAGAGACCAGCAGGCGAATGGGCGGCCCCAGCGGGGGCCGAGGGACTCCACGCCGCAGGCATCCCAGCGTAGCTGTCTGAAATTCAGATTCAGGCAACAGACATTTGCCGATTACCTGCCACACGCCAGGCTGGGCGAGGGCTCGAGCAGACACCGAGAACACAACATTCAGATCGGTGTGCATTCTGGGAGTTGTTCAAGCACCACACGTGGCAGGCCCTGAACGTGAACACCTTCTTAGATCTTGCACCCCAGGTTCCTTGCTTGCCTCGCCCTAGTCCTGGCCCTGAATATCATTTCAGCCTCACAACTCCATGAGACAAGTACTGTGTATATCAGTCAGGATTCTTTTGATCGGGTTGTAAGTGACAGAAACCCCAGTGTAAGCTGTTTTTTTTTTTTTTTTAATTTATATATTTTATTATTTTATTTTATTTATTTATTGTTTCTGGCTGCGTTGGGTCTCCGTTGCTGCGTGTGGGCTTCCTCTAGTTGCGGCGAGCGGGGGCTACTCTTCGTTGCGGTGCGCGGGCTTCTCATTGCGGTGGCTTCTCTTGTGGAGCACGGGCTCTAGACATGCAGGTGTTAGTAGTTGTGGCACGCGGGCTCAGTAGTTGTGGCTTGCAGGCTCTAGAGCACAGGCTCAGTAGTTGTGGCACATGGGCTTAGTTGCTCCGTGGCATGTGGGCTCTTCCTGGACCAGGGCTCGAACCCATGTCCCCTGCATTGGCAGGCTGATTCTTAACCATTGTGCCACCAGGGAAGTCCCGTAAACTGTTTTAAGCAAAAGAGGAGTTTGTTGGATCACATAAGCTGAAAAGTGCATGGGCAGCTGGCTTCAGGAGCAGCTTGATCCAGCATCCAGTTGATGTCACTCAGCTCCATCTCTCAGCTCTTCCAGGGGGTGGATCCCCTTCCCAGTCAGTCTCTCTGCTCATGATTGTAAGCCACTTCTGGGACCTCATGCTTCAGGGCTGATGTCTAGCAGAGAGAAGTGAGAATCTCTGACCCAGCGTTTCCGTCTGAATCTTGTTACTTCTCCTCGGATCTTCTTGGACCATGTGCTCACGTCTGAACAGTCAGCATGGTCTGAGGAATGCAGTGCACTGATGCGTTCAGGTCAGGATAGCAGGCTTTACTCTTAGTCAAGGATGGAGTTCCCTCCAAAGCACATGGGCTGCAAGTGGGGAAGGGATGATCGCCTGGAGGGAAGCTGAGGTGCCTTTATCAGGAGAAGGGTGAAGGGCTACTGGGTGACAAGACAACAGGCATCTATCACACTACTATTTACCACACCGGTTTATAGTTAGGGCAAATAGAGTTCCAATAGGTAAGTCACTTGTCCAAGGTCAAGTAAATGGATGGCTGAGATTCAGGCTCATTGTTTTGACCTTTCTGTTCTTCCCCACATCCTGGGCCATCCCCCCTTCTTCTACTAGATTATAGGCTCTGTGAGGTCAAAGGCTCCATCTCACCTTTTGGTACCAGCATCAAGCCCTAAAGAGAGCAGCTCTTTGATAGAAATCAAAGCCCCATCCCAAAAAGATTTCAAAACATCTCAGGCTTAACATTAAATTTTAAACCCAAGGTTTTTTTCTTTTTTTGTGTGTTTTGTAATGATTTTTCATTTCTTTCCAAGGATTGCTGAGGCAGCAAACTACAAAAACTGCTTGCTGTCTGTGACCAGCTATCTGATTTCCCTGGAGGTCTTCCCGACGCCGAAGCTCTCCCAGAACTTATCGGGCTCCCCGCTCATCACTGTTCATCTCAGGCACCATTTGGTGAGTTCGAGTGAATTTGTCCTCATTTCTGTTCTTTGATTTCGTTTTGCAGCAAGGAATATTCGTATGTACGATTGTATAAAGAATCTTAGATGGATTGGTGCTGGCCAGGATTAGCATTTCCCTCTTTCTAGCGTTCGTTTTCTTGGGATTATCTTTGAACAGCAGTGGAAAATCCCCCAGATGGCACTGGGGTTGGGCACACAGTATTGACTTTGGGTAAAAAGGCTTCTAAGAACAGATGTCACTTTCATAGGTGTGTGTGCCACAATCATGGGTATTTCTGATTTACAATAAATGTCATTTTTGGAGGAGGGGGATATACTGACTGGTTCGCCCTTATCTTGATAATAGCCATTAGTAAGTTGGAGAGCTTGGTTCTCTCTGGGAAACACAGTTTAGTGTTTCGAAGAGACTTTTTTATGCTTTCGGTTTTGAGTGATGAACTGTTTGTTTTGCCCCATTGTAACCATAATTCTCTCTGCCTTCACTTTATCTTTGTCAGTGATAAGAACGACAAATGTACTGGGGACACAGGTGTGCACCTGTCCTTTAAAAAGTACGATTTTCCCTGTGTCAGGATCGTGTGCTGTGATACAGTGTTGATTCGACACCTGAAGGTGTGGTTTTTCAAGGAATTTATTTTAAAAAATGCAATATATATATATATATATAAAATTTAGTTTATTGAAGTATAGTTGATTTACAATGTTTTGTTAATTTCTGCTGTGATTCAGCTATACATATAAATATATATATATATATATATACACACACACATTCTTTTTCATATTCTTTTCCATGATGGTTTATCATGGGCTATTGACTGTAGTTCCCTGTGCTCTACGGTAGGACCTTGTTTATCCATTCTATATGTACAAGAATAAGAACTAAATATATTTTTGATTGCTTGAAGTCATACAAAGACGTTTCCTGCCAGGATTTTCTATTTTGTTCCGTTTTATACTGTTCCATCCCATTCCACCAACATTACCTGAAGCCCTACTATGTGCCAGTCTCTGGGGCCGTCCACGTGTGTTTTCATCCCCTCCTCCATGAGACGGCCATCGAGGGAAGCCAGTGAGTCAGGACACAGTCGCTGTCACTGCAGCTCCCGTCTCACCCTGCCCCCTGACCCTCATTCCCCACGAAGGTCAGTCCCCTTCTTGGTTCCCTCAGAACCCAGCTCTGCCCGGCTGTCCACGCTTTCTGGCCAGTGTTCGTCTGTATTTGTGCTTTCCCAGGCTGATGGCACCACCCGACAGCCGTTGCTCCGTTCTCTCTTTCATCCTGACCATCTCGCTGGTTTCTCACGTCCCTCTCATCATTCCCTCCTTCCTCAGGGAAGGACGTTTTCCTTCTCTTCTTCAGGAACCTTCCCTCCCTTCCTCCGCCCCCACTCTCTGCCTGCTCCATCCCTCTCTCTCACGCCCTTTCCATCCACAGGCAAACTGTCCTGACCTGAGAATGCCCCTCTCACCCTACCTACCTCTCTGTCTCTCTTTCTGAAGATCACAAAACATTAAAACATTTTAAATTGTGGTAAAATACACATAACATAAAATTGACCTTCTGAACCATTTTCAATCTTGCAGTTCAGTGATGTTAGGTACGTTTCACATTGTTGTGCAACCGTCACCACTCTCCATCTCCAGTACTCTCTTGATCTCGAAAAACAAACTCTGTCCCCATTAAACACAAACCCCCCCTCCCCGTCCTCAGCCCCCGGCACCCACCCTTCTCCCTTCTGTCTCTATGACTTTGGCTACTCTGGGGACCTCGTGTAAATAGAGTGATAGAGGATTTGTCCTTTTGTGTCTGGTTTATTTCACTGAGCATCAAGTCCTCAAGGTTCATCCGTGTTGTAGCAAATGTCAGAATGTCCTCCTTTTTTTTTTTTGGCAGTGCCATGAGGCATGTGGGATCTTAGTTCCCCGACTAGGGATTGAACCTGCGTACCCTGCAGAGGAAACACAGAGTCTTAACCACTGGACTGCCTGGGAAGTCCCAGAATGTCCTCCTTTTTAAGGCTGAATCATATTCTATGGTGAGGATGGACTACATACACTTTGTTTATCCATGCATCCGTCAATGGACACTTGGGTTGCTCCCACCTTTAGGCTATTGTGAATAATGCTGCCGTGAATGTGGGTGTGCAAGCATCTCTCCAAGACCCTGCTTTTGGTCCTTTTAGGTGTGTACATGCAGAAGTGGCATCGGTGGTTCCCAAGTTCCAGAGATCTTATGTGACATCCACCTTCCCTTCCCTTCTTCAAACTATTTAAAGTCGATTTTTACTATGGTTTCCAAGTTCCAGAGATCTTATGTGACATCCACCTTCCCTTCCCTTCTTCAAACTATTTAAAGTCGATTTTTACTATCTCCACTTTCCATACACATTTTCGAGCTGCAAAAATGGTCTCACACGCCTCCAGAGACCCCTGCTCACCTGGGCTCCGTCGAGGCCCGTGCCCCGCCGCAGCCCCTGACGCCCCAGCCCCGGGCTTGCGGTCCGCGCCCTGCAGGTGCCGCCCTTTCCCTGGTGTCAGCTCCACCTCTGCTGCACCCCCTGCTCTAACTCCCTAACACAGCTGTTCCTTCAGCCCCTCTGCATGAACGTTTACTTCTCTGAATTCATGGGCATGCCGTGATTTCAGCCATCACCTCCGAGCAGATGTTCCCTATGACACAAAACCCACCTCTTCCCTCGGCCTCGCTCCTGTTTCCGGGCAGGTTTCTCGGCTCCAGGTGTGCAGGTGGTCACGTTACCCCCGAGCCTGCACGTCCTCTGTGTCTGTCCTCTGTCACCAGGTGGCCTTCTCTCCGCTCTGAGCCTGGCACCCTGGCGCCCTCCTGGGTCCGGGTCCCTGCGCAGGACCAGCTGTGACCCTATTTTCAGAGCCTCCGTCGCACCTGCTCTGCCCCGCCGTGCCTCCCCTGGTTCTGCATGAGCTAGAAGCTTCCTGACTGTTCTCCCTGCTTCATTCTCCCCGAGTTCCAGGCTTATCTTCCAGAAACACATGCCAGGTGGTCTTACTCACCTATTTAAAATCTTTCGGTGACTAAGGTTTCCCTGAAGACACATTTCAACTCGGGGCCTCACGGTCGGTCTCTAGCGGACCTTTCCAGTCTGACTTTCTGCTTGAACGTCTGTCTGGAGGAATGGAAATGCTCGCTCTCCCGTGAAGTCCAGGCCTGGTGGGCCTCCACCCTCGCATGTGCCCCTCCCTGTGTCTGGAGGGCCTTCTTCCCACATCTCTGGGGTCAGTCCCACCTCCTCCATGAAGCCCTCTCTGATGTCCCCAGGGAAGGACCACGTTTCCCTCCAGGCCGTCTTTGCACTGCGTCAGTACCACCTCCGTATGTTATTATTTATGCAAATCGACCATCTCTTAAACCAGCCCGTGCGTTTCTGGAGAGGCTGCCCTGGGCCCTGTTTGGAATCACTGATTCCTTCCTCGCGATGCCTGGCGTCGAGCTTTGGCTCCCAGCAGCGGCTCCGTAAGTGGTTGTTGAGGGAACGCCGAGCTCAGAGCTGGCAGCGCCACAGCAGTGGCCTCGTCAGGAGCTGTGTTGTTACTTGTGTGTATCTGTGCGGCTCCTCTTCCCATGGAGAGATGCCCGTCCCCGGGGCGGAGGCTCTTCCCCTGCCGCCACTGCGAGGACGCAGCCAACTCGGCAAGAATGAGCTCGGCGGGCTCAGCTCGGCGGGCCCAGAGGCTCAGTGTTGGAAATTTGGTCCTGGCGTGAAGCAGCGGCATTTTAATGCTTCCAGTGTTGGGGGTTTTATAATGTGGCATCTGTAACCCAGGTGTATAAAAGCAGAGAAGCCTTGCTCTGAACGACTCTGGAAGCGATGTGTGTCCGAGGCTGAAGTGGCCCTAGGGAAGGGGGCTGTGAGTCACGGTGGACGCTGGCGACCAGGCTGTGCTGGGGCTGTGGGTTGTACTGGGGAGCGGGGGCCTTGGGCACCAGGGCCTGCAGCTGAGGCACGAGGCTGAGCGGGCAGGGGAGGGAGGGGCGGATGGCCTGAAGGCGGGGCTTCCCGGTGTGCAGACCCTCAGAGAGTTCACGGGGCGGGGATGTGTCCGTGCGTGCACACACACACACACCCAGGGCATACGCTGACACACAAATACACGCACACATGCAGACCTAGCACACACACAGACACACACCCGGGACACGCATAGACCCGACACACACACACACACACATACACACGCACCCAGGACACACATAGACCTGACACACACACACACATACACACATGCACCCAGGACATGTGCTGACACACAAATACACACATGCAGACCTAGCACACACACAGACACACACCCGGGACACACATAGACCCGACACACACACACACACACATACACACACACCCAGGACACACATAGACCTGACACACACACACACATACACACATGCACCCAGGACATGTGCTGACACACAAATACACACATGCAGACCTAGCACACACACAGACACACACCCGGGACACGCATAGACCCGACACACACACACAGACACACACACACGCACCCAGGACACACATAGACCCAACACACACACACAGACACACACACACACCCAGGACACACATAGACCCAACACACACACACACAGACACACACACACACCCAGGACACACATAGACCTGACACACACACACACAGACACACACTCAGGACACACAGAGACCCGACACACACACACACACACACACACACACATGCCCACACTCCCACACCCACCCTCCTTGTTAGATCAGGCTGGTGTGAACCTGGAGTTTGAAGAGCGGGGGTGATTTTGTTTTGTTTATCACGGTTCCCTCCCTCCCTCCCTCCCTCCCAGCCCCTCTCTGAGTAGCGCCGTCTCCAGAGCCCCCGACCCTCAGGACCTCACCATCAGCCAATGTCTTTTGTGATGTTCTGCCATAAAGATCCTTACATGAAAAAAAATGTTCTCAGTATTTTCTTAGGAAACCAACTCGAGTCGGTTACTGGTACAGTGAAATAAACAAACCGGAGTCCACTGCCCTGATATGCAGGGCCTTTGCCTTGAGTCCCCAGTGCTCATTATGGTTCTGTGCTGTCTGTGGGTAGCGACCCGGGTCTGACAGGCTGTGACGGCCAGTGTAGCCAGGGCTCCTGTGCCATGTCTTCTTCGGAATCTCTGTGCCAGGCATGCCTGGGACCCAGCGTGTGTGTCCCCGGAGCCTGTGTTCAAACCCATCGCAGTGTTTTGCTTCACTTATGTCCCCTGCTTCCCAAACCATCAAACTGTCCAGATTCCGACCCTGTCCTTTGGCCGACCCCAGTCATGCTGATTTGCAGGTGGCTTTCTGCTGCTTCGCCGTGTGTCCCGTCCAGCACGGGGACCCTGCTGGGCTGCAGCCTTTCCCAGCTCAGAGCACTTGGCCGGGCAGCTGGCAGTGATGTAGAGGCTGTTGCAATAGACCGTCCAGCTGAGGAGGATGGAAACGGGGAGCAGATGCACAGCCCCCTCTAGAAGTTACTCAGGGCACCACCCTGATGTGGTTAACTGGTCCCTGTAGCAAGTGCCAAAGTCCCCTGCCTAAAAGATGGGTCAGAAATGGCAGTGTTCTGGCCAGTTAGAATCGCTCACAGCCTCTAATCAGAATCTTAATTTGTAAATCGAGACTGAACGGTCACCTTTCCCTGGTCAACGAAGATGAGACCTTTGCTACCCCCAGAAGGAAGCAAAGCCTGAGACAAGCAGATTCTTCGGAAACTCTGAGAATTAGAAAACCAAAAGCCAGTCTCTTGAAGAGCTAAGTGCTGTCAGTTTCGATGGCTATTGTCTAAAATTTACTCATCAATCCGGCTTTAGCGCTCTCTGACTGTCAGTCCCAAAGACAGGCCGTCCATCCATCAGGATTGTCGTAAAGTTGGGAAGGGATTGAGTCCAGTGACAGCGATGATCTAGCATCGGTGATGTTTGGCCCGGGAAGTGGCCAGAATGGAGGGTCTGCCCCTCTGCGCTTCTGACACCAGCTCCCAGAGGACCAGCGACGGGGCTGTGGTCAGAGCACACACTGTGCTGCCTGCCCGGCTCCGACCCGTGACGGCCGTGCGCCCCTCAGCGGTGAGTCCGTGGGAGGCTCGGTGGCCGCCACGCGGGAGGACGCCCAGGCAGGATGCGGACCACGGTGACCAGCTCAGAGGCTGGGGCGGCGTGGCTGCCATAGCCATGCACAGCGCGAGCCTCGTGTGGAGGGGCTGCCATCGCCCATCTGAAGTCGCTTCATAGTAAGAGAGGCGAGTAATCTAGCGGGTAGTAAGAAAATCTGCATCATGAAACACTCACAAGTAAACACGAGGGTATCATTTGTCCTCCGGGATGTTTATTCATTGGCTCGTACGTTGACTCAACAAAAACCAGCTGTGTGACCTCGAGTGGGGTGTTCTCCTCCCTGCCTCCATTTCGTCCTCTGTAAGCCGGGACGGGGGTTAGTTAGCGCTTGTTCAGTTCACAGCCTGCGGTGCAGGAACAAACTCCAGCCTCGGATGAACTTTAGCAAAGAGGGCGTTTTCCAGGACATCCTGCAGCTCACAGAACTGGAGGGGAGCTCCAGCCAGGAGTGGTCAGGGCCGCACAGGGGCCCTGCGCTGGTGCTGGGTGAGGGCCACCTCTTTGTCTGTGCATGTGTCCCCTCCTCACAATTCAAAGCCCCGGGAGAGAGCAGGAGGGAGGATGTCAGTTGGTGTGTGAGGGTCGCATGCCCGTCACGGGCCAGAGGGTGGCGGGGAAGTGGGTGTAGTTCCCCCAGTATCACCTGTGTGGGGTTCGTGCACCTTGACAAGTGTAGCATCTAAATGATGGGGTCGACCGTGTGAACAGAAGTCCTGACAAATTCTAGCCCCAGGACTTCCATCTGAGTCTCAAGACGCACACGTGCTTGGGGACAAACTCTGAGGGAAGCCCTAGGCTCTCCCCTGTGGGGGGCTGGGACCCATGTGCCCTCAGGGTGTTGTACCTTCTCAGGCCATCTGGATGCGGGGAACGGCGTCAGGACACAGGGAGCTTTGGTCCTGCCGATGGGAGCGGGTGATGTGGCGTGGCTTCCTCAGAGGTAGTGCCACAACTTCTGATCTTTGAAGGGAAGCCATACACCTGGATTTAAAATTATATCTCTGGATTTGTATTGTTGGCAGCTGATTCAAATTCGCTTTTAACATTTTCAACCAAAATACATCTGTGGGTTGAGTTGGGCTAGTCGGTCACCAGTTTACAACCTCTATGGTTTTTTAAAGATTTTTATTTGAAATGATTTTAAACTTAAGGAAAAACTGCAAAATAGGACAGAGTTCCCATACACCCGGCTCACCCTAATGTTAATATTTTAAAGTACAATTCTTGAAACCAGGAAATTAACAGTGATATTAACTAGTCAATAGACATGCTTTGGATCTTGTCAATTTTCCTGCTTAAGGCTTTTCCATATAGGACCTCACCTGTCTCCTCACCTCCCAGCCTGTCGTGGTTCTTCAGCTTTTCTTGGTCTTTCAGCACCTTGACGCTTGAATTGTCCAGGACACTCACTTTGGAGAACATCTCTCAGTGTGGGATTATCTGATGTTTTCTCAAGACGAGGTTGAGTTTATGCATCTTTGACAAGAGCACCCCAGAAGTGAAATTGTGCCTTTCTTATTGGATCACACCAGACTATGTGAGTTTCCTGTGGCTGCTGGAACAAAATAACACAGACTAGGGGGTTAGACAACAGACGTGTATGGTCTCACATCCTGGAGGCTGGAAGGTGGAGATCAAGGTGTCGTCAGGGTTGGTTCCTCCTAACGCCTCTTACCTTGGTGTGTAGACGCTGCCTTCTCTCTGTGTTCTTATGTGATCTCTGTCCTCTTCTTATAAGGACACCAGTCATGTGGGATCAGGGAACAACCCTATGGCCTTATTTACCTTAATTACCCCTTTAAGGCCCCGTTTCCACACACAGTCACATCCTGAGGTCCTGGGGACTAGGTCTCCAACAGATGGATTTGGGGGCACAATTCAGACCAGACGCAGGCAGTAAAGGATGGCATTTATTATCATCCGTGATGCTCACTTTGATTGCTTGGTTGAGGGGGTGTTTTCCAGGTTTATCCATTGTACAGTTATCGTTTTTCCCTTTGCAAATTATAATCTCTTGTGAGGGAGATACCATGAAACTACACAGCTGTCATACCTCTCATGATACTTTCTCCAAAAATTTTAGTGTCCATCAGTGGTTATTACCTGCAAAAATTATTGCTGTAGTGTTTGCCTAATGTTGATTTTCTATTTCCATCATTCTTTCTACATTTATTAGTTGGAACTTTAATATAAGGACAAATTATTCAATTATTTATTCATATCAATATGATTCTTGGACATTTTGTTCTGTAGGCTAAAATCCAGTACTGTCATTATTTATTTTGTTGTTCAAATTGTCCCAGCTTTGACCATTGGGAGCTTTTTTCCAGTTGGCTTCTGTGTCCTTTTGATATGCCTTCCTCATTTTTGAGTCTTTCCTTACTTTCTAGCATTAAAGATATTCTAGGCTCATGGAATCCACCATTTCTCCAAGGAGCCCTGTTTCATTTTATTGGCTAGTGGTGTTTAGAAACCAGGATCTGGGTGCAAAGTGTGCTCATTTCTACTGGGGTGTCATTGCTTCTGAAATGTATGTATGTACTTAAACAAGTAAACACATGCATTTATATATTTATCTATATCTATCCATCTGTATGTATACGTTAAAAAGTGTAAGTTCATTCTGATAACGCTTTGCAATCAAAGACCACAGGATTCATTCGAGGCTTTTTTTTATATCTTTCCTTCTCCAAAGCTGGCTCTCATGATTCTCAGTATTTTTACTTATTTGTAAAATAAAATATATTACACATACAGAGTAGTTCAGGATTGCTAACCCACACCCCCGTGGGAAACAAATGTACTAACTAGAGGACAGTATTTGTTCACATTCTCTTTGCCATTAGCTTACACTATACAGTTGAAATTCTGTTTTACAAAGTTACCTAGGTTGGTTCCTTTCTTCTCCCTTCCCTTCAGAGTGGGTTAATCATTTGTGATACAGTTAGATTCATCTGTGGTTGTTTGTATTCAGTGATGGATGTGCCCCATTCTGGTCAATTTTAGTTATTGATTTGTTTGGGGGGCGGTATGTGAAATGTAACCAGAGTCCTAAGGGTCAGATCTACACAAGCAGGTGCACTCAGAGGCATGGCACCCCACCCTGCCCTGCTCCATCCTCTGTTCTTTGTTCTTTGCACTCCATCCCCAGCCATGCCCTCTAGGTAAGCCGTTCTCTTAATTTCTGGTTTATCCTTTCTGTGTTTCGTTTGCATTGAACAAATAGGCGCATGTACATTTTCTTATATCTCCTTTCTTCCATGAAGGGTAGAGTGCTATAAAAACCCTTTTGAACTTTGCAGTTTTTCACTCCACAGTATACCCTGGAGATCACTCTAAACCAGTTCATAGAGGTTGTCCACATCTTTTTTTTTTTTTTTTACGGCTGCATAGTACTCTGCCGTGTGGATTTATTCAACCGTCCTGTGGTTATCAACTCCCCTCCTGCATATGGGCATTTGAGTTGGTTCCAATATTTTGCAAGCAATTTGTTGGAGTGAATGACATCGTTTGCCTGTATTTCCCCATTGTGAGAGGTATAGCCTCTCTTCTGTGCTGTTGGAAAAGCGTGTGTCTACTTGCACATGGACCCCTCTCCCCAGGCTGCTCTCTCCCTCCTCTGTGTTGGCCTCTGGCTGTTCGGGGAGCAGTGGAGTGACAAATAGCAGAGAGAACAGGAAGAGCTCAGTCTCTGCACACGAGGTCACTGTGAGAATGGGTGCCGCCAGCCGGATTCCTTCCCCTCGGCTGCTCTAGTGATCTGTGTGTGTGTGTTTAACTCATTTCTGAAGACGCAGCATTACGAGCTGTCGACCACAGACAACGACAATCACCCAGATGGCCAGATGAATACAGCACGGGGAGCAGTCTTCCTGGAACTCGCTGCCCCCAAGTGACAGTGCGTTCTTGCCCCCCGGCACAGAGGCCCGGAAGGCGTGGGCAGGAAGCAGGTGCCGACGCCTCCGCCTGAGCTGTGCTGTGTGACCTGGGTCATGGCTGGAGGGAGGCGGGGGACGGCTTCGAGTGGTGCTGAAAGCCGCTGGCCTTCAGGGGTGGCTGGAGAAGCAGCACCAGGTGAAATTGAGTGTTGCTATGCTTTTTGAAAACATGGTTCTTTTTTCTTTAAGAACACCACCCTTCCAGACTCCAGCAGCTAAGGAGAGATGTTTGGATAAGCATCCCTTTGCTCTGGGAGGCTCTGGGCAGGGGCTCCGTCTTTCAATGGTCCTTGACACCTTGTCACTGGAGTGGTTCAGAAGATGGTGTGGACCGGGGGGGGGGGGGAGTGGTGGGAGTGGGGCGGGGAGTGACGGTGGGGGGCGGCAGGGGGAGTCAATCCTTCTAAAATACTTCTCACTTTCCTGCTGCAGCTTGAATTCCGGCTTGGGCTGGCCTCGAGGCAGCTGCTGGACGTTTGGTAGAAGTTTACATTTTTTCCTTCTCTGAAGTCAGGAAGGTGCCAGTTTGGAAACCAGAGAAAAAGAAAGGGTGGATTAGAATGCAATCTCTGTTCTAATGGTGGGTTACTGTAGTTATTTTTAAAAAAGAAAGTCTTTGAGTGAAGACTGTCGTCCTGAGGCGAGGCGGAGAGGAAATTTTGTCAGACCAACCGAGGACAGTAATTGTGGCTTGTCTCAGCCGAGCGTTCTCTAGGGTTTTGGGGGTTTTTCTTTTGAAGGTTGCGTTTGCATTTCTGAGGACGATTTTGGAGGCATGCTCTTCTGAGTTAAAATGATTTGTGCGATGGGAAGCGTTTTTTTGAGGAAGGCCGGGCCGGTGGGCAGGGGCGGGGCGAGAGGGGCTCCGCGGACATGTGGGGACTGTCCCGCCATCGTCGAGGGGTGCGTGGCTCAGAGCTGCTGCGCTTTATCCCGGCAGCGGGGCCCGGGCTGACGTGGCGTCTTTTCCTGGCACAGAGCGGGGACTCCCTGGGGTTACTGAGGGACAGTGGCCGCAGGCTGGTCCCCAGGCCTGTCCTGGGGGGTCCTAGAGGGGACACTTAGTTAGACCCAGTTAGACCCTGAGGGTGGCCCACCAGATGCGCTGGGCGTGCGTTTCTGGGACACCACGTGGTCATGTCATCAGTCCATTTCTGAGGACATCGGGTCCCATCACTTAGTCCAGACGGTCAGGCTGCAGAAGGCAAGTTGGATCAGGACGTTCGTGAGCCCAGCGTGTCCTCTGACCCTGGGCACTGTGAGAGGACAGAGGGGGCCGTGCTGAGGGGCCGGGGTGGTCGCAGGCCTGGCTGGGCCATGGGGGGACCCGTCTGGGGCCCAGTCACAGCCTGGGGCCTGTCCCCATCCCCCCACCCCCCCAAGCTTTCCTGAGCTTTGCCTTCCGAGCCCGACAGATTTCTTCTCCCAAAAAGCCTGTTTAATGTCTCGGGGGCACCTTGGTCCCTGAGTCAGCACACGTGTTTCATCAGCCAAGGTGTTTGAATAGAGAACCGTCGTGGGTGGACTCCAGGTGGCTCCTGAGTGACCCCGAGCCTCTGGCCTTAACGTCCCCACTGCACAGAACTGCGGCTCAGACACATGCAGGCACTTGGCCTTTGAAGTTGCTTTTCCTTTGGGCACTTGACCTCCCGACTGAGATGGTCCTGGCTTCCTCTGTTCAGCATTACCTGGATGAGATTCATCTAGGACAGGGCTTCGGACGTGCAGCACTATTTATATGCTTGTTCACCATCCTGGTATGCCTTTTTGTGTATATTATTCAGGTCTTTTGCCTATATTTGTATTGGGATGTCTGCTTTGTTTTTCTCACTGATTTTTTTAGGAGTTCTTTATATAGTTTGGGTATGAGTCACTTGTTGGATGTATGCATTGCAACTATCTTTTCCGATGGGGTCTTGCCTTTTTACTCTTGGGCTGTCTCCTGGAGTTTTAAGTTTTAATGTGGTCGACTTCATCAAGCTCTCCTTTTATGCTTCGGGCTTTTGTGTCCTGGTCGAGGAATGTTGCCTCGCCCAAGGTCATGAAGATAGTCCCCTGAGCTCCCTGAAAGCTTTATTGCTTTCTCCCTCACCTTTGGATCTAGTCCTTCTATAATTGTTTCTGTGTGTGCTATGAAGTGGAGGTCAAGATTTATTTATTTTTCCCAGGTGGATAGCTAATTTTCCTCGCTCTATTTGTTGAAAAGATAACACCCCTCCCCCTCCCTTTACACTGCAGTGTCACTTTTGTCATAAATCAGTTCACTGTTTACATGCGATTCTGTTTCTGCACTCTGCTCCTATCTGTTTATTCTGGTGCCAATACCTCGCTCTCCAAACTGCTGCAGATTTCTAATAGGTCCTGAGATGGGCTCAGACCCCCCAACTTGGTTCTTCCAGGCTGCCTTGGCTACTTTTGGTGAGATACACATTTTAACATTTGACACACATTGACACACACCTTTGACACACATAATGCCCTTCAAAAGCTTGTAAGAGTTTGCATTGTCCCCAAGCGGCCCCGATTTCCCCACATCATTGCAAACTCTGATGGCAAGAAGTCTTCTAGTACTGTTATTGTTGTGTTTTTATTTGCATTTCTTTGATTATGAGTGAGGCTAGACACTTTTTCCTATTGAATTGGCCATTTGCATTTTTTTTTTTTTTTTTAATAAATGACTTTATTTTTTGGCTGCGTTGGGTCTTCGTTGCTGCGCGTGGGCTTTCTCTAGCTGCGGCGAGTGGGGGCTGCTCTTTATTGCGGTGTGTGGGCTTCTCATTGTGGTGGCTTCTCTTTGTTGTGGAGCATGGGCTCTAGGGTCACGGGCTTCAGTAGTTGTGGCACGCGGGCTCAGAAGTTGTAACTCGTGGGCTCTAGAGCGCAGGCTCAGTAGTTGTGGCACACGGGCTTAGTTGCTCCGCTGCATGTGGGATCTTCCCGGACCTGGGATTGAATTCATGTCTCCTGCATTGGCAGGCGGATTCTTAACCACTGCGCCACCAGGGAAGTCTGGCCATTTGCATTTTTATTGCTTATATCCTTTGACTTCTAAGGGCCATCTGCCTATCACAGCATTAACTCATTGTCTGTTATGTTTCATTTTGACTATTTTGGTCATGTGCAAGTTAAACGTTTTTATATTATCCAATGTAGCCACCCTTTTCTCCAGAAGAAGGGTGTGTTAGTTTCCTATTGCTGTTGTAACAAATCACCATAAACGGAGTGGTTTAAAACAACACAGCTTTATCATCTTAATGCTCTGGAGGTCAGGTCTCCAACATTGGTCTCCTTGGGCTGAAGTCAAGGTGCCAGCAGCTCTGCATTCCTTCTGGAGGCTCCAAGGAGCTCTGTGTCCTTGCATCTTCCAAAGACCCTGCCGCTCCTTGACTTACCTCTCCCTTCTGCCTGCACGGCATCTTCAAACCTCTCTCTTTGACCTCTGCTTCTGAGGTCACCTCTCCTCTGCCTCTGCCCCTCCTGCCTCCCGCTCACAAGGACTCTGGTTGATCACACTGGGTCCTTACGGAACAGCCAGGAGAATCTCCCCATCTCAGGGGCTTTAACTTAACCCCACCTGCAGAGCCCCTTTCCCTCGTAAAGTGACACTCCCAGGTTCTGGGGATTGGGATGGGATCTCTCCGGGCGAGGGGGTGTCGTTTTGTCTACCGCAGAGGGTAGTGTAGGAGTCTATAGGAAGCCCCTTCCAGGTCAGTAGGGCTACTGAAACCCTCGGGGAGGGTGGCCAGGTTTCTGAGTGTGACAGCTACCACTGCGGGGGGGCAGATTTCCCCTCTAAGGCGTGAGATCTCTGTGCCCGGACCGTTCACTCTGATTGATGTGCTGGAACACGGAGGCGGATGCATGATCACTGCACCTCGTCCCCCCTCCACAGAGGAACCCAGCTGTGTGTCAGGGCCGGGGTGGAGGGTGTCAGCCTGAGTCCGAGAAACAGCGCTCTTGCCACTTCCAAGGAGCAGCGAAAGTGCTCTCCCCCGCCTTTATGGCCAAACATGGATGCCGGATAATTCAGTGTGTAGCAACTGCCGTGTTTCCCAAGTACGCTGAAAAGAAACAGAAGACCAGTAATCTAATACTCCTGTAAAAGCCCATCGCTTAACTAGCCAGTTTGCCAAACACAGAGCACCTATTGTGCGCAAGGGAAGCCTGTTCAGCCGACAGTGTGGTCCTGGGGTGACTGTGGGTACCAGGTGCCTCTCATCGCTCCGCATCCTCCCGTGGGGCGTTCCGGGTACACCCGGGCAGAGGAGATACCGCTTCTCACTCTGTGTTTTTGAAGTTGCCACACGGACACCGTGGGAATGAGGGTCGGGCAAAGGCTTGGTCCCATTGTCTGTAGCTCCAGTTAAACAGGGATGGAGAGGGCCTCAGGCTGCCCCAGAACTCCCCGCCTTAGTTTACGACTGCTCCTTGGAGATCACTGCTGAGATTCAGAGTCTCGGGCTGGTTTGTGTCTTTCCAGCCCTCTCTCCTGGGCCAGCCCACGTCCCTTCCTGAAGACGCGCTGGGCTGAGGCCTCTGAGAGCAGAACCGGCTCTGGTGGGGGAGGCGTGAGGGCAGCTGTTTGCCTGGCTCAGCTGAGACTCTGGGCTGTCCTCCTGTTCCCTCCCTCCAGGCCTGGCTGACTTTCTTCCCGGATCTGAGTCTGTGGGTCCTGGTGGATTTTGTGGGATTGATGGAAACTCTGGGACTTAGCTGGAATGCACCTACCTTTTGACCCATTATTGGGATGACTTGGTCCACAACTCGAGACACCATACGGTCACCTCACACACCTGTCCTTTCCAGTTAATCACCCCACCCCACCCCGGCCCCCGACTCCAGCTTCCATGCTCCCAGGGCTCAGATTCATTCTCGTGCTTATCTTTTCCAAAAGGTTGGGTCTTAGCAAACACTAGCCCTCCACCCTTAATTCAGTCCCTGTCTTAAATTAGGTCATTGGTTTCAGGGCACCCCTTTCCTTTCTCTGCCATTGGCCTTTACTGGACCACCCAGGTCCACCACACAGAGCTCCGAGACTCCGCAGCTCGTGATGGGGCACGCGGGTGCCAACCACCTGTCTCCCCAGAGACCTGGGGCTTCTTAGGCAAGATGACCTACCTTCCCTCCGGGGACCAGCTCTGCATGCCAAACAGTGGGGTGGCTTTTGCTGCGGCTCAAAAACCCCCCAAGATGCTGTCAGCCCCACCTCCCAAATCTGGGGTGTCTGCCTGCTGTTCAAGTGACTCCTCTGTGAATTGCCACCTGGGCAGCATGCCTTTGAAATGACCCCAGGCTGGCCTCCTTCCCCATGCAGATTCCTACCCGCCCCTTTTTCTTTTGGCCGCGCTGTGGCACGCGAGCTCTTAGTTCCCCAACCAGGGCTCGAACCCGCACCCCCTGCATTGGGAGCGCGGAGTGTTAACCACTGGACCGCCAGGGGACTCCCATGATTCCCACCCCTTTGACCCTCAGAGAGAAGAGGTGACGTTTCCGTGCAGATGCAGCCCTTAGCCCTGCAGACACAAGCCGCAGGAGCTTTCCCCAGGGAAGCAGCACCAGCTCACAACCTCTCACCTGGAGAGGTGCATGTCAGCCCCAGCCTTGCCACCTGCCGCCGGGCTGCTGCCGCCAGACGAGCTGGAGCAACCCTTCCGCCTGGGGTCCTGGTCGAGCTCACGAGCTGCCTCTCTTCAAAGACAGTCTCACAAACCCACCCTTTATTGTTCAGCTTGTAGCTCCTTTTAGACCCTCCCCATGGGCGAGTCACCTAATGGATTCTGACACTGAAAATTCAGCTTTGTGGTGGGTTTCACAGCTCAGTTTGGTTTCCCGAAAATATATTTGTTGTCTCGGTTGAAGTTTCCAGTCATCATTCTGTGACCTTTACGGTGAGGAGCGGCAGCTGGGCAGCTTATTAGGGGCGCGTGGAAGGTCCGACCACGAATCTCCCCGTCCCCCTGAAGGGCAGCAGCCAGCAGAGTCGTTGCCCCGCAGCTCCAGTCACAGCTTGTCGGGTTTTCACTAGCGATCTCTCTCCCTCCTTCCCCCAGTCCCCGGAGGGTTATGTTTATTGGAGAAATCCCGAGACTGTCCCAGCGGCCACTTCGTTAGTCTGGTCGCTCTTCTCCCCAGTGAAATAAAACTGTCATTAACACTCGTTCCCGAAGCGCTTGATGATTCTGTGGTTTGCGCAGAGTCGCCTGCATTTTTCACTCTCGGCCACGCAGCAGCCGAGCTGGCGATGCCAAGTTTTCTGTTTAGTGCGAGCGGGCTCTTGGGTGGGTCCCCTGTGAGCTCGTCCAGATGGGGTTGGGTTGTGGTTTTGCGCAGCGCAGAGGCGGGGGTTGGGGGGCAGGGTGGCGGGGAGGAGTCTGAGGAAGCAGAGGTTTCCAAAGCTGGCCATGCCCTCGGCTGCTTTCATCCTGGTAGGGACTCCTGCAGACTGGGGATGCAGACCTTCTTTCATTCATCCGGCAAACATTGATTCAGCCCCACGCCTGTGCTCTGCACCGTTGTGGACTCTGGGGACGCCGATGAGCAGGACAGACTTGTCCACAAATGGCGTTCTGTCCCCCGCTGGGAGGGTGGGCGTGCAGTGTTGGTTTATTGATCCTTTCTCCTCTGAGGTCAGGCTGGATGCGTGGAATTGTTATTTGCGGCTGGGCTGGGCTGGGAGAGCGTGCGCGTGGGTGAGGGCGTCCAGACAGGCACCTCTCTGATGGGAAAGTGAGCGTTCACCCCTCTTGTCTAGCTAGCGGGAGTTGAGGTGATGGAGGCTTGGGCTGCCTCTCTGCCTGCTGGGGGGAGGACAGCCTGCGGGGTGTGGGCGACCGCAGGAGGGGGAAGGGGCATGGTCCTAGCCAGGAGCTGGCCCAGCTGCATGATGCCCTGTGACTGCTTCCACAGCTGCTGCATCTGCTGGGGGCGGGAACGGCTGAGTCATGCTGGGGCCTCGGTGAAGTAGGTGAGGACTGGGGACACACACGGTGTCACGTGATGCTGAAGAAAATTCTGGGCATGTTGATGACCTGGGGCATTAGCGTCCAAGCACTTGCATCGTGCGCTTGGCAGGACAGAGCCTGCCCTCTGCTGGGCCCGCTGCACAGATGACACCGAGCAGGAGAAAACAAGACCAGCCTGCTGGCTGGGTTCCCAGCTCACGTCCCCAGTCCATTCCTGCCCCGTCTCCACTCACTGTCCTTGCCCAAGACTGTCGTCTCCCCTCCGAACCACCGTGATGGTCTCTCAACTGCTCTCCCGCTGCCAAGCTTGCCCCTGCTACACACAGCATCCAGAGGAACACGGTCAGCCCTCTGCACCCACGGGTTCAAGCAATCTCAGATCAAAAATGTTAGAAAAACAAATTCCAGAAAGTTCCAAAAGGCAAAACCTGAGTTTGTTGTGTGCTGGCAACTGTTTGCACAGCATTAACATTGAATTTACAATTACATAGCATTTATATTGTATTAGGTATTATAAGTAATCTAGGCATGATTTAAGGTATATGGGAGCATGTGCGTAGCTTATATGCAAATACTACACCATTTTGTATAAGTGCCTTGAGCGTCTTCGGATTTTGGTGTCCGAGAGGGGTCCTAGAGCCAATCCCTCTCGGATACCGAGGGATGACTATTCGAAATGTCCATTGAACTGTGTGACTCTTGTGCTTAAAACCCTCGAAAGCCTTCTGTGCATTTCGAGTACCATCTAAGTCTACAAAGCCTTGTCTTTTTTTCAGCCTTGTTCTGTGCCATCCTCCTGTTCCCTCTCTGCCTCAGCCACAGGACCTTTGCACGTGCTGCATCTGCCTGCAGCTTAGATCAGCTGTGTTGTCACTCTCTGAGGGGCCTTCCCTGACCCACCTGGACACTATTGTGTCCCATTCCTTGGTGGTACTTACACTCATCCTGTGGTCATTGGATGAATGCTTGTCTTTTCCCCTAAACTGTACCTTTCCTGCATTTTTGCTTATCATGTTGTATGCAGCATGTGGTGCATAGTGGGGTCTTCTGATGATGAGGATGCTGAGCTTGGAAAAGTGAAATGACCTTCTCCACATTTCCTGGTTGGGGAGTGCTGGCTCCAGGTACTGAATCCAGGTCTGTGAGCCACCAAAGCTCTGCCTTAAAATGCAGCCTGTCCTCCCTGGGAAATAAATGCAGACTTCAGTCAGCATCTTCGAACTTGTGCTATGTTTTATGCTGTGAACAAGAAAAATACGCTGCTCAAGGCTTAGCTCTTCTGCATTTAGTTGTTGCTGTGATGTTAATAGCCGGCCCCCAAACATGATGTTGAGTTGATTGCTTTAAGATTTGAAAATAGAAACACTGCAGTGGTCCATCACTTAACGGGTGTGATACTGTTATTATTTTTTTAAGGAACCAGATTATAACAGTGTTAATGGAAGTCAAAATAAAAGAAGAAAAATTCATCCATTTTCCTAGATGTAGACCTATTAATGCCTTACACTCATGCATGCATTTTATACAGCGGGAATCACAATGTAAATGAAGTTTTTATTCTCTCAGTTAATTATTTTCAATATATCTATAAACGGCAAGATGATTGCTTGGAGATTCATCCACATCAAAACCAATAGAGAGAAAAATTATGCCACTAGTAAGTGCTCTTATTCTCCTCCTTGTTTATCTACTTAAACCAAAAAATAAGCAAAGCTCTAAAAACAAACCAGTGTCGGGGAAGCATGAAGCTGCTCCTGTCTCCAGCCTGCTCACGTGGGTGCTCGTTTGCGTGCGCTCACCATCCGAACGCACGTTCCCGCGGCAGCTGAGGGCTCAGTGACCCGGCACCTGGGCCCACCCTCCCTCCCAGCAGGCCAGGCAGGTCCCGGGCTCAGCCCAGGCAGCATGTTTGCTGCTTTATTTGGTATCTCAGAGTGGGGTTTGTGTTTGATGGAGAGAGAGGGCATCAAACACAAACCCCCCTGTATTTTCTAAACTAGACTTGACAAAGCTTCCCGTTTTTTAAGAGAATCGAGAATTTTTAATATGAAATTTTCCAAAAATTTGGAACCCTGTTCAGGGCACATAAAATACGCCTGGAGGCAGGGGTGGGCCAGCTGCACAACTGCAGTTCCCTCGTGTCGCTCCCAGGTAGTTTGCTCTGGAACCGTGGAAACACAGCCAGGAGGGGGCTTTCGGGTGAACGTGGGAGATGGGGCTCCGTGGGCTCGGACCTCGTCGGGGATGTGGACAAGGAGGTCCTGAGCAGGTGAGGAACCCGGGTGTGGGGGGGGCTCTGCAGGGGTGGTGACTCCTTTCTGTCCTGAGGGGGATTAAAGGATACTCAGATGACAGTGAGTCCGATGGAGGCGGAAGGGGAACAGGTCAGCTCAGGCCCCGCCGGGGGGAGCCTGGTTTCCCAGGACGGTGGACGTCACCTCTGTGTAGCCCCCAGCCGCCCGCCCTCTCCACTGTGATGATGGTGCAAGCAGCAGCTCCCAGCTCCTGAGCGCCCCCCGGCCAGGCGCTGGCTGGAGCACCTCCCTGACGGCATGAGCCCACCCAGGCTGTCCAGCTGAGAGCACATCTTCTCTCCTCCCCTACTGAGGCCAGGCAGCGAGGGGCTGGTACTGCAATCCTGCGGCAGGTGTGACAAACTAACGCCCCCGGGAGCCAGCCTGGAAGTGGCCCAGGGGTGAGACACCTGTCCACTCCTCCTCCCCCACCCGTGGGACCTGCTCCTGCCTGCTTAGGGTCAGAGGGGACGGAGGGGCCCACCTTCCTCTAACTCTGTGACAAGAGCGTGGCCCCGGCAACAGTGCCTGGGACTGACCCTTGACCTCGGAGTCAGGAGAAAACTGGACGTGACTGGGGACCCCTCACCCCACTGATGGGGCCGCGGGAGGGGATGCACATCCTGTCTCCCTGCCCTGCTGATTTTCCCAGAGAAGTGGCTTTTGCAAGAAATCTGACTTTTCACTACGGACAACGCTCAAAAAAGAAAAAGAACAGATGCGGGCTGAACGTGCGAGGGTAGGTGGACGCACCTCTGGGCCCTCGTGCGCAGGAGGGGCAGGGAGAACCCCAGTCCTCAGGGAGAAGGAGCTGCTGACTTCTCTTCAAAAGGATGCACGAGCGAGGAAGAGGTGTCCTTCGGGGCTGGTGTCTGGGGCTGGACAGGACAGGTTTCCCCAGGGGAGCCCCAAGCAGGGGCTGCTGGCCGCGGATCCCCTGCCTTCTCCTTTGCCGGGACAGTGGGCAGAGGTGGCGGGCGGTCGGTGGAGGACTCAGCCCTTCCGGGGCCTTGTCTCAGCCCCCGTCCCAGCAGGACCCTCACAGCAAACACAGCTGCTCTGCTCCAGGGCCAGGGAAATGGGAGGGGGGGACCCAGCCCAGCCTGAGCTGGGGTTTCCATAAAGACAGGTTTCCCGGTGGGGACTGTGTGGGCATCATCTGGAAGGACGGTGACAAGCGCTGCCCAGGGCCCATGGTGGCCGTTTGGAGACAATGGAAAAGAAAGGAAGCAGGGAGACAAAGCAGTGTCGGCCCCGCAGAGATGCCCAGGAGGGACGGCTGGGCACATGGGCCTCGGGAGGCTGGCTTTGAGTCTATCAGGAGGGCGTCGCTTTTCTCCCCGAGCACGTCCCCACTTAAAACAAGGTGGCAGCAAACCCAAACCAGCCACTGAACACACACCTTGTGAGGGGAAGAGCGTCACCTGGCGAAGGTCAGCTCTGCCCGGGGCCTGGAGAGGGTTTCCTGCTTTAAAACAGTGAATTGGGCTTCCCTGGTGGCGCAGTGGTTGAGAATCCGCCTGCCAATGCAGGGGACGCGGGTTCGAGCCCTGGTCTGGGAAGATCCCACATGCCGCGGAGCGGCTGGGCCCGTGAGCCACAATTGCTGAGCCTGCGCGTCTGGAGCCTGTGCTCCGCAACAAGAGAGGCCGCGATAGTGAGAGGCCCGCGCACCGCGATGAAGAGTGGGCCCCGCTTGCCACAGCTGGAGAGAGCCCTCGCACAGAAACGAAGACCCAACACAGCCATAAATAAAAAAACAAACAAAAAACAAACAAAAAACAGTGAATTGGCTGCAAACACTTTAAGGCTGGGAGATTTCACGTGAAAATCTGAGTTTTTGTCCGTTTTCTCCCTTGGGAAATAGAGGATCAGAGATGGGGCCCACGTGCACATCTGGGCCACCGTCCCCTGGGCTCTGGGTCCCCTGCAGGCAGCACAGGGCTGCTGTGGCTTCCAGGGGTGCGTCACCTCCCAGGCCGTGCAGGAGCCCTTGTGTGAGACCAGGGAAGTGGCTCTTCCTCCCCTGGGAGGGTCTGCTGCAGCTCCGTTGCTTTCCCAGGCTCTGGAAGAGATGGATGGGATTTGTCGTGAGGCGTTTGTCATGAGACGTGTGCAGCCAGTGTGGAGAAGGTGTTGTCACTGTCTCCTGGTCCCCCCCTCTTCCCCCTCCTTCTCCTCCCTTCCCCTCTTACCCCTCCCCTCCTCCCCACCTTCTTCTTCTCCTCCTCTTCCCCTCCCCCTCCTTCTCCCCCCATCATGCCCCTCCTCTCCTCCCCCTTCTCCTTCCCCTCCCCCTTCTCCTCCTCCTCTCCTTCCTTCCCATGCCCCCCTTTCCTCTTCCCCACCTTCTTCTTCTCCTCTTCTTCCCCCTCCGTCTCCTTCTCCCCCTCCCCGTCATGCCCCTCCTCTCCTCCCTCCTTCCCCCCCCATTCCTCTTCTCCTCTTCCCTCTCCCTCTCATTCAGAAGGAGCTGACACCCACTCATTAAAAGGGACATGCTTGTGAATCATGGTTTTGATGTGTGGTTCTATATTTTTAGATTACTCAGTAAAATAAATTTATATTATTTCTTAAGATGAGGGTAAAG